>NC_090928.1:1263633959-1263938403 GCF_040938575.1 Ambystoma mexicanum
TCATCTCTTCCCCGGAGAGATTATGACGCATTTTACAGGCATGGGCTTTTAGGTCTATAGTCATATGTACAGTGTTTATGTTACATATCAATGACAGTTGTTGCTCGTGAATTATCAATCCATTCATTTTCTGTTTAAAAAATGTGTATTAAACAATTCTCACTCGATCTGTTTTAGTTTGTATTTTTTCGACTTGTTTATTGAACCCTTATGTGCTTTTTTAAACTATAATATAATGTAACCCACACATAAAATCCCGTTTTCCTTTACACTGTTCTGCCACTAGTATCCCTCCGAGTAACAGGGGACTCGTCTCTTGCTTCTATCATCACTTCTTTGGTCTATCTCTTGCTTCTATCATCACTTCTTTTGGTCTATCTCTTGCTTGTATCATCACTTCTTTTGGTCTATCGCTTGCTTCTATCATCACTTCTTTGGTCTATCGCTTGCTTCTATCATCACTTCTTTTGGTCTATCTCTTGCTTGTATCATCACTCCTTTTGGTCTATCTCTTGCTTCTATCATCACTTCTTTTGGTCTATCGCTTGCTTCTATCATCACTCCTTTTGGTCTTTCTCTTGCTTCTATCATCACTTCTTTTGGTCTATCGCTTGCTTCTATCATCACTTCTTTTGGTCTAGCGCTTGCTTCTATCATCACTTCTTTTGGTCTATTGCTTGCTTCTATCATCACTTCTTTTGGTCTATCGCTTGCTTATATCATCACTTCTTTTGGTCTATCGCTTGCTTCTATCATCACTTCTTTGGTCTATCGCTTGCTTCTATCATCACTTCTTTTGGTCTATCTATTGCTTGTATCATCACTCCTTTTGGTCTATCGCTTGCTTCTATCATCACTTCTTTTGGTCTAGCGCTTGCTTCTATCATCACTCCTTTTGGTCTAGCGCTTGCTTCTATCATCACTCCTTTTGGTCTATCGCTTGCTTCTATCATCACTTCTTTTGGTCTAGCGCTTGCTTCTATCATCACTTCTTTTGGTCTATTGCTTGCTTCTATCAACACTTCTTTTGGTCTTTCGCTTGCTCCTATCATCACTTCTTTTGGTCTATAGCTTGCTTCTATCATCACTTCTTTGGTCTATCGCTTGCTTCTATCATCACTTCTTTTGGTCTATCTCTTGCTTGTATCATCACTCCTTTTGGTCTATCTCTTGCTTCTATCATCACTTCTTTTGGTCTATCTCTTGCTTCTATCATCACTCCTTTTGGTCTATCTCTTGCTTCTATCATCACTTCTTTTGGTCTATCGCTTGCTTCTATCATCACTTCTTTTGGTCTATCTCTTGCTTGTATCATCACTCCTTTTGGTCTATCGCTTGCTTCTATCATCACTTCTTTTGGTCTATCTCTTGCTTGTATCATCACTCCTTTTGGTCTATCTCTTGCTTCTATCATCACTTCTTTTGGTCTATCGCTTGCTTCTATCATCACTCCTTTTGGTCTATCTCTTGCTTCTATCATCACTTCTTTTGGTCTATCGCTTGCTTCTATCATCACTTCTTTTGTTCTAGCGCTTGCTTCTATCATCACTTCTTTTGGTCTATTGCTTGCTTCTATCATCACTTCTTTTGGTCTATCGCTTGCTTATATCATCACTTCTTTTGGTCTATCGCTTGCTTATATCATCACTTCTTTTGGTCTATCGCTTGCTTCTATCATCACTTCTTTGGTCTATCGCTTGCTTCTATCATCACTTCTTTTGGTCTATCTATTGCTTGTATCATCACTCCTTTTGGTCTATCGCTTGCTTCTATCATCACTTCTTTTGGTCTAGCGCTTGCTTCTATCATCACTTCTTTTGGTCTAGCGCTTGCTTCTATCATCACTCCTTTTGGTCTATCGCTTGCTTCTATCATCACTTCTTTTGGTCTAGCGCTTGCTTCTATCATCACTTCTTTTGGTCTATTGCTTGCTTCTATCATCACTTCTTTTGGTCTTTCGCTTGCTCCTATCATCACTTCTTTTGGTCTATAGCTTGCTTCTATCATCACTTCTTTGGTCTATCGCTTGCTTCTATCATCACTTCTTTTGGTCTATCTCTTGCTTGTATCATCACTCCTTTTGGTCTATCGCTTGCTTCTATCATCACTTCTTTTGGTCTAGCGCTTGCTTCTATCATCACTCCTTTTGGTCTAGCGCTTGCTTCTATCATCACTCCTTTTGGTCTATCGCTTGCTTCTATCATCACTTCTTTTGGTCTAGCGCTTGCTTCTATCATCACTTCTTTTGGTCTATTGCTTGCTTCTATCATCACTTCTTTTGGTCTATCGCTTGCTTATATCATCACTTCTTTTGGTCTATCGCTTGCTTCTATCATCACTTCTTTGGTCTATCGCTTGCTTCTATCATCACTTCTTTTGGTCTATCTATTGCTTGTATCATCACTCCTTTTGGTCTATCGCTTGCTTCTATCATCACTTCTTTTGGTCTAGCGCTTGCTTCTATCATCACTCCTTTTGGTCTAGCGCTTGCTTCTATCATCACTCCTTTTGGTCTATCGCTTGCTTCTATCATCACTTCTTTTGGTCTATCTCTCGCTTGTATCATCACTGCTTTTGGTCTATCGCTTGCTTCTATCATCACTTCTTTTGGTCTAGCGCTTGCTTCTATCATCACTCCTTTTGGTCTATCTCTTGCTTCTATCATCACTTCTTTTGGTCTATCGCTTGCTTCTATCAATTCTTCTTTTGGTCTAGCGCTTGCTTCTATCAACACTTCTTTTGGTCTATTGCTTGCTTCTATCATCAATTCTTGTGGTTTATGGCTTGCTTCTATCATCACTTCTTTTGGTCTATCCCACCACGTTTAAGTTGATGATTCACAGCTTTTCCTATCCCACAGGTGTTCATGATGCCATTGCACCCTGGCTCCTAGACACTCAGTCTTGGATGTCTGATCATCTCCTCCATTGGAGACCGCTCCGCTCCTCTTCCCATTTCATTGTCTGCCTGTGATCTTGGTGTCTAGATTGACTCTTCCCTTGTCTCCACCGAGATCTCTCCTTTCTCGCTCTTGGCATTTTCACCTCTTTAATATTCGTAAAGCCAGGCCTTCTCTTTTGTTTCATGCTACTAACCTGCTTGTGTCTTCTCTCGTCTTTTCTGTGGTCCGAGTCTTCATTTCGGTATTCACCTCAGTCCACTACGCTCTGTCTATATTTCGTCTATACATCTCTTCACCTTACCCTCTCCCAAATTGGTTTCTCCAGCTCTTGCTTCACTTCACTGGCTCGCTTTTTACTCCCGCTTGCTCTTAAATTTCTTTTCTTCCCCCCACACACTCCCTATGCTCTGGATGTTCATTTATGCTCTCCGTTCCTCACCCTCCTTATGCTTCGTCTAGCTTTCGTTCTTTTTCCTCCCCACCTCACGCTACTTACCCTCTCAATCTTCATTTCTTCTCTCAGTTCCTCGCCTTCCTTATGCTTCTTCTACCTTTGATTCCCCCCACATGCTTCCTACGTCTCAAACTTAATTTCTTCTCTCCATTCCTCATCCCTTTATGCTTCGTCTAGCATTTGTTATTTTTCCTCCCCCATGTGCTCCATACTCTCCTAGTCCGCTTTTCATCTCTCTGTTCCTCGTCCTCCTTATGCCTCATGTAGCTTTTGTTCTGCCCCCACACGCTCCCAACCCCATAAGTCTTCATTGCTTCTCTCCGTTCCTCGTCCTCCTCATGCTTCATCTAGCTTTTGTTCTTTTTCCTCCCCCACACGCTCCATATGCTCTCAGTCTTCATTTCTTCTCTCCGTTCCTCATCCTAATGCTTTGTCTAGCTTTCGTTGTCCCCACACGCTCCCCACCTTCTCATTCTTCATTTCTTCTATCCCTTTCTTGTCTGCCTTATGCTACGTCTAGCTTTCGTTCTTCCCCCACCTCCACAGGCTACCTACGCTCTCATTCTTCATTGCCTCTCTCTACTCCTTGCCTGCCTTATGCTTTGTATAGATTTCATTCACCCCACACTCTTCCTACCCTCTCAGTATTAATTTATTTTCTCTGTTCCTCATCCTTCTTGTGCTTTGCCTAGCTTTCGTTCTACTCCACATGCTCCCTACACTCTCAATCTTCCTTTCTTCGATCCGCTCCTCTTCGTCCTTATGCTTAGTCTTGCTTTCATTCTCTCCCACACGCTCCCTACCCTCTCAGTCTACATTTCTTCTCTCCGTTCCTCGTCCTTCTTATGCTTCATCTAGCTTTTGTTCTCTCCCCCATATGCTCCCTACGCTCTCAGTCTTTGTTTCTTCTCTCCATTCCTCGTCCTCCTCATGCTTTGTCTAGCTTTCATTCTCCCCCAAATGCTCCCTACCATCTCAGTCTTCATTTTTTCTCTTTTCTGCCTTATGCTTTGTCTAGCTTTCATTCTCCCCCACACGACCCTACAATCTCAGTCTTCATTTCTTCTCTCCGTTCCTCGTCCTCCTTATGCTTTGTGTAGCTTTTGTTCTCCCCCACATGCTCTCTACGCGCTCAGTCTTCATTTCTTGTCTGCGCTCCTCGTCCTTCTTATGCTTTCTCTAGCTTTCATTCTTTCTCCCCCCAAACCCACCTTATGCTCTCAGTCTTCATTTCTTCTCTCAGTTACTCGTTCTCCTTATGCTTCGTCTAGCTTTGGTTCTCCCTCCATGCTCCATACACTCTCAGTCTTCATTTCTTCTCTCCGCTCCTCATCCTCCTTATGCTTCATCTAGCTTTCGTTCTCCCACACATGCTTCCTACGCCCTTAGTCTGCGTTTCTTCTCTCTGCTACTCACCCTCCTTATGCTTCATCTAGCTTTCGTTCTCCCCTCCACATGCACCCTTCCCCTCAGTCTTAATTTCTTCCCTCCGCTCCTTGTCCTCCTCATGCTTTGTCTAGCTTTTGTTCTCGCCACACACTCCCTACAATCTCAGTCTTCATTTCTTCTCTCCGTTCCTCGTCCTCCTTATGCTTCATGTAGCTTTCGTTCTACCTCAAATCCTCCCTACGCTCTCAGTTTTCATTTCTTGTCTCTGCTCCTCGTCCTTCTTATGCTTCCTCTAGCTTTCATTCTTTTCCTCCCCCACACGCACCCTATGCTCTCGGTCTTCATTTCTTCTCTCCATTCCTCATCCTCCCCATGCTTCTTCTAGCATTTGTTCTCCCTCCACTCTCCATACACTCTCAGTCTTCATTTCTTCTCTTCACTCCTTGTCCTCCTTATGCTTCATCTAGCTTCCGTTCTGTCCCCCACATGCTCCCTACATTCTCAGTCTTCATTTCTTGTCTCCTTGTCCTCCTTATGCTTCTTCTAGTTTCCGTTCTCCTCGGCCCGCTCCCTACCCTCCAGTCTTCATTTCTTCGCTCCACTCCTCGTCCTTATTCTTCGTCTAGCTTTCGGTCTCCCCCCATGCTCCCTATGCTCTTATGTAAAAGCAAGAGGAAATATCGAGGCTGAGTACCACAAAAGGAAATACACCAAACACGGGTTTATAAAGATTCACAGATCTTTAATACTGTACAGTTTACAAAGAACAAAATCAGATAGCTATTTGCCCCTCAGTACATCACAGTGAATACCAGCCCTTCAGTGTGAGAAGTGAGAGGTACTGGAGATCTAGACATTTATGCATTTATACATTTCAGAAATAACGTCCAGCCCCTCTGCAAGTTAATAATCCATGGTCTAGAGTTTGTGCCGAGTTCACTTATGGCTTATACGACAATGTGCACACGGATTATATTCAGTTTACATACAAACAAGTTACAATGGCAACGGTGTATTCCCAGGTTAACAATAAGCCTTAGCACATGTCCCTTCACAATGCAGTTCAGCCAGTGTCCACGTTCGATATTTGCATTACATTGTTTCAGTATATGTTCGTGGATGAGGCTTACTGGTGCAGACAATCCTAGGACCACAAGTCAGGCATGGGACAAGGTCTCTTTACCCAGTCTAAACATTCGGCCCGCGGACAGTCTAAATATTAACTAAGGTGCAAGGGTCGGGAAGGCTCGGCTACAAGCTGGAAACACAGTCCACCATTTTAGAACACAGAGTTACTTTTGAACAGAAATCCAAATGGCGAATGGTTCCAAAATGGCAGCGAAGTCAATCTAAAATCGGAACATTTGAAACGTGGTTTTCTTTGCAGAGCGACTGGGCTTAGGCCAATATATATATAAGAAAGAGGCACAATATGATTTCCTGTTTAACAAACCCTCCTTTTGGCCTAAGCCAAGCGCTAAACCACTTCTAGTCACTTTACGAGTAACTCCACGTCTCAATGTCCATACACACTGAATCACAATCAGCAGAGATATCGATCGCCATAAGGTCAGAAACAGAAATTTCCTTCAAAACAAATTTGTTTGTCATTTTCTCTGGAGCACGTACCCTTTGTTCTAACGTACCCATCGCTTGCGCACAACATCCTCCTAACACCGAACATAGGCCAGTAAGACACTGTATACAGCAACAGAAAAACAACAGAATACCCAAAATAATCAGCAAGACTGAAAGTAGCTTCCATCCCCAAGATCGTAAGAAGTCCCAGAACCAAACACTAAGATCCCAGTTTCCCTCGGGAACATGCACTTCTGAACTAAGGACGTGCAGATTTTGTATTGCCTTAAAGATGTTTGGGGAGGAATCTGGCACAAAAACGCAACAAGCGGACCCCACTAATTTACATACTCCACCACGCTCAGCCAGGATGACCTCTAATGCCATTCGGTTCTGAAGTGCCACTAACCTTATCGCTTTCGGTTCTAAAGTCATATTATAGAGTATGTCAGTGGTCCGGTTGATGGTCCTCTCCAGTACTTTTGCTAGTCTTCTGATATCCTCAGAGTTTAATATCTGCCCCCAAAATGGTACAAAGGATTTCGCTACGTCACCCAGAACTTGTGCTGAAGTATCGCCATTCTCGTCCCGCCTTGGACGAGCCTTAGAGATTTCTATGGTGCTTGCTATGAATACCCCGGGTAACAGAATCCCTAAATAACAGGTTCCCTGCCAATCCCTAGGTAACCATTGGAAAGCTTCATTACCGCAAACAAAGTAGACAGGTTCGCTTACATACAAAGGTCTGTCCGCACTGGTCAAGTTCGCAACGTTGGCGCAGCCCTTGAAATCGCCCATTGACTGAGTACCATTCCTCTGTATGCAGAAAATAACTGAATTGGGGTTGTGGTTAATATTATAGGACGGTGGCGTGGCATCCCTATTGCCTATAGGAGCCATCTTGAAAGAGATCAGAGATTGAAAAGGACAAGAAGTCTATCAGAAGGCCTAATAGAAGCAATATTAAGCTTGCTCCTATTCGCAAAGAGTGAGCATCCCAGGGGCATTAGAACTCGTCTCTCAAAATCATTCAAATTTGTTCCATCAAAGTTCCCCGAAATGCTATTGTTCCATCGGCCAAAGAATAGTGCCATTAAAGAAGCATAGCATGCAGTAGTCAAAGGTAAAGGATGAATATACCAGCCAAACCCTTTGTCTCCATGTTGCAGTAAATGCAAACAGACCCAACAATTTAGACTTGTTAAAAATGGCATGTGTGGCATTCATGATTAGTAATAAAGTGTTATTATGGTAACTCTGTCTGTGCTGAGAGTCTCTAGGAGATAGAGTGTGCAGATGCACAAAAGGTGTAGAAACAGTAGGTACATTTTCAGTGGGTAAAAGAATTTCAAGCAGATGTACTTCCTCCAAATACCAAAATCCTAACACAATTACTATTGTGAAGCCGGTTAACATAATCACAAGGCAACAATACGTTTTTGGGGACCACGCATTCAATTGTTCATTGTTACAATCGGGCACACAGTCTCTTATTTGTTCCATACGAGTGGGAGCGGTTGAAGGCGTTGTTTCTTCAAACGAACACTCAGAATTCCTTACGTACAAAAAGGAACTGGGGCCAAAAGACAAGCCCTCCGATGATTTTCCCTGATGGCACAGCCGAACCGTGCAGTAAGTCTAGCACCGTGGATGCAGATTGTACCTTGTGACTCCTGGTACTGCGTGATCTGCGAAAAACGTGTCGTTGCTTCCTGATGGAAGTGGCGGATCTGCGACAGACCCTAACAATGACGAAAAAGGATCTGCAGGAGAGTGTGGAGCTAAAGTGGCTTTTTCCCCAGGCCCCACAGGCTCACGGAGAGTCTCTGACGCACTCTCGATGCTGCTTGATGCTTCGTGATGGCAGGGAGAAGTGCAGGTAGGGATTACTGTGTCTTCTGTATCGTGTGACAAAGGGAAGGGAATCCTCTTGATGTGTGACACGTGGATCCAATACTTTCACCCTGACACTCGTACTGCGGTCTGTGTGACCAATAGAACTTGATGCGGGCCCCGCCAACGCGGTGCGAGGCAGGATGCTCTTTCAAATGCTTTGACAAGCACCCACTCCCCAGGTCGGACATTATGACCTGGCCCCTCGTATTTTACAGGGAGGGCTTCTCGCACCTGTTGATAAATCAAATATAGATTTTTAGTTAACTGGCCACAATAATCTGACAGAAGTACATGTTCAATGTCCCGCAAAGATCTCGGTTTAGGCAGGTTCCAAATGTTAGCTGGCCTACCCATTACCACCTCAAATGGGGAGAGCCCAGTCTTAGTCTGTGGGGTCGTTCTCATTGATAACAACACGATCGGTAAGGCGTCCGGCCATTTCAGTTTGGTGCAGGCACACGTTTTAGCAAGCTTATTTTTTATGATGCCATTATGTCTCTCTACCAAACCAGCACTTTGAGCATGTCTAGCCGACTGGAACTGTTTATCGATCTGTAATCCCATGCATATCTGCAGAATTACAGCAGCGATAAAATGTGGACCATTGTCCGACCAGATGACCCTTGGCAAACCAAACCTAGGAAAATATTCCTCAAGCATGGTCTTCGCCGTTGTCATTGCTATGGCATCTTTAACAGGAAAGGCTTCAACCCATTTACTAAAGGCGCAGATAACAACTAGTACATACTTATAATTGTTGCAATGCTCCATTTCAATGAAATCAAAGTGGATAACCTCAAACGGGACAGAAGGTGGAGCAAAAATACCCCTTGGAGTCGATGTGCCCTTTCCCATATTATTCTGTCGGCAAATCATGCAACTCTGAACAAAACATTCAGCTACTTTGGAGATTTTATCATTCACCCAGACATTTTGTAACATTATGGAAAAATTTCGTGCACAGATGTGGGTGGGGCCATGAACCATAGCGACCATTATTGTAATGTACGCATCTGGCAGCATCCATTTTCCTTCTAACGTGTCCACCCAACACCCATCATCATCCAATCTTGCCAAACCCTCAGCCCATTTCTTAGATTCCTCTAATGTGGCATCAGCTTGAATACTCTTTACAGATTCGATACCCTCATCCAAAGTACAAACATTAGTGGCTTCCCTTGAAGTATACATTTCTAAATAGAGATCAGTGGCAGTCTGTTTGGCTATCTGGTCAGCGAAAGCGTTCCCTTTTCCCACATCATCTATGATTTTCTGATGCGCTGCACATTTCATGATTGCTAACTGAGTAGGGAGTGCAAGCGCTGAGAGTAACCGCACTATCAAGGAGCCGTACTGGATCTTAGTTCCATGTGAGGTCAAGAAATCTTGTTCTGCCCAAAGTCTACCGAAGTTGTGAACCACCCCAAAAGCATACTGACTATCAGTATATATATTTACTCTAAGCCCTTCAGAAAGTTCACAAGCTCGGATCAATGGTATAATCTCTGCAGCCTGCACAGAGTTATGCGTGATTCTTTTGGTCTCCACAACCGTGCTCAATGTGGTTATTGGATAAGCAGCCGTGGATGTACCATCCGGAAGTTTGAAACAGGAGCCATCACAAAACAGCTCCCCTTGTGGATTGTTCGAAGGAGTGTCTTTCAAATCGATTCTGCCTTTAGTCTCTTGCTCTGTGGTGTAAAGGCAGTCATGTGATGCTTCGTCACTGCATGCAATATCTTGCGGGAAAGGTAAAAGTTCAGCTGGATTCAGGACACAATACCTCTGAATTTTAATGTGCGGAGCAAACAAGATCAATTCGTATCTCGTTAATCGTGCAGAGGTGAGGTGTTGTGTTTGTGTTCTGTTTAATAGAACATCTACAGAGTGAGGTACCATCAGGGTTAAAGCATGGCCTAGGACCATACCCTCGCTCTGCTTTACAGATGCCACAGCAGCAGCGACAGCTCTTAAACATCTTGGCAAAGCGCATGCAACAGGATCAAGGGCGGAAGAAAAGTAGCCGCACTGCCTATTCTTCCCTCCATGTTCCTGCGTTAATACAGCCTAAGCACATCCATCACGTTCATGCACATACAACACAAAGGCCTTTTCATAATTTGGTGTGCCCAAAATTGGTGCTGAACACAGAGCAGTCTTGAGCAGATCAAATGTTTGCTGGTGTTCCAAGTTCCACGGCAATAGCGAAGAAATGCCCTTCTTTGTCAAAGCCAACATTGGTTCAATTGTTAACGAGAAGTTCGGGATTCACTGTCTACAGTAAGAAGCCATTCCTATCAAGACTCTGACTTCCTTCTGTGTATTTGGGACAGACATGCCAGAAATGATTTTTATCCGCTCAGGCGTCAACCTTCTTCCCTCCTTTGACAGGAGATAGCCTAAATAGGTGACCTCCTGTCGACAATACTGAAACTTTTTGAGTGAAGCTTTGTGTCCATGTTTTGCTAGGTGAATAAGCAACAACACGGTGCCCTCTTTACAGGCACTCTCTGAGTCAGCAGCTAAAAGTAGATCGTCTACATATTGAAGCAGTGTACAAGTGGTGGGCAACTCGAGCGTGTCAAGCTCCTCTTTCAAAGCCCTACTATAGATACTCGGTCTTTCCATGTAACCTTGCGGCGCACAGGTAAATGTAAATGAGCGTCCCCCTAAGGTGAACGCGGACAGATATCTGCTATCCTTGTGGAAAGGAATGCTAAAGAAAGCATTCTTAAGGTCTACAACACTAAAGTGAGTAGCAGAAGCCGGAATCATGGTTAATATTGTCGTCACGTCAGGCACAATAAGAAATTGAGGAGCTACAATCTTGTTGATGGCACGTAAATCAATGATGAAACTAAAAGGAATTGCATTATCGCCTTTTTTGTACACAGGCAAAATCGGACTATTGCACAAACTACCTGCAATTTCTTCAATTACTCCACGATGTACAAAATCGGAGACTATGCATTTTAAAGCTTGGTCACCATCAACTGAAATCTTATACTGAGGAATATGTGGCAACTTTACTCCATGTTTCCAAATGATCTTAACAGGCTCAATTTGTAGAACACTGACATCATTGTCATCAATTGCCCATAAACACTCCGGAACATCACTAAATTCCGGCGGCAGCGGTCTAGTCAAGAACTGAGAGACAGAAAGTTGCTGTGGTGAAATCGTCAAACGCACTACATCCGAAGAACAATGAATTACCGCATTTAATTCTTTCAACAGATTCAAACCCAACAAATTCTCTCAACAGTTCGTAGTCAAAAGAAATGGACAGTGGTCCGTGAATGGACCCAAAGTAATCGGTACCGGCGAAGAAACCGGACAGACTACGGGCGTACCAGAAAACCCTACAGAAACATTGGTTTGCCCTGACAGTGGAATGTTTGGAACCCGTGAATGGTCAATGGAACACTTCTGTGCTCCTGTATCTATCAAGAATAGATGTTTCCTATTTCCCACTATCATTTCAACGTAGGGACCTTTCTGATTAATGGGAATAGGCGTTGGTTCCAAACCCTGCTTCGAGCAATCCTAGCGAAACAGAATGTCATCAAAAGGAAGTTCTTCAGAGAGATATGCGGCAGAAGGATGATCAAAAATATTTCTATTATCCACACTCGGTGCCTGATTATCCTGCGAAAAAGGTTGCAAATTTTGAGAAAACTGACTTCTACCAGGACCCCCTGCCTCAGGGCGGCCTCTGGATCATCTACCCATGTTACCAGATGCGTTATTCAACCTCTGCTGGAGGATCGGGCATTGTGCACGCCAATGACCCTCTTGTCTGCAATAAGCACACTGGTTCACATTTACAGGACCCAACGGCACATTTCCCTGTGGAGGATACTGTCCCCTAAATTGTGAAGTACCCCCTCTAGGGCCTCTAACAATTTGTTGTAATAGAACTTTAGTTTTCAGGTCTCCCTTTCTCTTTTCAATTCTTTCTTTCTCGTTATTGACTCGGTTCTCATAGTACTGAGCCATATGCAATACTTCAGACTGAGACTTTGCTTGCCAAGTGCTCTCAGAAGACATCATTTGCGACTGGATGTCAGGCAACAATCCACACACAAACCTGTCCACAAATAATCGTTTCCCAGACTCGTGCTTAAATCTTGTCCACTGTAATCCGAAAACACTTGTTCAAACCGATTAAAGAATTTGGTAGCACCCTCAAATTTCCCTTGGACACAAGCAGTAAGTTTGTCCCAAATAATCCTTCTTTCAGGAATTATGGCTTTTAGTTTTGTGACTATTCTATCAGGCAAAGTCAGTATTACCTGTGGCGGTCTCTCGCCAACTGGCCTTTCTCTATCTTGTTGAACTATATTAACCCATGTGTCCCCTAACCCTGGTACATCGTCAACAGACCTAATCTGTTTCCACAAATCAACAGGTAGGAGCACGGGAAATAACAAATCTATATCACTCAGAGTAAATACTGATGACTGCAAGACAGATTCTATCTCTTTATAGAACCCTGTGAGATTCTTTCGAATATCCGGAATGGATTGTTTAATGGTGTTCACTTGCTGTCTTGAGAACGGGTATGTGAACAATCTGCGACACATAATGTGCAGGAATATCCTGAACAGCAGTACCTGTTTCAGGATTAGCTGGAATCTCAACTTTTGTGATAAATGTCGGCGGAACCTCTCTCATAGGCAACTGAGAGATAAGAAACTCTGAACGCTCACTGAGCAACAGAGCTAAATCGAGCGCTAAAGCAGCTGAAGGAGTGTTAGACGAAAAGGCTCTCTTGTAGATATTCAATAATTCTACGGGACAACAAATCTTTCTTTTTATACATTCATCCTGCAGGTATTCTACCATTACCTGTATCACTTTCCTCTGCATTTCTGGCGTATACGGACTGTTGTATATGGCCGCGGGGCCCTCACACACACGCAGACACAAGACCCACACAAGAAGACGCGGGACTCGATGCTGCTTGCTCCGCGTCCCGGCGGGAACTGCCGCACGGGCTCACTTTATTGAACTACGCATGCGCGGGGCCCGTAACGAGGCCCGCGCATGCGCACTAACACCACTGGGACGTCACATCCCTTTTTAACTTCAACCAGAACAACGTAAACAGTTCAAACTCGCATCACCTGGCACGCCAGGTATTCCGGGCGGCCACATGACCGCCTGAGTCTCACCTTGCCTCATTCCGTCCAGTCACGTGAGTCCAGGACATAGTCCTTGAAGTGCCCGGGCAATCGCCTTTCACGGCGGGTGGGGTACCTTGGTGAGGCGGGGGGCGGAGGAGAATCATCATGTTCCCGCCTCAATGTTTCCTCATCTTTCCCCTTCTTCGGACCGCCTGTCGGGCCCGCCTGCCCGCTCTCCAGATCTTCTGGTGGACCAGCCTGCCCTGCGCCTTCCTCTGCTGGTCCATTCTCTGCCGGTCTTTCAATGCGTTTGAAGAACGACCGGTTGCGCGTGACTGTCCCTCGGTCGCAGGCTGCCGTCACCATGGTGCCTTTGACATGTGTTACCTTCCACGGGCGCGGCTCGAAGGGCAAGGACAACTTCCCCTCGGGGTGCCTGTTCCGGACCAATACTGCGTCCCCTACTCGCACCTCCTTTTCCTGCAGGCCCCTCCTTTCATTTTCTTTATCATTGCGCCTGGCCCGTACGTCCCGGACATCATCATCGTCTATTACTCCGGGCAGCCGGCCATCCTCCTCCGGCAACATTCCCCTTGGGCATCGCCCAAATAGTGCCTCGGCTGGGGCCACTCTCGTGGACTGGTGGGGCGTCGTGCGGTATTCCCTCAGAAATTCCACAAGCTTCCTCTCCAGGTCTTCACCACCGCAGGCGGAGATCCTCAGGACCTTGTTGAGAGTCCTCATCATTCTTTTGGCCTCCCCGTTGGCCCGCGGCCAGAGCGGGGACACCCTGCGATGCCTGATCCCCCTTTCACGGAGGTAGGTCGCGAATTGGCTGCCAGTGAAAGGTGGTCCATTGTCCGAGCACATGAGGTCTGGGAATCCATGGGTGGCAAACATTTTGTCCAGAGCCTTTGTTGTAAACTCTGTCGTCGTCGAGTGTACCACCTCCACCTCGGGATATCTGGACCATTGGTCCACTGCCACCAGAAAGTACATCCCCCGACCAGTCGAGCCAAAATCCACATGGACGGTTTCCCACGGACGGCAACTGCGTTCCATCGACCTTATCGGCGGAGCTCTGTCCCCCGGGGCCGCCGCTTGACATGCGATGCACCTCCTTACGAAACTCTCCACTCGCCCCTCCAGGTCCGGGAACCAGACTTTGTTTCTCAGCCGAGCCTTCATTCTGACAATCCCCTGATGTCCAATGTGGGCAAGTTCGAGGATCCTTGACCGCAGTGCTCGCGGGATTACAATTTGCCGCCCTCGAAGAATGAGTCCATCGTCCCCGACTGAGAGTTCATCCTTGACCCTCCAGAGTGCTTGAAGGTCACTCTGCGCCTCCGCTCGCCGGCGGGAGTTGTCCTGCAGCACTTCCCTCCACTCCCCGCTTCTCACGGCATTCTTGACAATGGTGAATACTTCGTCCTTGGAACATTCCGTTGCCATCTCTAGCCTCGATATTGCCATCGGAAGGGACCCTTCCACCACCTGACACAGCAGCCCGTGGCACTCATTCGCACCGATGTCGGTGACAGCGCTCTCCTTGTTGGGATGGCGCGACAGGTAGTCTGCCGGGTTGTTTGTGCCTGGTCGGTATACGAGTTTCACCCCGTACTCCATTAGGGCCAGCATCCACCTCTCGATCCTGGGGGGAGGTTTGGAGGCTCCCCCTGCCAGAATGGGCAGGAGTGGCTTGTGGTCTGTCACCACCACTACGGGTTTGCCCAGTATGTACAAACGGAAATGGCGACAGCCCCACAGGATGGCTAGCGCTTCCCGTTCAATCTGTGAGTATCTCGTTTCCGTGTCCGAGAAGGCCTTACTCGCATACGCGATGGGGCGCATGTCTCCACGTGCGTCAGGTTGCATTAGCACCGCCCCCACTCCCACCGGACTAGCGTCAACCACCACCTCGGACTCTACTTTGGGGTTGAAATAGGCCATGGTGTCTCCATCCGACAGAGCATTCTTTAGAGTCTGGAACGCCTCCTGCTCGTTGGCCCCCCATTTCCACTCAGCATCGTTCCTTGTCAGCACCCTGAGTGGCTCCGCCAGCGACGCCAGCCCCTTGATGAAGCGCCCGCAATAAGTTACCATCCCCAGGAAACTCCTCACTTCCGTAGGTGACTGGGGGGCGGGGGCTTCCTTGATGTCCTTCACTTTGGCTGGGTCAGACGACACACCAGCTGCGTGGAATATAAACCCGAAAAACCCAATGCGGTCTTTGAAGAACTCACATTTTTGCCGATGGAGGGTGAGCCCCAAGTTCTTCAACCTCCGGAGTGTGTCCTCCAACCTCTTCATGTGTTCCCGTTCCGAGTCTGCGAAGACTAAAATGTCGTCGCTCATGTTCAGCACCCCTTTGAGACCAGCCAACGCTCCTCTAATGGTGTTCTGGAAAACTTCGGCGGCTGATGAGATGCCGAAACTCAACCGTTTGAACTGGAAGAGGCCGTCATGCGTTGTGAACGTAGTTATGAACCTAGAGTCCGGGTGTAGTTCGAGCTGGTGGTAGCCCGCTCGTAGGTCTAACTTCGAGAACACTTTTGCCCCCTGAAGCTCACCGATGATGTCATCCAGAGTGGGTGTAAGGTGCCTCTCCCTCTTAATAGCGGCGTTTGGGAGGCGCATGTCCACGCAGATTCTCACGGCCCCTGGTTGCTTTGGCTTGGGGGCCACCACTATCGGGGACACCCAGGGCGTTGGCCCCTCCACTCTCTCAATGATGTCCATCTCCACTAGTGATCGGAGCTCCTCCTCCACTTTCTCCCGCAGGTGAAACGGGATCCTGCGGTGCTTGAGGGCTGTCGGTCTGATCGACTCGTCGATGTGGAGGCGCACTGGGGGTGCTTTGAGTTTCCCAATGCCTTCGAAGATGCTCGAGAACCTGTCCAGCAGTGTTTCAATGTCGATCTGGTATACCCCATATGCAAAATGAACCAGGTTAAGGGCTTCCGACGCCGCGCAGCTGAGAAGTGAGTGGGGACTCACATCCGTAACAAAGAATTTGGCCTTGATGTTCCTGCCCCCTTTTGACACCGGTGACACGAACACACCCTTGAGTGGTAGCGGGGTGTCCCCTCCAAAAGTAAATATCTTCGCCGTGGACATGTCCAGTGGCGGCGGGCCTGGAAGTTTCCGATAGTCTTCCTCAGCCAGCACACACACCGAAGCGCCTGTATCTATCAGTATCTGGGTCGGCACACCCAATATGTCCACCACGCACCTGGGCTGCCTCCTCCTTTTGTTCCCTGAGGCAATGTTAGAGATGAAGAAAACTTCTTCCTCGTCCCCGTCCTCTTCTTCCTCTTCCTCCGCGAGCTGCAGTTTCCGTATCTCCTGTTCGAGGGCAGCAATGTTGCGCTGCCTTCTGAATCCGCCGCCTCTCGCTCTTGCGGGGCCTCTCCGCGTGGGGACAGGGGCCGGTGCACGGCACATTCGAGCATAGTGCCCCAGACCATTGCATCGCCCGCACGACCTCATCTTGGCGGGGCACTCCTCCACGTGAGGTATATCCTATCTACAGTCTGGACAAATCGTCCCAGGCACGGACGGATGCCTGGTCTCCGATGCCTTCGAGGCCGACTTTTCTTTCTGCTTTGTTCTCTTGGATACGGCAAAGGCCTCCTCCCTCACATTTGGCCTGACCGCTGCGTCCATGCTCGCACCTCTGTACTCTGCTAGCTCGTACGTCCTCCCACTGTCAAGTATCTGTTGTAGTGACCATCCTGGCTCCCTCAGCACTTGACATCGCAATTTGCCCGAACTGCAGCCCTGGAGCACCTGGTTTCTTATCATCAGCTCGTCGTTGTCCCAGCGGCACGTGCTGGCAATCACTCCCAGTCTGGCGCAGAACTGATCGAGAGATTCTTCCTCCCTCTGCCTTTCCCTGCAGAAGAGGAATCTTTCGTAGTCGACGTTTGATTGTGGGATGAAGTGGTTCTCCAGCGCGGTCTTGACCGTGTCATACGTGACCACCGGTAGGGCAAATGATTCATAGATTCGCATAACGTCTAGGCCAGCTGAATACAGAAGGGTCGCCCTTTGGGACGTCACACGGACTATACGTGTCATATACTTCTACGGGAGATATTGACATGCCTGAAATCCACCTAATCGCATCCGTTGTGCAAATTCGTGTTTCCTCACTTATCGACTTACAACAAGGCAGGAACCGTTTCTGTACAAACATAGCATCCAAACTATCACCATCAGTTTCTTCATTCCGTAACCTTTCCAACTCCCTTCTATACTCAAAGACCCTCTCGACGTGCTCATGTACTTTCTCTGCAGTATCTCTTGAATATGCTAAAACATTCAGATCCCTCAACCCTTGTGGGAGATCTATATCATCTAGCCTGTTCCACATTACACATAAATGAATTCCCAACCCTTCAATGAAAACGTTTTCTCAGGAAAACTTGCTAAATTAGAGAGTAGGGCAAAAACATCAGCTTGTTCACCCTTCTCTATGCATTGTCTAGCCCATGCAGTCAAATCGCGCTTTCTCTCTTTAGATACAGTATTACGAGTTACAATCTTTGATTCTGCTCCCTTATCGACTACAAGTGGGACAGACAAATCTTGTATATTCGGTAACAACGGTGCGATCACTAGTGCAGAAGCCAAATCTACAAAACCCGTAACAGTAGGCAAAGGTAGAGGAGAAAGTAGAGGAGCAACGATAGGAGGAGGAAGAACATTGAGAGGAACGATAAGAGGAACAGAAACTACTACGGGAGGAGGAACAACAGCAGGAAGAGGTAAAAACAACAGGAATAGGTACATACGGAGGTGGCGCAGTGGCACCAGACCTTCGTTCATTTAGAAGTTTATCAATTAGTTCATCAGATACATGAAAGTCTTTAGACGGATACATTTTCTGAATAACAAGTGAAAAAGCCCTATCCATATTCCTAACTGACTCAGACTGTTTATTTTGATCGTACAACAACGCTTTTTCGGCGTTGGACATATGACAGCGCGCATGTTTTTCCCTACTTATAAGTTGCTGCATAGCTTCTTTCTTCCAATTCTGTAATACATCGAATGCTGCAGGTCTAGCCTTTTTCTTTAATAATATAGACTCTAAATATTCTATACGAGGAATTGCAAAACTACCATTGGTTGGCCACTGAAGTTTGGAAGGATGTCTAGTTTGTCTGTGCCAAATATCATTAAACACTATACTACCAAATCCATGCTTACAGTACATAGTACATGCCGGATACCCATCCTTGTCTGTCACTGCGGAATAATGCCCTGAAGCAGGCAGACAATTTCTCAGGCATGTCAGATTACTGGTGTTACCTGGTCAATAATTGTACTCGCGAGTGCAATGCCCCAAAACAAATTATCAGGATACTTAAGAATCGGGTCACGACTCACCTGATCAAAGAACTAAGGAGGTCCGATCGGATTTCTAAGCACACAAAGGACCCACGTGGTTGGTGATTTCGGCAAAACTGCCCGCCTCGATATATGGACCCTCGTCAAGATGCCGTCTCGGACCGCGGGCTCACCGTCCAGGGATCGAGTCGTGCAGTACTGTTGAGATATTGCTTCTCATCCAAGAAATGGGCCCCCTTTTTCACCGTCCGATCCCAGTCCGATAGCCGCGTCAAGCTTCAACGAGATGGCATCAATCTTGAAGGTCCCTATTTGGGCGCCATCTTTAAAAGCAAGAGGAAATATCGAGGCTGAGTACCACAAAAGGAAATACACCAAACACAGGCTTATAAAGATTCACAGATCTTTAATACTGTACAGTTTACATAGAACAAAATCAGACAGCTATCTGGCCCTCAGTACATCACAGTGAATACCAGCCCTTCAGTGTGAGAAGTGAGAGGTACTGGACATCTAGACATTCGTGCATTTATACATTTCAGAAATAACGTCCAGCCCCTCTGCAAGTTATTAATCCATGGTCTAGAGTTCGTGCCGAGTTCACTTATGGCTTATACGACAATATGCACACAGATTATCTTCAGTTTACATACAAACAAGTTACAATGGCAACGGTATATTCCCAGGTTTAGCAGTAAGCCTTAGCACATGTCCCTTCACAATGCAGTTCAGCCAGTGTCCACGTTCAATATGTGCATTACATTGTTTCAGTATATGTTTGCGGATGAGGCTTATTGGTGCAGACGACACAGTACCCTACCCACTCACCAGAAAGGCAGAATTATAGATTGGGTGGCAACACTCTACTGCAACACCACATGCAGCGACCCTCAACCCCTCACATGGTCAGACCATTACCTTATCCATCTCGAAATCAACATCTATCAGGTAGCTCCCAAAAAATGCCTATGGCACCTGCCTGCCTGACCAGAAACAAACGTAACATTACAGCCGAGGCCTTGCTACCACTAGTCCTACCAGCCCTAAATGCACTACCGGCCAATGATGAACTAAACCTTCAACAAGTCCATGGCCAATGCCATTGATACCATTGCCCCCATGAAACTACGCAAAAGTAAACCAATAGCCCATTTAAATTTGAGGTACACCCCAGAACTTAAACTACCCAGGAAACAGAAAGCTAAACTAGTACTCATATGGAAAACTAACCCATCAGTGGAAAAGAAATCCAACCTCAGGAATACATCCGCCCTATACAAAAAAGAGATAATTTGCACCAAAAAAGACGCTTAGAACGTCAGGATAGGTCAGGCAGGCTCTTCCACTAAAGAACTCTTCAAAATTCTAAAGGAATTAGAGAACCCAAATCCACCCGCAGACACCTGCATAAAAGACAAGCCTTGGTGCACCAGCATCCAGAACACCCTTAACTCCAAAATCATAGGACTCTAAACTAAAATTGAGGACAAACGCCAACAACTCTTTAGTAGTAAGTCTACCAGCCCAAGCTCATCCTCACCCACCGATCTTAATACAGGCTTCACCTTTAAAAAAGTCACTACTACAGAAGTCCAAAAAATCATCTCCTCCTTAAAACCATCTAATTGCAAGGGGGACAGCTGTCCCGCCCAGATAATAAAAGATGCAGCCAGAGACCTCTCCCCTTTCATAACTAAACTTATCAACCTCTCCTTCGCTAATAACTCAGTCCCTAGCAACCTAAAACAATCCTGGGTTCTCTCCCTGCTAAAAAAACAATCACTCGACCCAGCCATACCCACTAACTATAGACCCATCACAACTGTCCCATTCCTGCTAAAAATAATGGACAAAGTCGCTTACCACCAAATCCAGGAGCATCTAGAATCCAACCAACTCATAGGTATGCGTCAATCTGGCTTCAGACCTCTACATGGTACAGAAACTGCCCTTGTGGACCTCAAAAGCCAGATTGATGAAATTAAAGACAAAGGCAAGGCCGCTATCCTACTCCTACTAGACCTCTCGCCAGTCTTCGATTTAGTCAATCATGAAATCCTTTGCAGCCACCTATTTAGTGCAGCACATTTCTCCCCCTCGGCCACCTCCTGGATACAATCCTTCCTAGCGAACAGAACCATGAGAGTCTTCTCCACCACATCAGCAGCGGACCCCATCCCCATCACATGTGGAGTCCCACAAGGCTCTTGTGTCTCCCCGACTTTGTAGAACATATTTACAAAACCACTATTCGACAAACTGGACCGTCTGGATGTCACCTACACTAACTATGCAGACGACACCCAGATACTCCTCACTATCTCAGGCAACAACAACACAGACGCCACCCGAATCAATGAAATCTTCTCCATCATTCAGGCATGGATGGCCACTCACAGCCTCTGTCTAAATGATGAGAAGACAGAGCTTCTCCTAGTCGGCTCTCCCAGCAACCTGTCCAAACTCAGTCCTCACTACAAAAACATTATTATCGACGGTAACACCATCCCCATTGTTCATAGTGTGAAAACCCTAGGCTTTTACTTTGATACCAACACCAACCTCAGCAAACAAACTAATATGACCGCATCAGCCACCGCCTACAGTGGCAAACTGATAAGAGCCTGAAGACCTTTCCTCTCGCCCCATAGCTGCCTCACACTTGCCAGAGCACTCATACAGTCCAAACTGGACTATTGTAACAGCCTATACCTAGGTGCCAACCATTCAATAATTAACAAACTCCAGGTTCTCCAGAATAACGCATTGCGCGCAGCACTCAATATCCCAAGACGAGAGCACATTTCCACAACTAGGAAAGCATGCAAATGGGTCTCAATACAACAAAAAATGTACCTCAAAACCATCTGCCTCACCTACAAAGTCTTAAACAACCTAGCCCCACCATATCTCACCAACAAATTCACTATGAAATCCACTCCCAGAATCACCAGGTCATCCAACTCCTTATGCTTGGTAGTGCCTAGATTCACATTAAATAGAGCAGGCGGCTCCCGTTTCACAGTGCTTGCCTCACTTCTCTGGAACTCCCTACCCATCAATATCAAAACCATTGAGTCCTTCCCAATCTTTAGGAAACAGGTTATTCGCTGGCTACTGAACAAAGAGTAGCAATCACCTCTGAATCTCCTATGAACCTGCTGAAGTTTTGTAAATAATGTAAATTGCTGTAATTTGTAATTCTTGCACCATGTATAATGCATACCTCATTCCTGTAACTGAACTCTCTATGCGCACATCTACCCACGGGTCTGGAGCACTATACAAATGAAATAAACAAACAAACAAACAAACAATCCTAGGACCACAAGTCAGGCATGGGACAAGGTCTCTTTACCCAGTCTAAACATTCGGCCCGCGGACAGTCTAAATATTAACTAAGGTGCAAGGGTCGGGAAGGCTCGGTTACAAGCTGGAAACACAGTCCACCATTTTAGAACACAGAGTTACTTTTGAACAGAAATCAAAATGGCGGATGATCCCAAAATGGCGGCGAAGTAAATATAAAATCGGAACATTTGAAACACGGTTTTCTTCGCAGAGCCACTGGGCTTAGGCCAATATATATAAGAAAGGAGGCACAATATGATTTCACGTTTAACACTTACTCTGCATTTCTTTTCTCTGCTGCTCGCCCGCCTTAGGCTTCATCGAGCTTTCATTCTCCCCCTTCACATGCTCCCTTCCCCTCATTCTTCATTTCTACTCTCCGCTCCTTGTCCTCCTTATGCTTCATCTAGTTTTTGTTCTCCCCACCCACTCCCTACCCTCTCGGTCTTAATTTCTTATATTCGTTCCTCGTCCTCCTCATGCTTCCTGTATCTTTCATTCTCCCCCCACCTTTTCCCTACCATCTCACTGTTCATTTCTTCTCTCTGTTCCTTGTCCTGCTTATGCCTTTTCTACATTTCATTCTCCCTCAAATGCTCCCTACCCTCTCAGTCTCAATTTTATCTCTCTATTTCTTCTCTCCATTCCTCATCTCCTTATGCTTCATCTAGCTTTTGTTTTCTCCCCCCACACCCTCCCTACCCTCTCAGTCTTCATTATTTCTCCCCGTTCCTCGTCCTGTTTATGCTTCGTCTAGCTTTCGTTCTCCCACACATGCTCCTTACGCTCTCAGTCTTCATTTCTTGTCTCTGCTCCTCGTCCTTCTTATGCTTCCACTAGCTTTCATTCTTTTTCCTCCCCCACACGCCCCCTATGCTCTCAGCCTTCATTTCTTCTCTACATTCCTCATCCTCCTTATGCCTCTTCTAGCATTCGTTCTCCCTCCACTCTCCATACACTCTCAGTCTTCATTTCCTCTCTCCACTCCTTGTCTGCCATGTGCTTCATCTAGCTTCCGTTCTGTCCCCCACATGCTTCCTACCTTCTCAGTCTTCATTTCTTATCTCCGTTCCTTGTCCCCCTTATGCTTCATCTAGTTTCTGTTCTCCCCGACTCGCTCCCTACCCTCTCAGTCTTCATTTCTTCTCTCGACTCCTCGTCCTCTTTATTATTCATCAAGCTTTCGGTCTCCCCCACATGCTCCCTACGCTCTTAGTCTACATTTCTTCTCTCCGCTGCTCGCCCTCCTTAGGCTTCATTTAGCTTTTATTCTCCCCCTCCACATGCTCCCTTCCCCTCAGTCTTGATTTCTTATCTCCGTTCCTCATCCTCCTTATGCTTTGTATAGCTTTTGTTACCCCCACACGCTCGCTACAATCTGTCTTCATTTCTTCTCTCTGTTCCTCGTCCTCCTTATGCTTTGTCTAGCTTTTGTTCTCCCCATGCACTGCCTACCCTCTCAGTCTTCATTTCTTCTCTCTGTTCCTCATCCTCCTTAAGCTTCGTCTAGCTTTCATTCTCTCCCACATGCTCCCTATGCTCTCAGTCTTCATTACTTTTCTCCGCTCCTCGTCCTCCTCATGCTTCGTCTATCTTTCATTCTCCCCCCACCTTTTCCCTACCCTCTCACTGTTCATTTCTTCTCTCCGTTCCTTGTCCTGCTTATGCTTTTTCTACCTTTCATTCTCCGCCAAATGCTCCCTACCCTCTCAGTCTCAATTTTTTCTCTCTACGATCTCAATCGTCATTCCTTCTCTCTGTTCCTCATCTCCTTATACTTCATCTAGCTTTTGTTTTCTCCCCCACACCCTCCCTACCCTCTCAGTCTTCATTTCTTCTCTCCATTCCTTGTCCCCCTTATGCTTCCTCTAGCTTTCATTTCCCCCCACACGCTCCCTATGCTCTCAGTCTTCATTTCTTGTCTCTGCTCCTCGTCCTTCTTATGCTTCCTCTAGCTTTCATTCTTTTTCCTCCCCCACACTCCCCTATGCTCTCAGTCTTCATTTCATCTCTCCATTCCTCATCCTCCTTATGCTTCCTCTTTCATTCGTTCTCCCTCCACTCTCCATACACTCTCAGTCTTCATTTCTTCTCTCCACTCCTTGTCCGCCTTGTGCGTCATCTAGCTTCCGTTCTGTCCCCCCCATGCGCCCTACCTTCTCAGTCTTCATTTCTTATCTCCGTTCCTTGTCCTCCTTATGCTTCCTCTAGTTTCTGTTCTCCCCGACCCGCTCCCTACCCTCTCAGTCTTCATTTCTTCTCTCCACTCCTCGTCCTCTTTATTCTTTGTCTAGCTTTCGGTCTCCCCGACATGCTCCCTACGCTCTTAGTCTGCATTTCTTCTGTCCGCTGCTCGCCCTCCTTAGGCTTCATTTAGCTTTCATTCTCCCCCTCCACATGCTCCCTTCCCCTCAGTCTTCATTGCTACTCTCCGCTCCTTGTCCTCCTTATGCTTCATCTAGTCTTTGTTCTCCCCCACACACTCCCTACCCTCTCAGTCTTAATTTCTTATCTTCATTCCTCATCCTCCTTATGCTTTGTCTAGCTTTCATTCTGCCCCACATGCTCCCTATGCACTGTATTCATTTCTTCTCTGTGTTCCTCTTCCTCCTTATGCTTTGTCTAGCTTTCGTTCACCCCCACACGCTCCCAACCCTTTCAGTGTTCATTTCTTCTCCATTCCTCGTCCTCCTTTTGCTTCATCTAGCTTAGGTTCTCCCCATCCAAATCCTTCCTACCCTCCCAGTCTTAATTTTTTTCTCTCCATTCCTCGTCCGCCTTATGCTTCATCCAGCTTTCATTTGCTCCCCCACCCTTATAGTCTTAATTTCTTCTCTCTGCTCTTATCCTCCTTATACTTTGTATAGTTTTCGTTCTACCACTCAAAATGCTCGATAACCTCTGAGTCTTGATTTCTTCTCTCAGTTCCTCATCCTCCTTATGCTTTGTATAGCTTTTGTTGCCCCCACACGCTCGCTACAATCTCAGTCTTCATTTCTTCTCTCTGTTCCTTGTCTCCTTATGCTTCGTCTAGCTTTTGTTTCTGCCCCCACACACGCCCTACCCTCTCAGTCTTCATTTTGTCTCTCCATTCCTTGTCTCCTTATGCTTCATTTAGCTTTTGTTCCCCCATGTGCTCCCTACCCTCTCAATCTTCATATCTTATCTCCGTTCCTCGTCCGCCTTATGCTTTGTCTAGCTTTCATTCGCCCCAACATGCTCCCTACGATCTCAGTTTTCATTTCTTATCGCCATTTCTCATCCTCCTTATGCTTCTTCTAGCTTCTGTTCTCCCTCCACATGCTCTTTACCCTCTCAGTCTTCATTTCTTCTCTCCCCTCCTCATCCTCCTTATGCTTCATCTAGCTTTTGTTCTCCCCCACATGCTTCCTACACTCTTATTCTGTGTTTGTTCTCTCTGCTCCTCACTCTCATTATGCTTCATCTAGCTTTCTGTTACGTTTCCCATGACATGCCCTGTTCCTGCCAGACAACCCACAGGCACACGTGCTAACCCCATACGTACTAACCCCTCTACTACACTTCAAAACAAGGGTATCCCACGCACACATTCTGGCTTACGGAGGTTGCGGCCTCTCACCCGTTATGCCAGGACATGGTCATTTGGATCAGGTGTTTACCGGCCTTCGCATTGCTGGCATCTACAATGGAAACATCTGCTAGCCCGCAACGTTACACGCTGTCAATGAAGATCTACACGTCACGTGATCGGGCTAAACATCACGTGACGACAACATCTCACGTGACTGCATCACCTGACGCACGTCTATGATCATTCCAGCATCAGGTGACCTTCCCTGTTGGCTTAAAAGGCCTCCTGAAATCGATAGCGTTGCTTCACAGCTGTTTACCTTCAGGACTTTACGGCATTTGTTCGCATGCTTGAATCTCGTTTACTACGACCTCGGATACTGTCTACTGGATTGCCTTGTCTACCGGATTGCTTTGTCTACTTCTTGCTTCTTACACGTTACCAGACCTCGGACTCTGTTTACTGGATTGTTCTGTCAACTCCTGGCATTTGTTAACCGACCTTGGTTTTTTGGAATTGGACTGTCTTACGGATTTCGTTTCTGGATTCAGTGACTTTGGCCATTTGGCCTTCTGCTAGGCGTTTGCCTGACTACAGTACCACAAGCCACGTGTGTGCCGCCATCCAGGGTTTGGATACCACCCACATTCCACACCGAGAAGCCCACCAAGCCCTCTGTCCCGGGTTTCACTGCCTCTTCCATCAGGGTGTCACCTTCTGTATTTCTAGGTAAGAGGTACTTTATCTCACTGCTGGGTATACCTTGTAACAATCGCACATTATCTGATAACCACTCATTGCCTTACAGCGCTCAAGGGGTCCTTCTGGCAGTTCCCGGTTCCAGACCTGACGGCTCACAAACAAAAACCTGTGGCCTCAAAGACTGCACAGGCATTCTATACCAATTGTCTGTGTGGTACTTGGGGACGGAGGCATTATTAATCTGCACGACCATCAAGATCATAACAGTCTGTGAAGCCTTCTGGTCGTGCTGATTATGGAAGCCTCCGCCGGGGACCCTGTGACCGCTTTAATGCAGGCTGTCCCGGCCCTTAGGACCGACATGGCCGCCGCCACCTCTGCTATCCACCATCGTCTTGACGCCTTACAAAGCACACACCAACCATTGCCCGCTGACGCCGAGTTTGGGGATTCCAACCCTCCTGTCCAGCCTGCCCCTACTCCACCTCCTGCTCCCACTCCTGTGTTACTCCCGACCTCTTTTCCTCTGGCTGCCCCAGAACGCTATCAAGGCGACCCACGTAAATACCGTACCTTCATCAATCAATGTAAACTTCACTTCTTATGTAGACCCCAGGCCTTTCCTGACTCTGTTACCAAGGCCGCCTTCCTTCTATCCCATCTATCTGGCGTGGCAGCCACATGGGCAAATCCATTCTTGGAGAACGATCATCCTGTTTTATACGATTTTGAACTTCTAGTGACTGAAATGGCAAAGGTGTTCGATACTCGTTATAGGGCACAATCACGAGACCTGGAACTCTTAGAATTGTCACAGGGTAAACATTCCCTAATTGAGTACATCACTCGGTTTAACCAACTCGCCGCGGAGACATCCTGGCCAGAACAGAAAAAGGCTATTGTTTTTTACAGAGGGCTATGCGATACCATGAAAGATGCACTCGCCGTGGTTCCATCCCTTCCTTCCGTTTTCTCTGACCTGGTTGATCTCACCCTACAGCTAGACGCTCGTAGAACCAAGCGTAAAACAGAGAAGTCCTTTTCTAACCTACCTCCTCCAGGTTCGTCTGCCACTGGCGCTGAACCCATGCAAATCGGTGGCATTCGAAGTCCTATAACTCCAGCTGAGCAAGAACGCAGGAGAACCAGTAACGCCTGTTTTTACTGTGGTATAAGTGGGCATTATGTAAAAGAATGCCCCCGTCGACCTAAAAACAAGACTCCGGATTTTCCGAAGGCTCGCCCTTGAGAGCGGGGGTACCGGCGAGCCCATCATTGACCCCCACTGAACCCATGTTCGGTTCCATCAGGCCCATAGTGGTCCATGCATTGTTGAAACCCACTAGGGACATTGAGCATGATGTACGCATCGTGATTGACTCAGGGGCCACTGGCTGTTTTATAGATATCACACTAGCTCATCATCTCAATCTGCCCCTGGTTCAGAAAGAACATCCTGAGCATGTACAAGCAGTTGACGGCACCCCCTTGTCTTCTGGCCCAATCAGATACCAGACTGCCCCTTTGGAAGTGGTGATTCAGAATACCCACAAAGAAATCATGTCTTTCGACCTTATCACCACACCCCAATTCGGCATTATACTCGGTATTCCCTGGTTAAAACAACATAATCCCTTGATCAATTGGGGAACTGGGCAGGTAACGTTTGAATCAGACATATGCCAACACTTCTGCTTAACAGAACCCAACTCGCTAACCTCTCCCTCCGCTATTCTTGGGGCCATGGCCTCTTCCCGACTGGAAGACGTAGAGCCGTGCACCCCAGCACATACCGTGGGAGCTGTGTTGACCAGCATTCCTGTTGAATATCACAACTACATACAAGTTTTCGACAAAGCTAAGGCGGAGGGTCTACCCCCGCATGGGCCTTACGATTGCCCCATTGATTTGATTCCTGGTGCACCTATACCAAAGGGCAGGATATATTCTTTATCTTCTTCTGAAGAAACGGCTTTGAAAGATTATATCCAACAATCTTTACAGTTAGGCCATATCCATCCTTCTTGTTCTCCCGCTGCTAGCCCTATCTTTTTTGTGCCCAAAAAGGAAGGCCCAAAAAGAAAGGCGACCTACGTCCATGCATAGACTATAGGCGCTTGAATGCCATCACTATAAAGAATAGGTACCCTATTCCGCTTATATCCACCCTGCTAGATAGGCTGACGTGTGCTTCTATTTTCACTAAGTTAGATCTAAGGGGGGCGTATAATCTAATCCGTATGCGCCAAGGAGACGAATGGAAGACAGCGTTTTGCTCCCGACAAGGGTTGTATGAATATACGGTAATGCCCTTCGGGTTATGCAACGCTCCGGCCACTTTTCAGCGCTTCATTAACAAAGTCTTTTCCGACATCCTTGACATATATGTCGTGGTGTATCTTGATGACATACTGATATATTCATCCTCCCTGGAAGAACACGTCATGCATGTCAGAGAGGTCCTATCTCGCCTCCAAGACAACGCTTTATTTGCCAAACCAGAGAAGTGTTTGTTTCACTCAAAGGAGGTGGACTTCTTGGGATTTCATATTACGCCCGGCGGTCTTTCCATGAATTCATCAAAAGTCAGAGCCGTTGTAGAATGGCCTGCCCCGACCACCATAAAACAACTCCAATCCTTCCTTGGTTTTGCTAATTTTTACCGGCGTTTTATAAAACGATGGTTTTTCTGCCATTGTTACCCCACACACGACGTTAACCAGCCCTCTTGTTCCGTTTTCTTGGACACCCGACCATCAGAAGGCATTTGATACCCTCAAGTCTACGTTTACCACGGCTCCGGTGTTACAACACCCAGACCCAGAACTCCTGTTTATCCTAGAAGCCGACGCCTCCTCTTTCGCATTAGGGGCAGTTCTTTCACAACCTTGTCCATCCACCGGCCACTTACATCCAGTCTCTTACCATTCCCAGAAGTTCACATCAGCCGAATCCCATTATACAGTGACCGAAAAGGAGTTGCTAGCCATAAAAGATCCCCTCCAGACATGGCCTCATCATCTCCTCGGGGCAAAACATCAGACTGTGATATATACTGACCATAAGAACCTGCAAGACCTAGCCACATTAAAGTGCACAAACAGTAGGCATGTGCGTTGGCATTTATTTTTTTCCGCTTTCGATTTCATCGTGAAACATAGGCCTGGCCTCTCCAATGGTAAGGCGGATGCACTTTCTCGTTCCCCTGGGGGGGATTCTTTGCCTCTGTTTCCTGATGCAGTGTTAGAAAAAGGTCACGTCATCTGTGTATGCACGCCATCCCCTCCCATTCTTACCACTATCAAACACTGGGTCTCCCAACACCCTCATGCCTTGACAGAATGGGACGTTCTACTTCAGGAGGGGTTGCCATTTATTCAAGGTAAACTTTTCCTCCCCACTTGTGAGGTTCGCAATCAGGCACTCGCCTGGTCTCATGACGCTGCAATCAACGGTCACCCGGGGCAAAAGCGTACCCTTGAGTTGCTACAGCGGTGGTGCTGGTGGCCTTCAATGAGAAGAGATGTTAAGAATTACGTTAACACTTGTTCGATCTGCGCCCAATGCAAACCATCTAGAGGCCGACCTCTGGGATTGCTTCAGCCGCTACCGGTCCCACCCAAGCCTTGGCACACGATCTCTATGGACCTTATCAATGATCTTCCCCGTAGACGGGGTTACAACACAATCTGGGTGATCGTTGATTCCTATACAAAGATGGCCCGCTTTATACCTTGCACAGGAATACCGTTTTTCCAATCCGTTTTCTGTCTCTTTGGTCTCCCACAGGTTATTGTTTCAGATCGGGGTTCCCAGTTCATGTCCTGTTTCTGGCAGGCCCTTACTGGACTACTGGGTATTGATTCTCGATTCTCCTCTGCCTACCATCCTGAAACTGACGGGCAAACTGAGAGGGAGAATCAGGCCCTGGAGCAGTATTTACGCTGTCTTACTCTCCAGTACCAGGATTCTTGGCTTGACCTACTCCATTTAGCTGAATTCGCATATAACAACTCATGGCACTCGTCTACTGGCTTTTCCCCCTTTTACTCTTTGTATGGCCAACATCCTCGTACCCTTCCCCTTCCTGATTTGCCCTCCACCACTCCTGCTGCCGATGCCTGCGCCCGCAATTTGGTCACAGTCCATGCCCAAACTCTTATCCATTTACGCGAGGCTCAGGTGGTAATGAAAGCCAAAGCGGACAGGAAGCGGGTAGCAGCCCCTGAGTACCGTGTGGGGGACCGGGTTTGGCTCTCGACTCGCCATTTGCACATTCCTGGATGTCGCAAACTGCTGCCGCGTTTTGTCGGCCCCTACAGAATTTCTAAGATCCTGAATCCTGTGGCTTTTCGCCTTTCCATTCCACCCGCTTGGCGGATCCACCCTGTGTTCCATGCCTCGCTCCTCAAACCCTGTCCTGCCCCTACCCGACTCAATGCCCCTCCTGCCTCTGTTTCTGTCTCCTCTCCCGGTGAGTATGAGGTCAGGGCCATTTTGGGTTCTCGTCTCTTCAGGGGTCGTCTTCAGTATCTTGTGGACTGGGTGGGTTATGGCCCTGAGGACCGCTCTTGGATCCCTTCCCGTAATGTACACGCTCCGGTTCTGGTTGCCCGTTTTCATAGGGATAACCCTTCCAGCCCACGGGGTCGTGGGCCTTTGAGGGGGGAATCTGTTACGTTTCCCACAACATGCCCTGTTCCTGCCAGACAACACACAGGCACACGTGCTAACCCCATACGTACTAACCCCTCTACTACACTTCCAAACAAGGGTATCCCACGCACACATTCTGGCTTGCGGAGGTTGCGGCCTCTCACCCGTTATGCCAGGACATGGTCATTTGGATCAGGTGTTTACCGGCCTTCGCATCGTTGGCGTCTACAATGGAAACATCTGCTGGCCCGCAATTTTACACGTTGTCAACGAAGATCTACACGTCACGTGATCGGGCCAAACGTCACGTGACGACAACATCTCACGTGACTGCATCACCTGACGCACGTCTATGATCATTCCAGCATCAGGTGACCTTCCCTGTTGACTTAAAAGGCCTCCTGAAATCGATAGCGTTGCTTCACAGCTGTTTACCTTCAGGACTTTACGGCGTTTGTTCGCATGCTTGAATCTCGTTTACTACGACCTCGGATACTGTCTACTGGATTGCCTTGTCTACCAGATTGCTTTGTCTACTTCTTGCTTCTTACACGTTACCAGACCTCGGACTCTGTTTACTGGATTGTTCTGTCAACTCCTGGCATTTGTTAACCGACCTTGGTTTTTTGGAATTGGACTGTCTTACGGATTTCGTTTTTGGATTCAGTGACTTTGGCCATTTGGCCTTCTGCTAGGCGTTTGCCTGACTAAAGTACCACAAGCCACGTGTGTGCCGCCATCCAGGGTTTGGATACCACCCACATTCCACACCGAGAAGCCCACCAAGCCCCCTGTCCCGGGTTTCACTGCCTCTTCCATCAGGGTGTCACCTTCCGTATTTCTAGGTAAGAGGTACTTTATCTCACTGCTGGGTATACCTTGTAACAATTGCACATTATCTGATAACCACTCATTGCCTTACAGCGCTCAAGGGGTGCTTCTGGCAGTTCCCGGTTCCAGACCTGACGGCTCACAAACAAAAACCTGTGGCCTCAAAGACTGCACATGCATTCTATACCAATTGTCTGTGTGGTACTTGGGGACGGAGGCATTATTAATCTGCACGACCATCAAGATCATAACACTTTCATTCTCCCCTCCACATGCACCCTTCCCCTCAGTCTTCATTCTTCTCTCTGCTCCTTGTCCTCCTTAGGCTTTGTCTAGCTTTTGTTCTCCCCCACACTCCCTACCCTCTCAGTCTTCATTTATTCTCTCTGTTCCTCATCCTCCTTATGCTTCATCTAGCTTTCATTCTCCCTCCCCACATGCCCCCTACTCTCTCAGTTGTCATTTCTTCTCTCTGTTCATCGTCCTTCTTATGCTTTGTCTAGCTTTCATTCTCCCCCACATGCTCCCTACGCACAGTCTTCATTTCTTCTCTGTGTTCCTCGTCCTCCTTCTGCTTTGTTTAGCTTACATTCACCCCTCACACTCCCTACCCTCTCAGTGTTAATTTCTTCTCTCCGTTCCTCATCCTCCTTCTGCTTAGTCTAGCTTTCATTCTCCCCCCACATGCACCCTATGCTCGCAGTCTTAATTTCTTCTCGCTGCTCCTCATCCTCCTCATGCTTTGTCTAGCTTTCATTCACCCACCACCTTTTCCCAACCCTCTCACTCTTTATTTCTTCTGTCCATTCCTAGTGCTGCTTATGCTTTTTCTAGATTTCATTCGCCCCCCAAATGCTCCCTAGCCTCTCAGTCTTCATTTTTTCTCTCCGTTCCTCGTCCGCCTTATGCTTCGTCTAGCTTTCATTCTCTCCCCCACATACTCCCCACCCTCTCAGTCTTAATTTCTTCTCTCCGTTACTCGTCCTCCTTGTGCTTCTTCTCACTTTCGTTCTACCCCAAACGCTCCCTACGCTCTCAGCCTTCATTTCTTCTCTCCGCTCTTATCCTCCTTATGCTTCGTCTAGTTTTTGTTCTCCCACTCCACATTCTCCCTACCCTCTCAGTCTTCATTTCTTCTCTCCGTTCCTCATCCTCCTTATGCTTTGTATAGCTTTTGTTACCCCCACACACTTGCTACAATCTCAGTCTTCATTTCTTCTCTCCATACCTCGTCTCTTTATGCTTCGTCTAGCTTTTGTTTTCTACCCCACACACTCCCTACCCTCTCAGTCTTCATTTCTTCTCTCTGTTCCTCGTCCTCCTTATGTTTCGTGTAACTTTCGTTCTCCCCCAAATGCTCCCTACGCTCTGTCTTCATTTCTTTTCTCCGCTCCTCGTCCTTCTTATGCTATCTCTAGCTTTCATTCTTTTTCCTCCCCCACACACCCCCTATGCTCTCAGTCTTCTTTTCTTCTCTCTGTTCCTCGTCCTCCTTATGCTTCATCTAGCTTCCGTTCTCTCCCCCACATGCTCCCTACCTTCTCAGTCTTCATTTCCTATCTCCATTCCTCATCCTCCTTATGCTTCGTCTAGCTTCTTTTTTCCCCCGACTCGCTCCCTACTCTCTGTCCTCATTTCTTCTCTCCGCTCTTCATCGTCCTTATGCTTCATCTAGCTTTCATTCTCTCCCACATGCTCCCTACGCTCTTAGTCTGTATTTCTTCTCTCTGCTGCTCGCCCTCCTTATGCTTCAACTAGCTTTCATTCTCCGCCTCCACATGCTCCCTTCCCCTCAGTCTTCATTTCTTCTCTCCGCTCCTTGTCCTCCTTATGCTTTGACTAGCTTTTGTTCTCCCCCACACACTCCCTACCCTCTGAGTCTTCATTTATTCTCTCTGTTCCTCGGCCTCCATATGCTTCATCTAGCTTTCATTCTCCCTCCCCACACTCTCCCTACCCTCTCACTTGTCATTTCTTCTCTCCGTTCCTCATCCTTTTATGCTTTGTCTAGCTTTCATTCTCACCCACATGCTCCCTACGCTCCCGGTCTTCATTTCTCTTCTCTACTCCTCGTCCTTCTTATGGTTCCTCTAGTTTTCATTCTTTTTCCTCCCCCACACGCCCTCTATGCTCTCAGTCTTCATTTCGTCTCTCCGTTCCTCATCCTCCTTATGCTTCGTCTAGCATTCGTTCTCCCTCCACTCTCCATACACTCTCAGTCTTCATTTCTTATCTTCCTTCCTTGTCCTCTTTATGCTTCGTCTAGTTTCTGTTCTCCCCGACCCACTCCCTACCCTCTAAGTCTTCATTTATTCTCTCCACTCCTCATCCTCCTTATTCTTCGTCTAGCTTTTGGTTTCCTCCCACACAATCCCCACCCTCTCAGTCTTAATTTCTTCTCTCTGTTACTCGTCCTCCTTGTGCTTCTTCTCACTTTCGTTCTACCCCACACGCTCCCTACGCTTTCAGTCTTTATTTCTTCTCTCCGCTCTTATCCTCCTTAAGCTTCATCTAGTTTTCATTCTCCCGCTCCACATGCTCCCTACCCTCTCAGTCTTCATTTCTTCTCTCCGTTCCTCATCCTCCTTATGCTTTGTATAGCTTTTGTTACCCCACACGTTCCGTACGATCTCAGTCTTCATTTCTTCTCTCCACTCCTCGTCCTCCTTTTGCTTTGTTTAGCTTTGGTTCTCCCCATCCAAATGCTCCCTACCCTCTCAGTCTTCATTTTTTCTCTCTGTTTCTTGTCCGCCTTATGCTTCATCTAGCTTTCATTCTCTCCCCCCACACACTCCCCACCCTCTCAGTCTTAATTTCTTCTCTCTGTTACTCATCCTCCTTGTGCTTCTTCTCACTTTCGTTCTACCCCACATGCTCCATACGCTCTCAGTCTTCATTTCTTCTCTCTGCTCTTATCCTCCTTATGCTTCGTCTAGTTTTTGTTCTAATGCTCCACACGCTCCCTACCCTCTCAGTCTTCATTTCTTCTCTCTGTTCCTTATCCTCGTTATGCTTTGTATAGCTTTTGTTACCCCACATGCTTGCTACAATCTCAGTCTTCATTTCTTCTATCTGTTCCTCGTCTCCTAATGCTTTGTCTAGCTTTTGTTTTCTGCCCCCACACACTGCCTACCCTCTCAGTCTTCATTTCATCTCTCCGTTCCTCGTCTCCTTATGCTTCGTGTAGCTTTCGTTCTCCCCCACATGCTCCCTACGCACTCAGTCTTCATTTCTTGTCTCCACTCCTCGTCCTTCTTATGCTTCCTCTAGATTTCATTGTTTTTCCTCCCCCACACGTCCCCTATGCTCTCAGTCTCCATTTATTCTCTCTGTTCCTCGTCCTCCTTATGCTTCGTCTAGCTTTCTTTCTCCCTCCACGCTACATATACTCTCAGTCTTCATTTCTTCTCTCCACTCCTTGTCCTCCTTATGCTTCATCTAGCTTCCGTTCTCTACCCCACTTGCTCCCTACCTTCTCAGTCTTCATTTCTTATCTCAATTCCTCATCCTCCTTTTGCTTCGTCTAGCTTCTTTTTTCCACCCAACCCGCGCCCTACCCTCTCAGTCTTCATTTCTTCTCTCCGCTCCTCATCCTCCTTATGCTTCATTTTTCAACTAGCTTTCATTCTCCCCCTCCACATGCTCCCTTCCCCTCAGTCCTCATATCTTCTCTCCGCGCCTTGTCCTCCTTATGCTTTGACTAGCTTTTGTTCTCCCCCACACACTCCCTACCCTCTCAGTCTTCATTTATTCTCTCTGTTCCTCGTGCCCTCTTATGCTTCTTCTAACTTTCATTCTCCCTCCCCCACATTCTCCCTAACCTCTCAGTCTTAATTTCTTCTCTCTGTTCCTCGTCCTCCTTATGCTTTGTGTAGCTTTCGTTCTCCCCCACATGCTCCCTATGCTCTCAGTCTTCATTTCTCTTCTCTGCTCCTTGTCCTTCTTATGCTTCCTCTAGCTTTCATTCTTTTTCCTCCCGCAGACACCCCCTATGCTCTCAGTCTTCATTTCTTCTCTCCGTTCCTCATCCTCCTTACCCTTCACCTAGCTTCCGTTCTGTCCCCCACATGTTCCCTACCTTCTCAGTCTTCATTTCTTATCCCTGTTACTTGTCCTCCTTATGCTTCGTCTAGTTTCTGTTCTCCCCGACCAACTCTCTAACCCTCCCAGTCTTCATTTCTTCTCTCCCTCCTCATACTCCTTATTCTTCGTCTAGCTTTCAGTCTCCCCCACATGCTCCCTACGCTCTTAGTCTGCATTTCTTTTCTCTGCTGCTTGCCCTCCTTAGGGTCTGGCCCTCCCTTTGTGGGCTGTTCGGTTTTGAAGAAAGAAAGCTTATTCCCTGCCCACTTGTAGAGGTGGAGCCAGGTACCCCCACCCAAAGCTCCTCCCCCATGTTGCCTATATGGTGGGAGTCAGAGTGTGAGACATGTGCCATGCCTGTGAGAGTACCTATACCAAAGAGAATCCTGGAAGTAAGATTCCCATTGAGGAAGCCATACATGCAAACGCGACAATATGATGGCCATTTGAATGAAATCCCAGAGGAAGTGGGAAAAGCAAGCGAGGAAGCAGACTGGTGACGTCATACAGACGAGAGATGATACACACATGAGAAGAGATTGAAGAGTATAAGCATTCTATAGAAACAAAGGAGGAGATGATGATGCTCGTGCTACAGAAATAATGAAGACGTTATCAAGTCAATTTATAATTGTACAGTTGCAGCAAGGCAAGTAGACAAAGGGCCTCATCACGAGTTGGGCGATAATGCCGGCGGTATTACCGCTGGCGCTATTAGCCCTACTGCCAAACCCCAGGCGCCATTAGCGCCGGATCACGGGTTTGGCGGAACGGTTACTGCCCATTCCCCATTGGACCCATTCCAGAATTTCTCATTCCCCATTGAGCCCAATGGGGAATGTTTGCGCTATTACCGATGGCGGATTTCCTGCTGGCGGTAATAGTGCGAAATATCGGTGGATTTTCAGTGGATTTGCCCCAGCTCAGAGCTGGGGAGAAATCCGCAAGAGCCATGATCTGGCGGACCCTTAAATGCGGCGGTAATAGCGCTACCGCCGCATTTAAGGGTTACCACCAGACTCGTGATGAGTCCCAAAGTATTCATAAATGCTGGCTATGTAGTGAATAGATTGCAGCGATGCGCCAACGTATATGTATAGGAAACTTATGGACTTTGGAAGATTCCACAACGCACTTTAGCAGAGCTAGATCCAGTGAAAGGAAATGTTTTCAGTGTGTCACAGTTAGAAATTGGAAGCTGAACCATGGAAGTGAATCAAAAAAGGGGGTTGGCTTGCTCAACATAAAGAAGTCAAGGCCACCTTGGGCCTGAATGTGCGTACAATGGTTACAGAAACTGTGAAAGAACAGAACTCCTGTCTTAAGTGAGGAACGAGAACATTGAAGACGTCAGAGGTTCATCATTTAATAGTATTTTAAATGCAGCAGACTCAGAAAGATGACTCTTGCTGGCAGACTGAGCCCACAAACTGGTTTTACTGGTATTCTAAGCCAAGGCATTTTTTTCATGTGCAGTGTTTTGAGCACTTCGGTTCACATGAAAGGGAAAACAAAAGCTGTGTCGGGTTGCAATGATGACATCCTTGCCCCTCATGTGAATTAACAGTAAGACAAGGCCATTTTGGATGTAGTGCATACTTTTGGCTGCTCGGATTTATGAAAATAAACCGCAGAGCCGTTCTGAATGCAGGACATAACTTCTTGTGATTCAGATGCAAGAAAGCAACCGCTGAGCCGTTCTGAATGCAGGGCATAACTTCTTGTGATTCAGATGCATGAAAGCAACCGCAGAGCCAGTCTGAATGCAGGGCATAACTTCTTGTGATTCAGATGCATGAAAGCAAACGCAGAGCCGTTCTGAATGCAGGGCATAACTTCTTGTGATTCAGATGCATGAAAACAAATGCAGAGCCATTATGAATGAAGTGCATAACTTCTTGTGATTCAGATGCGAGAAAGCAAACGCAAAGCCATTCTTGGTGAAATGTTCAAATGCTTGCCACACGTGGCAGGGAAAACAAAGCATAGCCATTTTTGGTGGCACTGTTTAATGTAGTTTTTCGGGTGACAGGGATTTCTGTTAGGGCCTGTAAATGCACCCCACATACTGTTATTTATGACTGTAATGTTTGCATGTGCAAGGTATTTGCATTAGTACTTTTATAGCAGGCAGTGTTCCTTGTGTGCTGGGCTGTGCAAGCGTGTGGTGTAGTTTCTATTCTTCAGCAGCGTTGTCACTCCGTTGTTTCCCTCGCTCCATGACTGTTCCGAGCGAGGGTTTGTTGGTTTGAGTGAGCCCGGAACCTTCTCAGCTCCCGGAGTTCTAACTCTGTTATCTATCTATCTATCTATCTATCTATCTATCTATCTATCTATCTATCTATCTATCTATCTATCTATATTGGTTTTGTTTTCATGCTAGGAGCCCGGGAAGTCTTTCAGCCTCCCGGACTCCTTCTCTGGATATTGCAGGCCATGTGGGTGGGGCTCACATTGGAGCACGTCGCGAGTGCGAAGATGCCATCTTGCGGTCCTTTTCTAATCAGAGAAACGCTAAGCTTTCACTGCAGGCATTGTTAAAGATACTTTGTTTCTTCGACGTTGTTTGTTCCCAACTGTCAAGAAAATATTCGGCTGTGCAGCGTGTGGTAAGTTCCTTTGGGAAATATATTGTTGTGGCCTGCTCGGCCTTTGTGCTCATCTGTGTGGTGCTTTCCAAGCTGCTGGGTAGAGCAATAACCCCTGCAATAACCCCTGCTTGAGGTTCAGGCTGCTTTTAGGAATATCCCAAAAGTTTCCCTCTCCTTCCCAGTCATATTATAAGTGGCTTTAAAGTCAAACATGACAGCTGCTAGAGGGGAAGGGCTGCAGGCAGGGGCAAATAAAGGAGGTATCATTATTAGCCAGGGCAGTTCCTCAGAGGGAAATGAGGTCCCGTCCAAGCAGGGGGCCTTCAGGCAGGTTGGAAGGAGTTGATAAACACCTTGAAGAGTGGTCCAGGAGACAGTGAGTAATGCATTATGGGATCTTAATAATACGTTAGCTGGTGCTTTTGATCACTTGGTGAAGGTTATTGCTGATTTTCATGGGAAAGGTCCTGCCAGCGGAGGGTTCTAGACCTCGTAAGTGTTCCCAAAAGACCAAACATGTGGAAAAGGGGTCCTAGCCAGGAAAAGAGTTAGGGCTAGTGAGAAAGGTTCCCCAGTGACTTCTTCCTCCAAAACCTCCTCATCTTCTGAGGATTCAGATGTGCCTCCTAAAATGAAGAAGGTGAAGGAGGTGGTCCAGGATCGGAAATAGGTGCTCCGAGACATGTTGGGGCAGCCATAATTTGATCCTGATGACATTCAGCATCCTCGTTCGGCTGAGTGGAGGCCGTCAGAGGCAGTGTCCTCCTTTATACAGCAATGGGTGCGGAAACCCATGGGGAAGGAGACACGTAATAGACTGCGGGCAGACCCCTGAGATCATTCAATGGTAGTTTTCCTGTTATAAAGGAAGGGAATAGACAAAGCCCTGATGTCCTGTCAGGACAAGGTATTAGATGTGTTGGGGCCCCTTGCCCAGGTTTTTGATATGCTCGTGGAGAGCACAGTATATGACACCCCACTAGATGTCAATGTTCCCAGGGACTGGATCCAGCGTTCTCAGCGCCTGCTTGACAACGCCAACTCTGCTCTGTTATTGGAGTGGCGTAAAGCTTTATTAATTTGCTTGGATCCCAAATTGGCTGACATGGCTCCAGCAGAGGCGGGGCCTTAGGCCCAGGTGTTGCTCTTCAGAGAGAGATTTGTGAAGGAGCTCTTCATTCATGCACACGTTCACAGCCTTGGATACGGCGCAATCTAAGATCAAAAAAGCCTTCATCCTGGGTGTTTTTGCCAAGGCCAGAAGACGCAGAGCCTGCTCCTCTGGCCATCCGTTCCAGGGCTCTTCCCATCCCGCACAGTTTGTGCTCCAGATTCGGCTCCAGAGGCAGTGTAGACACCTTCTTCCCACAGCGAGGGGAGAGCCCGCTCTTACAGGGGAGCAGGGCGAGCATGGGTCACTTCAGGTGAGCATTCTTCATTTAAATATTTATTCCCAGGGAGTGCTGGGGGGAGGTTAGCGTGTTCTTCTCACAATTGGGTTCACCTTACAACAGACGCTTGGGTGCTGCACACAGTGCGAGGGTTCCACTTAGAGTTTCATAGTTCCCCCTTTCGGATGGTGAGTCCTCGTCCGCTGGTGTTCAGTTGGAAGAGGCAAGTTTGTATAGATGCAGAGGTGCACAATCTCATTCAAAAGGTGTCAGTGGTGCCCGCAACAATGACTGATCCCCCTTTTCTCACTTTCATCTTTTGGTGCCCAAGCCAGATGGTGATTCAGACCAGTGATTAACCTCAGAGTCCTCATTTCTTTCAAGGTGTATCGCCACTTCAAGATGGAGGGGATTCATGTGCTGAGCAGTTGTCTCTTGCAAGGGGATTGGATGGGCAAGATCAACTTGAAGGACGCGTATTTGGTGGTTCCAATTTTTCACCCGCATCAGCAGTATCTGAAGTTTTAGTGGCGGGATCAGTTTTGGCAGTCTACGTCACTCACGTTCACCCTCTCATACGCTTGGTGCTTAATCATTTATCTGGACAACATACTTGTTCTCCTACTTGCTCAACCTCAGTTGACGATGTCCCTCCTTCAGGATCTGGGGTTTGTAATCAACTGGGAAAAGTCAGTCCTTGTGCCTACACAATGTGTGCAGTTTCTGGGTTTCGTTATAGATTCTCAGCTGTGCCAGCTCTGGCTTCCCAAGAAAAGCATGCAGGGAATCCGATCCCAGATCAATTCTGTGCTAAAAAGAGGGGTGTTGTCGCTTCGGCTTGTTGCCAAGGTCATAGGTATGCTTTCGGCATCCATATAGGTCATCTTTCCAGCTGCGCTGCATTAAAGGGCTATTCAGAGGCTGAAGACTCAGCATCTTCAGTCAGGGGCCCCCTATTCCCAGGTGGTGCATCTTACTCCAGACGCAAGAATAGAGCTTCATTAATGGGCAGATATGGTGTTAGAATTGGATGCAAGTCTGTCCGGTTGTGGAGCGCGAAAGCAAGAGAAAGACTTTAGACAAGGACAAGATCAATTTTTGCATCCTTCTGAGGATGGACAATGTGTCAGCCACCCGTTACATCATCAAGTTGCGGGGCACTCAGTCCAAAGGACTAGCGGACATAGCCTGTGATTTTTGGCACTTCTACCTCCATCGCAGGATTATGTTTCAGGCAGAATGTCTCCCAGATCTCTGCATCACAGTGGTGGATTGGAATTCCAGGTTCCTCCTGGACAGCAGTGACTGGAAGCTCAACAGTGCTCCTTTCGCAGGTTTGGGGTCCGTTCCTCACAGATCTGTTTGCTTCTTGCCTCAACTGTCAGGTCCCTTGTTTCTTTAATTGGCATCCGGATCCGGAGCCCATGGCGATAGATGCCTTCCTTCAGGCTTGGAGTCTCTTTCAGGGATAGGCCTTTCCTCCCTTCTCTCTCATTCCGAGAGTGCTACTCCAAGTTCGCAGGCAAGTGGTATCATTGATTCTATTGAACCCCTTTTGGCCAACCCAAATATGGTTTCCAACCCTTCTGGAGCTTGCAGTGGATATTCCCAGGCTCCTTCCGTCCTTCCCTCTGATGTCACGAGTTGGTGTTGCAGGCCCAGCTGCAGTTCATGGCATGGAAGATCTCCATGATTCCTGGGCGCTCCCATCCCTGTCATCAGAGACTCTTAGGCATGATCCCCTCAGGTTTCCTATTCATCTGCGTGGGTGCGTAGGGTGGATTGGTGCGCGAAGAGGGATCTCGATTCTGTTTCTGCCGCTCCACTAGAGGTGGTTAACTTCCTGGTATCTCTCTTTAAGGATAGGAAGGCGTATGGAACAATCAATAACTTTCGTTCAGCCATATCAGCGGGGCATATTTTAGTCAAAGGAGAACCGGGGGGGTTGACATTTTCTAGTGAGAAGAGCCTTGCAGTCCATCCGGATTCAGATCCCTCCTAAGGCTAAGTATTCTGTTTTCTGGGATGTGAATGTGGTCTTTCATTTGTTCCAATCATGGCCAGTAAACGACAACCTTTTGCATCAGCAAATATCTGCAAAGTTAGCTTTGCTGTTATGTCTGGTTTCCATTAGGAGGGAGTCAGATGTTGAAGCATTGGATGTCGATAACAAGGTTTTTCCCCCAGAAGGAGTGGTTTTCTTTATTTCACGCAGGACAAAGTGTTTATCTACCTCAGTTTCTTATCCTTCTTTTCATTCCTCTCCAGAGGACCAGAAACTGTGTGGTTCCTTGTTTACAAACGTACTAGTGTGTCATGGACTCCTTCCACCTCTCCGTTGCTTATTTCTAACCGAAAGTCTTTTGCTGTAGTTTCCTCAGCCATCCTGGCTCATCTCTGTGCGTTGGGTTATGCGGGAGGCTGGGATTGACATGTCAATTTTCGGAGCTCATTCAACTCTAAATCAGTCTTGCTTTGCGGGAGGATGGAGGATATCCTACGTGCAGATATCTGGTGCAAGGAGTCCATGTTTAAATCTTTCTATCATAGGAAAGTTGAACATGTAGCCAATATGGTGTTTCAAGAGCTTTAAACTTGCATAATAGAAAGCCTCCGGTCTTGACATAGACTGGCGTATCCCCCGCACTGACGTGTGTGGGGGTTTAGATTCTATTAAGAGACATGGAGGTGAGTATGATCCCTCCCTTTCCCTATATTTATACTGTGTTCTCTTCCTCCAGCGGTTGTTTGAGTTCAAGATGGGGTGGCTTTTCATGAGTGCACAAGGGAGACAGCAGTATTTCAGTGGAGTTCCATTTCTGGCTGGATAGCGCTCCTGGTTTTGGGTGCACTTTCAGTATCTGCTTTCCTCTTGCAGCCTCAGAAGCGGATGATGGACTAGTGTTATGGACCTTTATAGGGAGGAGGGGAGGCCCTGATTGGCTGACAGGCCAGATCAGAAAGAAAGACCTTGGCCGTGAGGCCAGCGGTGTGGGCTGCACACCCAGATCACCACAATGAAGTGGTGTGACTCAAAGGTTTTCATACAAATATAACGTTATCTCATTTGGTTGTAACATGTTCATTTAGAGAGATCACTTCCAGAATACATTTTGAGATGTACGTCTTTAAATACTATTTATTATTTATACTTTTTGGCAGATGTATTACATATAGGCCTATGCATTTCGGGCAATAATATCCTTCCTCAGGGCTTCTCGTATTCAACTTGGGTCACAAATCATAAAATAAATGATGTTATCAATACATACGTTCATATCATTGCAAACAAAATAGGCGCAATCATGATGTCCCATTACGGTTATACCAATCCACCATGCAGATTATTGGTATCGCGGGAATGTATTGCATTACATAAATAAATAATTTTATAATTCATCATCAGTATTCATAATTAAATTCATAGACAAGCATGGATCAAACGTATCCACGAGCACATATTCATTATATGTACATTATTGTCATGTTTTTCCAGTTGAGTAACAAGTTGAAAAAAAAAAAACAACGGGAAGAGAAGATATGGGAAAGTTGAACACAAATGAAAACTAAACAGAATCTATGTCTCGCTCTTGAAACAGAGTGAAGCGTGTGCATTAACGTCAGTGTAATTGAATATAAGATCCATTAATCTCACTAACCTGTTTTTCAATAGGTTCCCCACGATGTGTGCTGAAAAAGGGGAACAATGTACGGATATGTTATTCTGTTGACTTCCGCATTCGTTTATGAGCACTAATACCGAGATTCTCAAAAGGTCTCAACTAAAACTGTTGTGGATAGCATTCCCTGCATGTTCAAAGAGGTTGTTATTTTGTCAGCCTCTGTGCATCGTGGTTGTCTACAGACAGACAGAAAGAGGTATAATGATCCCTTAGTAGAGTACTATCAAGGCCAATACCCTTTCCTACCTGGTCTGCAGCGTCAGGTTCAGCTACTCAGCAATGCCATCATGCGTGTGCATGCATGTCCCTTTCTAAACTTTGTGTTTAGTTCCCTTGGTAACCGCTACCATGTCGCGGCAGCCATTTTGTAATGGTCAATGTGTGTCTATTACAACCAGCTTCTCTACTATTGTAGCAACAAGAGAGCAATAATTAAGCTGATCTACAGACTTGTATAAGAAGTCCAAGAAATGAACTGATGTTGTCATTACACGATTGCGGATTCTAACTCAACTAAGCCTAATCATCTTTGTATAGGGAAAGAAATAAGAATACGTAATAGAAAAAATAATGATAAAAAGCATAGCGTCCTAGTTGGAGCATAATTTACGTATCACCTAGAAATGTATGTATATTTACAGATAATGGCTGCAAAAATATTGTCAATGAGAAGATAATTCATATGCATTGCTATATACAGTAAAAAAAATGAAATGAAAAATTTAAATTTCTTTTTAAAAAATTCAATTGAAAAGGATATAACAGTCATTTGACCTGAATACCCCATAAAGTCAACATAACTTTAAAGAAAAAAAACAAATATTACAAAATCCAGGACTCGGCAAAAGACGCCGAGATCATTTTCACAGGAAACAACTTAGGTCAAAATCTTCGTTTCATTCTCTCTGGTGCTAATGCATCCAATCTTTCTAACCATTGTGCTTCTTTCTGTGCTGTTAGTCTTTTCATGTCGATACTCTGTCCTTTTGTAGGTATAACCTCCAATACAGCAAACCTTAGTTGGGCAACTGTATTTCCATTCTCGTGAAAATGTCTGGCCACTGATGATGCTTGATTGTTCAATCGAATGCATGATTTATGTTCGTTCAGACGAACCCGGACTTTGCGTGCAGTTTCTCCAACTTAGTACTTTGCACAAGGACATTTGATTGTATAAATTACGTTTTCTGATAAACAGATAGCATGTTGTTTGAGTTTGATTTTCTCCCCAGTATTGGGATATGATATTGTGGATCCTTTCATCACGTTGTTGCAATTACCGCAACTCATGCACGGGTATGTGCCAGGATGTTTGTCTGATGATTTCTGTTTTTTATGTGACTATGTGTGTCAACCAATACGTTTTGCAAGTTGTTGCATTTTTGGTATGCGAACACAGGGGGATTAGCGAAAAGATCTTTCATTCTGTTATCGTTCGTCAAGATGCTCCATCTTTTGAGAATGCTTTCCTTTATTTGACGATTTTGTATTGAGTATTTGGTAACAAAGACCAAGTCTGGACTGTTTCGTTCTCGTCTCTTTTGCAATAGTTGCGCACGGTATTGTGTGTTAACTTTGGCTTGAGCTGTTGCTAGACCTTCCTCAGGATAACCTCTATCTTGCAATTTTTTGTGTAGTTTGCCCATTTCTATTTGGCATTCTGTTGGGTCACTCACAATTCTCTATATCCTCAGCATCTGGCCATAGGGTAGATTCCGCAAAATACTTGGAGGATGAAAGCTCATCCTATGAAGAAGGTTATTTCTATCTATTTGCTTTGTATATAGAGTTGTTGAAATCTTGTTCCCTTTGATAATTGTTTTCACATCTATATTCACTCGAAAAAACTTTGTTAAGGGAACGTTATGGTCAAGTTGCCCTACCAAAAACCTGTGCACTTTACTAACAAAACTTTTCAAACGTGCCATTATGGTTCAAAGTAAAACTGAAAAACCCCTGAAATTTGCCAGTTATGGTAGGCTAAGCAACCATAACTGCCCGCATCACTGTGCGCTGCTAACACTAACACCCAGGACATCAAAGATGACATCACAAATGTCATTGATGACATCACTGGTACATGTTCGGCGACACATTTTGTGCGTTTGTTACTTGCAAGGCAGCGGCACTGTTTCTTGTGCTTCTTCATTACAGCAGTAATATTCAGTACAACATTTTTTTATTCACAAGTCGCTGTACATAAACTGACATACTAAAAACCCGTAAAATTCACTCAAAACGCCGAACATCTACTGACCTATATTACCGTTGGTTGGCTCTTTGTTCATTGCGGTTAGCGCATTGCCTTATTATCTGGTGTTTCAAAAAGGAAAGCCACCCGTACACAAAGTAAACATTGCGTTAATTGCCCTTTCACAGTGCAAATACATTTATTTTAAAAAAATTACATACACTCCAAGTACTGCATATATGTCAATAAAATACATAGATGCAATAATCTTTGCCAGTAATAGTGTAAATTTGCAATGCAGTAACGAGTGCTACTAAAAAGGAGAATCACTTGTTAGAATCCGGGGCCCCTTTGTGGGGTCGGATTACAAAACAAAATCCTTTTTCAAGATGGCCACCATAGAAATAGAAGGCAGTTATTTCATACATCGTCCCTCTTCCCTTTCCATGGTAGTCGGCAAAAAACACAAATACGTGACGCAGAATCTGTAAATAAACATACATCGACGTACAACCTAATATGTTACATTTGCAAATAATAGAGTGGATTGTTAAAGAAAACGTAAACATTTTAGAGTTTGTAAAGTAGGTTTATTTAACATCAAACTATCAGAGATGTTTGGAGTCAGAATGCAATGATAACAATGGTTGATAGAGGGGCATTGCAAAAGGTAAAGATGAAAAGCACGCTGTTTTTTTTGCATACAAAGAGTATGAGTTCTTTGATAAAGCAGGTGCTTTGTGTTCACAGTGATTTTCAAGAAGGCGTTGTAACCTTGAGCCTACAGCACCATAAATGGCGTTATGTTGCTCTGAGTAGCGAGTTCAGCGTACGGACAAAGCGGGCTTAGGGTATCGTCCCACATAATTGTTATGCACAGGAAACCGCTCACAAGCAGTTGTATTTGACGGCCGAAAAAGCCTTCACTCGGCATCTGAAAGCCATGGCGCGGACAATACAGCAATATATACCTGGGGGGCAAACGTTACAAAAATTACGTGTCAGTAACCAACCTGTATAACCAACCTGTACCAAAAATATTTTACAAGAAGACACAAAAAAGTGACAAAGTAATACAGAAATGTAAGCGTTCAAACATGACATTTCAGTGAAATGTTTCTAATGACCACATGTTACTATGGAAATAGTGTTGAAACGGCGAGAATGTGCATGCGCCATAAGAGAAAAAAAAATAGCAACTACAAAGAAAGAAGATAGTGTAGTTAGGAAAGCAAAATGAATGGACACTGTAAGGAAAAGTATAGCTCGTGATTTCAAAGAAGACCACAAGAATGGGCAAACTGATGCACAAACGTATGTGCACAAACATAACGTTGCAACTAATAAATAGCAATGCTAACGAAGGAGCAGTGTACGCATACTCTACAAATGGGAAACATGGGCACTTGGCAATATTGGAGGAGAAATGTAACAGCGTAGAAACATAAAATGTCACTTATAATGGCACAATTATAGTTTTGGTAATGTAAAAATAAAGGGCGGTCCGCTGGAGAGTGGGCAAAAGTAAACTTACGTAATATGTACTGCCTCCAGTCTGGAACTGCAAGTCAGACATCAATGTATTTGCATCAGAGAATCCTCATGGACTGATATTGCATGTCCCTAACAAACATTTTAAAACATAACCTTATCAAGTGCTATTTTTTTGGACCCTTTCATTTCTTGACTTTCTTGTAAGGTTTCAGTTTCGCTCAAGGTCACAAAACAAAAGCCCCTTATACAATCACTCAGATGCGCGGGTGTATTGAACGTTCAACCAAAAAAACAACTCATGTGACCTACATGCAAAAGGCACAAAAATTCCTAGTTTGCAACAACATATTGCAATTCAATTATGAGAGCTGCTACTCGCATACACCTCCAGAGTCACTGTTTCCAGCAAACAGTGCAGATGGCGGGCTTAGTTTTCAAAAGTTAGAACGGCAGTCTGACGGCAATATTGTTCCAAAAACATTTCAACCCATGCACACTAGTTGGTAGTGGTACAGTGAACACAAAGTTGCAATGAAACGTATGAGTTTGGAGACAAGAAAACTTCACTTTTTCATTTTGTGCTCCCACATCCCATTCCAACCCCCTTAATGGTGACCTTCTGAAGTATTATTACATAAGTATGATCAGTGCAATGCTGTCTAGTTTTGTATGTGGGTCTGGCGATGTTCGCATACACCAAAACATTATTTAAAGATTGCAGGGGGACCGTACAAAGTGGAAGTACTTGACGCTGTTGCACAACCAATCATAGAAAGTGGCACATGTTCGTGGGCACACATTTTTCCCCCCATTCAGTGTAAGGGGAAAAGAGATGTTTTGCAAAACTCCCCGCCCTTATAATTTCCCCTCCCCCTGAACTAAACATCACCAAATGTTCCAAAGAAATGTAAAGGGTGTGACATATTTTGTTTGGAAAATTTGGTGAGGAATCGTCCAAGGGGAGCGCAGTTGTAAAGCACCCAAAAAGTGCTCCTCCTATGGAAACAGCAACTTCACCATAACAACACAGCCACTAACGTGCCTGTGTGATATGCTGAAGTGGTTGTGGGCAGGACCTACAGATTTCTATATTTTCCATACATATTTCACCGTAAGGGTGTACATTGGCTTGCAACATCACTGCTTATAAGGTCGTTTCTGGGTGCATGGCCTTCGGGCATGCACCCAAGGCTGTACACCCTCCCCAAAACCATCAGAATACTAAACTATAGTATGGGTGAATGCATTCCTGTAATGTGCTGAATCTGGGCAGGGCCTAGAGTTTTACGAGTAAGGCGTACGGGCTACAGCCTGCAGCCATGCATCCAAAAGTCTGCATCCTGGCCACAACCACCTGAGTGATGTGTGTAAGTACGGGTGTATCCATAGGTGCGGTATGCCTCACTTGTTCTGGCCAGAGGCTAGACTCCTAGCTGTATGTTCATAGATATTACAGTATATGGTTCTGCAGTGGCTGATACCTTCAGTGCTTATAACTTAGTGCTTGGTGCATGGCCTTCGTCAATGCACCCAAGACTGTACACACTCTCCACAATCATCTAATCGACAATCAATAGAACAGGTGTATACATGGGTGTGCCATGCTGCGGTGGTTCTGGCCTGGGCCTACAGTCTTGGAAGTATGGCCTTCGGCCTATGGCCTACGGCCATGCATCCAAGACTCTAGGCCCGGGCCACAACCTCTGCAGCATGGCACACCCATGGCGGCGTCCTATTCAGTGGCACACCCATAGGCAAAAATAATATAATAAAGACATTTACTCAATTGCAATGGATGCTAACACCACGCGTGTCCTTACTACAGTCTCAAGGTGGCTGAACACACCACAGACAGAATTACTACCCTTATGAGTTCACTCATTTTCTGCACGTACAATCATCACGAACAAGGCGGGCATAGACAATACATCATTGACAACTGCCACTAAACAAGTACTTTTTTGCAGACATCTCCTACTTGCTGAACCTTCCCAAGCACTGTAGGACATCAAAGTAGTTTCCAAACCAGCATTTCAGGTGGCGAATACATCATTAACAACTACCGCCCAAACAAGAACACTATTTAACCCATCTCTTACTCTGTGAACCTCTGTGAACCTCCCCAAGCACTGTAGGAGAGCAAAACAATGTCCGAAACAGCATTTCGCCTCTGGTGGCGACTGCGCTGTCTTTGGATCCAAGATGTCGGCCGCAGCCAAACATTCTGATGCACATCATGGCTCTCTGCAGCCAATCATCGAAGATGTTGCGTGTCCGCGGTCACAACGCCACCCTCCTGGCCAATCGGTATGTTGTCCGCAGAGCGAACAGGGAAGTGTGTCCACGGAGCGGACATAGATTTCACACATTTTTTGAGACATAGGGCCTCATTACACGGATGGCGGAGAACCATGGCGCTATTAGCGCCATGGTTCATGCCGGTAAAATACCGGCACCGCCTTGGCGGAAAGAGGAATTACCGCCCCATTCCAAGGTTGGCGGGGCGGTAATTCCCCCTTCCACCATTGCCCTTCCCCATTCTTGCCCCATAGGGCTCAATGGGAATGGGGAAGGCGCTAATTACGGTACCGCAAATTGCGGTACCGTAATTAGCTCCCTGGGTCCCTTTGCGGGTTGGTTTTTAACGCCTGCAAAAAGCAGGCGTTAAATCCCCCAACCCGCAAACGGACCTCGTAGTAAGGCGGTAAGGATTTACCGGTACCAGTATTTTACCGGTACCGGTAAATCCTTACCGCCATCCGTGTAATGAGGCCCATGTTCTTTAGTCGTTTTAAAGTAAAGTATTGGACGGATTGGCACCAAATGTACACTTGTGGGACCAGGCCGCTGCCCCTGCTGCAAATTTGGTAAAAATACATCCAACGGTTTGACCTGTAGGCGTGCACAAAGTTTTTCCCCCATTCACTTTATGGGAAAAAAAAGATGTTTGGGACCCCTCTATAACCTTTTTCCCCCTGCACCAAACATCGCCAAACTCTGCAGAAAGATTCAGAGTGGCCCGTATACCTTTTATGCAAAGTTTGGTGAGGATTCGTCCAGGGAGAGCGGAGTTATAAGCCGCCCAGAAAGTGCTCTTCCTATGGAAACAGCAACTTAACCATAACTACTGTAATACTGTAGATTAGGGTTTCCTATCTCCATAGTGAATTGTAGGCGTTTGTCAATGTTATTGAGATATGCCAAAAACTCAATCGATTCTTCATTGTCGCCCGACCAGACACCAAAGACGTGGTCTATATAACATACCCATTTTTTCAAATTGCTTTTCCAACATTGGTTGTTGATTATGTGGGTGATTTCAAAGTTATACATAAAAAAAATTGCATATGCTGGCGCCATAGTCGCTCCCATTGCCGTTCCAGTCAGTTGGTTATAGTACACATCATTGTATTCGAAGCATGAATTGGTTGAGATAAACTTTAATAGTGTTATCAAAAATTCTTTGTTGGCTCCTATTGGCCCTGCTTGTAATAAAAGTGTCCCACCGCTTCTTGACCCAGGTTGTGCGGGATACTTGTGCACAAACTCGCAATGTCTATAGTGAATAAGGTGTCACTTGTTGTCAATTCAATTTGTTCCAGAATTTGGAGAAAGTGTGTAGTGTCCTTTACATAAGTAGATGTTTGTTGAATGATCGGTTGGAGGAAATAAACAATGTAGGTACCTAATGGTTGCAGAATACTTTCTGTGGCAGCTACGATAGGTCTTCCTATCGTAGCAGCCATAGTTGGATTAATCAGTTGTTTGTGTATTTTTGGCAAGATGTATATATGCGGCATTTTAGGATATGCTGTCCATAAATATGCTTTGGTTTTGCTGCTAATCCAGTCGTTCTCTAGTGCTGTCTCCAATATTGTTTCTAAATTCATCTTAATATTCCTTGTGGGATCTTGAGTGAGTTGTTTGTATGTGTCTTGATCAGACAGTTGTAGACATTCCTGATGATATTGTTCTGTGTCTTGTATAACTATTGCTCCACCTTTATCGGCTGGACGAATAGTTATGGTGTCATCTAAGAATAGATTTTTAATCATAGACAGTTCTCCTCTGTTTAAATTGTGACACTTGGGAGGATGAAATTGTATTTTTTTGAGATCGCTTAACACCATGTTGTGAAAAATGGCAATCGAGGGTACCTTCATTGGAGGACAAAAAGTACTTTTAGGTTTGAATTCTACATACTCTGTTTCCGATGTTGGTTCCATGGAGGTATTACCCATTTCTGAAAAGAAAGTCTTTAGTTTTAATTTGCAGACTAATTTGAATAGTTTGACCTTAGTGCTCAACCTATTACAACTGTAAGTTGGCACAAATTTAAGTCCTTTCTCCAATGTTTTAATCTCTTTGGTCGACAATACTCTCTTCGAAAGATTGACCACTAACTTCGATTGATTTGGAATCGTGTCCGCACCCTTGATCTTTTATTCTTGCCTCTCCTTGTCCTCTTCCCCTTATCCCTAAAAAATATCTTCCTTGTGGGTTGGAGGGTTGTGTCGAACTTGTGTTCCCTCCTGATGTTGCGTTCTCTGTTGGATGTTCTTCTGTTACTTCGACAGTGTCTGATTCAGAACTACTTTTGTCACTTGTTTGTTTATTGGGTCGTTGTCCTTGATTGATATATTTATCCACCCACGTGATACCTCGTTGTTTAAATAATCATAATTATCCCTTCTATATTTTCTTATTTTCTGGGCTTTCAAGTCTTGTTTATAGCTTTCAAGTTTGGTATTAATGTTGGTCAATATCTCTGCAAAGGATTCCGCATTAGTTATGCTTGTTATACCCTTCAACAGAACTTCTATCTCCTTCTCAATGGTCCCTGAGAGTTCTTTAATCATGAGTAATATTAGATCTAAGGAACACTTGTTCAGAATTTGTCCCCACTTCTCTACAAATTCTCTGTTCTCTTTTCAAAAGGTTGGGCGTAAAGGTATTCTTAATCCTCCTGGAATCCTTTGTGCCTCATAGTATCTACTGAGGGTAACCGCATGCAGTTTCCGATTTATGATTTTCCTTGTGGAGTATTCCAATTGCTTAATTTTACTTTGCGATCTTTGTTTGTTGTGGTGTGGACTGTATCTTTAATAAGACCAAGTATTGCATCTGCGGCCAAAAAGCCGAGTGTTATTGCTCTATTCTCTGTGAGAAATTCAATATCTTCGTAAAACATTATGGTGTGCACCAGCTCAAAGGAATCACGGATGTGAAATGTAAAACAGGCTAGGTCAGCCATCTTAGGTTGGGGTCTTATTTCTGTTCATGATAATACTGGTGTTTTAAAAAAAAGAATCAGGAGTTTTGTTAACATTTTTCATCTTTGCTGCTGGTTAAAAGTAAAAAAGTTATTATGCATAATACTCGCCTACATGTCTCTTAATAGAATTTAAACTCCTCACACTAGTGCGGTGGATTAGTGACACACTAGCATGTTCTTGCTATCAACTCATTAGCATATTCTTGCTCAAATAAATTATTTTGCAAATAAGGCAATATCAGCAGCCTCCAAATTATGTCTTACACGCGCACACACACAGATGCACTCACACACACACACACACACACACTCTTCTGCAGTCTTTTGTTCTTCACCAGACTAATGTTGGCACAGAGCAGGGCGCACCTGTGAATTAGCACGGACTAGGGTCATGGTTCATCCTGGACTGCCTCTATGATGGTTCTGGTCAGTGTTGTGATTACAGCATGTCACCACGAGAGTGCCTGCAGTGTCACATGTGAATAGTGTATAAATAAAGGTGGACGGCTTCCCGCCGCCTGTTACCTCCCAACTCCCAGTCTCGGAGTGTTATTTCTGCCCTGCAAGTGTGGCGCCCTCAATGGCACTAGGCTGGCCGCTCTACCTCCCAGAGCACTTTCATCAGGTGGGATGGACTGGCCGACCCCAGAACAACTGGCTACAAGGATGGGATGCAGCCCCCTGTCGATCCCAGTCACAGGGGCACAGCCTGTTCCTGCCGTGCCTTGTTGGCACAGCAAAGCTCGCTCCCACATAGCGGATTTAGAGCATGGCAACCAGGGCCACGGAGACCTTTCACTCTGCCGGCTTCCCCGGTGCCGGCCATAGTAAGCTCCTGCATGGGAGAGCCCAATCAGGGTGCAAGCGATCACAGCACGGTCTCTGCCTCCGTATTCATTTGGATAATCTCCCGACTGGGGGAGAGTGGGCATGGCCTCCATCGCTGCTTCCTGAGGATATGGCACGCCCCTATGAACTCCAGCCAAGACTGCTGTCACAGTGCCGCCACTGAAAAAGATCGACCAGATGAAAGCTCAAGCGAAGGCACAGGCAGTCGGCCTCAAAGGATCGCGATGAGGCCAACACGCCTAGTTGAAGAATGTTGAGAGTGCAGCAAGGACATTTGTCCGGGGGTGTTGCTGAAGGGTTACTATCCCTTTAAGGGGAAGTCAGTGTCACGTGGGCCAGACCACGTGGGACGGGACTTCTGGGTGAGTGAGGAGTAAAAAGGGAAGGCACTTCCTTTGGTATCTTCAATAAAGAAGACGTATGCATACACTGGGCATGTCTGTCCTTCTTTAAATGGGCCTTTGAAGCCCAACAGGCATGGCCTCTATCGCTGTTTCCTGAGGATACGGCACGCCCCTATGTACTCCAGTCAAGACCGCTGTCACAGTGCCGCCACTGAAAAAAAAAGAGACAACTGCAGTCTGGAGGTCACGAGGGGTGGCATGGCATCCCATGTGGACCTCCCGCTTGGGGGAGAGAAAGCGTGGCGTGGCTTCTGCCATTGCAGCCTTTGGCCAACACCCCTTGCAGACTAATAAGATGAGGCCCTCCATCGGCAACAGCCCTGATGACTATTAGTGCGCTAACAGCTAACAGCGCTCGGTGGCGGCTGCATCTTTGAGCTGGATGCCAGGCTGCACCTCCTTGGGCACTCACTGCCAGTGCCCCACCCAGCAGATGTGGCCCTTAGTGTACCAGGGTGCTGGGCCGGTCTTTGCATCAGGCAGTGCAGGCGGCTGCCTGAGGTGCCAGGCTCTAGGGGTCGCCAGTCTGACTCCATTATTATTTTAATTACATTTTAACACAGACAGGAATAGCCCTTTCTTTGCCGCGGCGCTGTGGGTGTAGCACATCAATTTATAAACATCAAGCGTTTTAATTAAGAGTGTAAAATAACCTGAATATGCTTCTATTTAATATTATTAAATATTGGGCAACCAATATAAACAATATAGAGGAACGGGCATTCGGAATGTAGTATTACTCTGTAAAACCACAAGGTAAGGTTGGGGTAGCAGTCTGCAGAAGCAACAATCTATGTGTACAAGTCCGCCATTTACGTTTCTGCCTCACCATCTGTGTTGTCACTGAAATAATGCAATCACCTTGAAAATTAGTGAACGTTGCAGCCTAAAAATACTGTGCAGAGAATTGATACAGCACCCACATGCGGTTATATATTTTGTGGGTCGTCCTCGCTTCCCTAGCACTCTGCAATCTGTCTTAAATGTGCCCCAAGCCAGGCTTCCCCATGCTGCTTGGTTTTGCAAAGAGACTGCATAGGACACACACAGACACAAAGCTGCACCCATCATTGTGTTGCACCCGAGGCACACACAGGCACTGAAGAAGCACCAGATCAGACACAAATGAGAGGGTGTGGATAAATGGTCGGCACAGCCAACGGTTACAATGACCACCCACCCACCGATGTGCACCCAACCGTCACCTTGAGTGAATCAAGCAGAGCCCAGGCAAATACCCATGATCAGCTTGAGTGATACTCTTCCGTTCATCATGTTTGGTAAGACGAACAGAGCCGTAGAAGGACAAGGCACAGAAAATAAATGGTGGTGGCAGCAACACATTTAACAAATGACTGGCAATTGGCAATGTAAAACATTTTATTGTTAGCACCTGCAACCGTATGCATACATTGTTTGGCAATTGAAATCAGATGGGTGTTCATTCTTGCATGTCAGGGAAGTGATTGTAAATGTAGGGTCAGGAGGCTGTTCATTTTCACAGCAGAGCTTAAGTGTGTGGTTTCTGAGTGGTTTTATAAGTGAAAGAGAGATATAACTGATTGTAACATTGAAGCTGCAATATAATAGCCTCATTAGAATGTGTAAAGAAGTTAGATGCCCCCACACAAGTAAGGTTGCCCCTCCCCATCGTCTCTGAAGTTAGCACCTCTGGCAACATTTTGGAGGGCTACCAATGATGCTTCCTGCCTGGGGTGTAATCTGGTCTAAGACCGGCCCTGCCAGGGTACTGCTTTGCCAGGCCGAGTAGGGCTGCAGGCACCATTCCGGTAACAATGGACGAATAAAAGAAGTGACATGTATATTGTGTGATGGTCTCTATGTTGGTTTGTGCGCCCCTCGCCACGCAGAACAGTGAGAGACACGGAGAGGGAGCTGCATAAACACACGTCTTCCTTATTTGCTCTCCGTTTCCGAACTAACTAGCTCTGCCTTGTGGCGCCACCGTCACTTCCCATCCCGCCTCCCACCTTCCAAGCTCCCACAACTAGCTCGTCCACATGCCATATCCCAGAACAATGACGAATAATGAAAACTGCCACCCTGCATACTCCTACAGGCTCAAACTGGACCCACTAAATAGATGCTGTCTTTGCTGTTTGGTGTCTTCACACTTGGCAGGGATGTTGTGACAACAGCATGTCACCAGAGGTGAATAGTGTATATTAGTACCCGCCCGCTGCCTCTGTTAGGCAAAATTATATGCAGTACCCTTTGGGAACACCACACACAATTAAGACTACAAGTGACAGTACAAATTCACCTTTGGTACAAGCCTGTGCCACACAGTAAAGTGGTAGCAATGGCTGAGCAGCCAGACTTATCTTAAGAGTAAGTGAGCAGTACCAGATAGTTACACAAAGGAGAGCAATGACTATGATTCAGGCAAACACTGACTCAAGGTTTTCAAGTAAAAGAATATACATTTATTTTACTCTTCAGTTGTATAACATTACACTATTATAAGCAGTTTAAAAATCACACTCTTAATACACCACACCACTTCCCTTAAATCCCAGACAAGTTAAGCTCACAAAATGAAGTGGGAGAAAAATGGCACTCCAGCAATTTAAAAGGGAGGGAAAGACAAAGTTAATAGAAATTGAACCACACCAACAGGTAAGTACTCAGGGCAATAGAGCAAGAGGAACTACAGTGATAGAATCAGGTAGAAAATGCTTAGGGCCAAAGTCAATAGGAACAAAGTCTTTTGCTCAAGATCACACGGTTCAGGGTAGTTTGCGGTAAAGTTCGTGCCATGGATTTCGGACGAGGTTGGTTGGTAGAAAAGTTAGTTCAAAGAGAAGAGAAGGACAAGCCCTCGGATTGGAGAAAGATTTCACACACTTTCCCTGCGGCTGAACGAAACGTGTAACCGGGTTTGCACAGTACCTTAAAACAGAGAGGAAGCTGTAGCTGAGGCGGACGTTCCTGGTAGTTCCTGCAGGCTCACGCTTCCTGAAGCGACTGTCGGACTAACACGAAGTAGGAAGACTGGAGGATCCTGCACTACCCAGGGAAGAAACCAGCAGCAGAGCAAAGCAACGAATAAAAGGTGCACCCCTTAAAACCCAAGCAGGGTCCGACCTTCCTGGCTATCCGACCCACTGTAGCTCTGTACAGCGAATTCGACCAGAGGAGGGGTCCTGGCTTGCAGTTTGGGCAAACTGGTTGGTCCCACCAGCTCAAGGGAAGAAGTTTCCTGGAGGATCTTCTCTGTCGTCGAATTCTGAAGATTCAGACCTGTAACAGGGCCTCACCGGGCGGTTCAGTCGTGGTAGGGGTCCTCTTCCATCAGCTCCTCGTTGGTTCTTTTGTTCCAGTGGTGAATCTGCCTTTCCAGTCCCAGAGACCTGCTTTTTATGCAGTTTTCCCCTATTCATTCAGCCTGGCTGTTAATCACACAGCAGGGTGGCTGTCCTAGCAAGGACAGTCACCCAGCCAATCAAACAGGAGTGCAACTTGGGTTACCATGGCAGGGGTCCTAAGACCCCTCCCTCACATCCTGCCTACCCACACTTTCAGGCACCTTAAGGAGGGCTTCTGTGCAGAAGCCAGCGAAAAGACGGCGAACAAAGGAATCAACACCAGTTTGGCGCGTAGAGAAGAACACGAGAAAGACTTTAACAAAAAGAAATGGCGGATAAACCCAGCTGGAGCCAAAATAAAATGAATTTGGTCAAGCAGGTTTATGTTTGAGGCTAATATAATAGCCTAAAACAATACCATGGTTATATAAGATAACCACAGTAGAAAAATTAGGGTAGTTACCACTGCCACCAGCCAAGTCTTGATGTAAAGGGAGCGAAACAGTGCTCCAAGAGGAACAGACAAAAAGGGATCGGAATTAACCCTTTCCAATACTCCATGTAAGATGGGGTGTACTGGGTCTGTGGTTTAAAGAGACTACATAAAGTTAATGGCAACTTTACATGTTTCTGGGAGACAGTAGTCAGTCCCAGAAAAATGGAGTCAGTGGGAAGTCTAAAAGACAACCCTGTGTCACTGCACTGAAGGTGCTGTGTAACACACACAAAAAGGGTGCTCATGAAGTAGGTGAGGCTCCAGAGCCCAAGATCACACAAATGGTAGAAACACACACAGCAAAACACATGTAAGAGTGGGAAAAAGGCTCACACTCTTATCAGGTGAAAAAAATAAATCCTAGAAATCCAGCAAAGCTGCTGAGGGACTCATTAGGTAAGGGAAATTAGCCATTTATGAGAATTCTCCCTAACAGCCTCCCAACTCCCAGCCTCGGAGTGTCATTGCTGCCCTGCAAGTGTGGTGCCCTCATTGGCACTATGCCGGCCGCTCTGCTTCCCAGAGCACTCTCGTCACAGCATTGTGCAGGTCATACAATTCCCCACCAGAATTTCTTAGCAACTACCTCCAACAGCGTGTAAGGTTTTCAGGTGACCACCCGAGACAAGCGATTGGCGTTTTAGAGCAGTGAGCTAAAGAGGCAATCCGGGGCTCAGCCCAAGGCCAGTGGCAGATTAAAGGCAAAGTGCCCGTGGGCAACACCTGACACAGGGCCCTAAGTGGGTGGGTCATGGAGGCGGAGCTTCGGGTTGGCAGAGTTAATTGTGGTCACAAGTGCACAATGGCAAACTTTAGGGACAAAAGCTATTTTTTATTAAGTTGCCTTTATTACAGTTACCTAGGGGTCTGACTAACTGGAAACAGCTAGGCCTCCTCAGCAGGCTTTGCTATCAATGCTAAATATTCTAAACCCAGAGAACATACACGTCCTTGTAGCAGAAAAGTGATGTCATTCTATTTGTGCGGGCGTTGCTGCGGCCATGCATTGCAAAACGGCAAAATTGCATTGTGTTAAACTGTTGCTGCACGGGTTGGATCTGTATAAGGGTGTACTGCAGAGTATGGAATTACAGAGCCCTTTACAATATTTTGTATCTGCGTGTCCTTTAGATGTAAAACAGATCAATGTGGGCTGTGTTAAAAAACAAACAAGAAGAACATTGATGCTTGTGACAACAGTGTGATGGGCTGCTTGTGATGGCTGCAGGACCAGTTGCTGTATCTATTAGTTTATTAATTTGTTTTTTTCCCCAAAAGATGACAGAATGCTGTGACACTCCCCAACCACACCACACCCCCTATGTGCCCGATTTACAAAACGTTTCCGAAGGGATTTTTCCATTGAAAAGTGCTTTTGTAAATCAGGCCATATGGCGCCTTATAAGATAGGGCTGTGCTCCATAAACTCCCTAAATTTAGGAAAATTAAAACAAATAAGCAACACAGAGTAGCGCGCTGATGTGGATTGTCGTAATCTTTAAAAAGCCTTCACATTGCAGCATGTATTTTGAAGGAGATATTCACATTTGTACACAACAAAACCCTAACGCTGTGACGACTAACATGCGAAACACGCCACAAGAACTGCGTTTTTTTTTCCATCTGTGTCCAAACCCCTCTTCATTTCGCACCAACCTTGTTTGGCTTTGTTTATACTGTGAAAGCTGTCACATAAAAGCCTGCCATGTTCCCTCAGGGCTGAGAGTTAACAAACAGTGTTAAGATCCACACTGAGCCACAAGGCGATGGCACGCGCACTCCCTGGCAGCAGTCAAGAGGAAAGTGAGCAGAGACCAGCCGCCGTAAAGCAGGCCCGTCCCAGCAGAAAGTGCCCTGTGCTGTGTGGAAGAGACGAGGCCTAGCACAGGGGCCCAGTCGACATTTGCCTGCCTGGCGACCGTTAAATCCGCCTCTGCCCAAGGCTATGGATCCACAAACATTCTGTGTCTTGGGGCAGTGCTACAGCAAATCTTTTTCAGACTCCTACAGCAGGCCCAAGAGTATTTCACTGTGCCACAAGATACACTCACAGCTGCATCAGGTATCAGATTCACTTCACATAATAACAGGAGGCCAAAGATTCTCACAGCCTAGACAGCCATTCTTGGCTGTCAACCCGGGCAGCACTGCTCAGGCACTCTCATGTCACAATATGCCTCATGTCGTTTGGGAAATGTTCAATAGCCCTGAATAGTTCTTGGCATTCTGGGACTTGTAGTTTTCCTTTTCTCATTAGACACTACATATCCCAGAACGCAAAGAAATAGCCAGGAGTCGATGATTCCCTTTGTAAATGACATGGGGCACAATGACATTTGTGTGTATCAGTGACATGCGTCACTAGCATGGCTTTGAGAGGCCTCAAGCACCACATGTCAGTGTATTTTACCTTAGACCACAGAGCCACTTGTTCCAACACCATGCCTGGGAGTGACTCACTGCTCTTACAGCAGGAACAGCTCTAGTGCAGTGGGTCCTCAGAAGCCCCCTGGACCTGCAAAAGTACTCTGAGATCTTCTGGGATGTCGGCCACTACCCAGTCCCAGTCTCTACTGCTTCTAACTCTGGTTGCTCTGATATAGAAAGCTTGCGAGATGCAGCACCGGCGTAGTTTCACGAGATCCTACCGGAAGCGCACTGAGCCGCGCAAAGAGGCAAACATGCAGTGCAAGGCGCCAGTGACACGGAGGAGATATGCTCCTGGTGTTCCTCCTAATTAAGGGTCCTAAGACTGCCACAAGGCCACCAGAACAAGCCTGAGGCCCCAGGGATTGCATCCTGTTTCCAAACAGCCCATGAACACTTAATGGTCCCTTTTCCAGTGATACCAGTTGCTGCATGTGTTTGAGTTAAATAAAGCCTGTTGCTACAAGCCACCTGTGACCTGATTAATGTACTACATATTTGGCAATGAGGACGGGATACGACACCCACAAATCACCATGAAAGGAGCAACGCCCCCCCACCGCTCCGACAAACACCAGGTAGGCCTGCAATCCCATGGCCTCAATGGGAACCCCTGTTCATGACATAATTAGAGGCACTGGGAAGTGCGGGGTATCCAGCTGCGAGGCGCAGAGCGATGCTATTGAATGCCCTGGGAGAAGGACAACGCGTCTTTGCCGGTCTTTCACCCAAAGCAGGTGCAGATGAGAATGGAGATGTGTAGAAGGAGGTCATTAGGAGAATCGTGAAGAGGTTTGCCAGCAAGGAAAACACAGTGCTGCACAGAATATAATTTTATGGTCACAAACAAGAATCGTCAAAACTTGTGGAAGATTATGTAACCAAGTTGCGAAAACCAGCTGCATTATACAACTTTGGCAATAATGCGGAAGGAATGATCTGCGACAGGTTAATGGTCCACACCAACAGCAGAAAGGTGCAAGATCAGTTTATAGTGGAGAAAGATCTTCAGCTCGATAAGGTTGCAGAGATAGCGAGGGCCGTAGAAGAGACTGTGGGGCGACGGAAAGAGTTTGCAGGCAGCTCTGTCCCAGCAGAGGTCCAGGTGATCACGTTTAGAAACAGAAAAGAGAAGCAAGTGGCTGACGCAAGAGAAGGGAAATGGGGAAGAAATTAACTGCTAAAGTGTCACAGATGCACCAGCATGAAACACTTAGCCAATGACATAGAATGCTCGGTGAGGGATAAGGAGTGCTCCGTGTGTAGCTCAAGAGCCAGCAGAGAGAAGCCCCATTGCGTGATCAGGGTGAACCGCGTGGGGACAAGAGTGATGGCTGATCCATGCTCAGATTTGACCATATTACCCTTACACACATACAAGGAAATAATGGGAACCAACAGAGTAATCAGCATGTGCACACAGACCCACTGTGTTTGGAGGTGCGTCAGTGAACCTTTTAGGGTATATTAAGGGCATTGTGGAGTGCACAGGAAGAGAGACCATGACAAGAGTATACCTGTCCAAAGAAGGCCCAAAGGTCCTAGGATCGGACGACCAAGCCAAACTCAAGATTAAACTGGATCCCAGCACAGAAGATCAGGTATTGGCAGTCAATGCAGGAGAAGTGCTGGTGGGGAAAAAAGACTTCCCTAAATTGTTTTCAGAAGGCCCGGGGAAAATCAAGAACTTTGTCCACAGAATAATGCTGAAGGCCAACGCTGTCCCTGTCAAACATAAAGTGCGGCCAGTACCAGCGACCGCCAATGACATACTCAAAAGCCAACTCAACAAAATGGTGAAAGAGCGCACCATCAAGGAAGTGCAAGCCTCGGAGTGGCTGAGCCCGGTGGTACTGACCAAAAAGCAAAACTCAGAGGACTTGAGAGTTTGCATAGACCTTTGCAGCCTCAACCTGGAGGTCATTTCAGACAGCTATGCCCTCCCCACTATAAATTAATTAATCCTCATGATGAAGGAGGACAAGATGTTTTCAAAGCTGGACATGAGGGGTGCGTATCATCAAATCCATCTTCACAAAGACTGCAGACCTCACAGGGTTTATCAGCCCGTTTGGCAGATACCAGTTCATCAAGATGCCTTTCGGTTTGTCATCAGCAGCCTCAGCATTCCAGGGTATGATGGACTCACTACTGAAAGATATAGGAAACGTCTCGTATTTTCAGGACAATATTCTGGTGCATGCCAATGACGAGCACATGCATAATGTCGCATTGAGAAAAGTGTTCACCAAATTACAGGATGCTGGGGTAAAGCTAAGATATGAGAAGTGCGTCTTGAAGGCACAAGAAGTGGAATACCTGGGGTACAAGATATCCGCCCGAGGAATCAGCCCCAAACAAAACTTTGTGCAGGCCATTGTCAAAGCGCCAGAGCCTGCCAACAATGGAGTAAGATCATTTCTGGGACTTGCAGAATATTACGCCAAATTCATCCCAAACCTTTCAGAAGTCACTGCACCGCTGAGAGACCTGCTCAAAAAGGGAGTTCACCTGGTCCGAAGCCCAGAAGGAGGCTGTAGAAAGCATGAAAGGATGGATAGTGGAAGCACTGTGCCTACAGTCGTTCAATCCTGCGTGGGACACGGTCATCACCACAGATGCCAGAGCGTGCGGATTAGGTGCTGTGCTCAACCAGAAAAAAGGCGATACAGACCGTGTGGTGGCATTCGCCTTCAAAGCCCTATCCAAAGTCGACAGGAACTACTCCACCGTAGAAAGGGAGATGTTAGCCTGTGCATGGGCAGTAGAGCATTTCTGGACTTACGTATTGAAGGCAAGTCCCTGTTTACGCACACTCCAGAATGAATATAACCCTCTAGGGAAATAAGCCAGGAGATATCTTGCAAGGATAACATGGTTTAATTGTACAGAATACAAATATCAGCAAAGGACTCTGCTGCTCGAGAACGTTCTGCCTTCAGACTGAATGTCGATAACATTTAAGAGGCCACAGCATCACAGATGACATCACATATAGGGTCTAAACCCGCACAGTTGATTGGTAAAAACACATACATGGTCCTGCTCCATAAGAGATGCCAGGCTACAATTGGTTGGTCTCTTTGCCGTCTGTCAGGTTTCAAGAGGGTCAGCTGGGCTCCTCTCTCCCCAGAGTGAAGGTCAGGTCTCTCATAAATTACATTGTTAAATCTACGCTAGCATACTAAGCCCACTACTACATCACTATGACATGGACCTGGGGGGCTAGGGGATTGGTGCCAGAGGGAATGGAGGAAGAAATACAGTCACACTGACCCACACATTCTAGGCTTTGTTGATACAGCTGCTCTCGCACCCTAGGCCTCCACCCTTGCTTGTTCTATAATTTATCTCTCCCTGTACCTGATGTTCTAAAGGATGTTTTATGCTCGGGGGTGAAACAGTTGTGCATGCTTAGATCTTTTATGGTTGCTTGATTTGTGATAGGGGCTGGGGGATTGCTCACTAATCATGGAATGCAACGGTGTACGGGTCGGGTCAGTGGTGTAGGCTCTGGCTTTGCTGGGTGGGGGTTAGAAGCCTACTGTCAGCTTGGTTGTGATGAATGGGCACTGCGAGGAGCCTGTTGTTGTCTCACAGCCTTGCAGGGCGCATTCCTCCCACTGACACTAAATGTTTGCAACAGTAGAGGGACAAGGGACAAGTGAGCTTCTGTGAGAACTAGTGGTGCAGACTCATTCTGCCTTAATGATCTAGGCCTAGTGAAATTCTTCCATGAAGCGTGAATAGTGCAGCACAGCCATGTCATGTGCCTCTGCCATTATTACATTACAAAATGGCCTTTTTTTCTATGTGTCTTCTAGTGTTATGCACCTGCTGTTCGCACTATATTATACCCGCAGCAGTATTTGAAGTGCAGCGCTCTCCCCCCTTGTACACTACACTATTTCATAGGGGTTTCGCTTCACCTGAAAGTGCCTGGTGGGATGGGATGTACTCATTTCCATCCCAACATTCCCTGTTTCGTTACTTCTACAGTAACAAATTACCCTCCCCATATTTACGCTTGTTTTCACGCCTCACTGCTTCCTCATATGCGTCTGTCCCCTTTATTGGCATTCAGGCCCTGCACACATATCTCTAGCTTTCTCCTGATCGCGCATACTCCTCAGGGGTACATATCATATAACTGCAATCCCCATCCCCAACCAGGTCAACCCATACTTGTTTATAATTTTCTGAGATTTTCAGTATAATCAGTCCACTATATCTCAAACAGAAATGGGGACCATGTGGTGAACGGGACGGTCAGTTTGTACTTCTATTTCCTTAATATCACAAGGTACATTAGGACTGCTAATAAAAACCATCATCATTGCACTATTAGGTTCTGCTTTGGCACAACAACGGAGACCCAATTGGCACATGCAGAAAATCACCAAGACGAATACAATAATGGGCACCATCATTTTCACCAATTTTCCAAGCCATGATGGGGCCCAACTGAAGGCCAGGGAAATCCAATCTTGTTCTTGAACGCCTGCTTCTTTTTTCATCTGCACCCCTAGTTCATGCACTGCCGCAATAACATGTGATAATGTTCCATTTGCAGCATCTTCAGAAGGTACGAATGTGCAACATGAATTCCAAATCGTTTTGCAAACACCTCCTTCCACGGCTGTCAGTAGATCCAGCACATACCTGTTCTGCATTGTCAAGGGCACTCAGCTCTACTGTTATGACGTTGAACCCTTGTTGGGTGTCGTTGGCCAACTGGATCAGCTCCCATCTCACAATTTGGGGCCATTCTGCATTGGCTAGTGCCTGGATGCTCGGTACAAGAGATGCAAAAAATGTCTTTGCAGAGTTACAGTGCTTGTATTCATTAAGTATTTGCGTGAGCAGTTCAGATGATTCTGATGATATGTAATTCGATGATCTTTTCCTTTTTTGCAGTTGATCATATTGCTCTTTCTCAGGAACGATGCAAAATGTTGGTGGGGGCATCGTGCGCATTGCTTCTTTTGTTGGCAGCAGTGTGGGTGCTTTGTCAGGCAGGGTCCCCCTTTGAGGTATTCTTCCAGGACTACTAACAGAGCTGAGTGCAGCATAGCTAATGAACAAAAGCTGCTCCAAGAAGGCGGGAGGCGCAAGTACGCTTGTTGGCCAAACACCCAGTAGTAGTCCATCAACGCTGTAGAGCCTTTCTTGAGGTCTAGAATTATCACAGTTCTGTTACACCGCTCGTTTGACCCAACAGAAACAGTTCCTTCACTGTAAAAGCATAGTTCATAAGTCTTTTGGTACACTTTTACTGGCTTCTCTATGCCTGCAATCCATGTCAATGTGGTGATGTGCTCTGTCCATGCTTGTGTGCAAGTTTGTTCTATACGTGTTGCAATCTTTTCGGGCAATCCTAAAGGTCCTTCAGCTTTGCATGTGAGGGTCGTTTCTTGCCTTTGGTTGTTGGTATATTGTTAAGATGGATTCCTGAACTCTGACCTGGTGGGCAGAGGTTCAGGAGGTCAGCCTAGTTTCTTGGAACAGGTTAACATCTGGACAAGCCAGATCAATCAAGGTAGCTATGGCAGCGGTCACAACTAGGTCTCAGGGGGGGTGAGGGTGACTGAATGACCTCAATGAGCACACAGAGTAAAGGTCACTTACAAATCACTCCCAGTCAGGTGTAGATATATTAAAAATACAAATACATTTATTTCAAGGCCTTTGAGTTTCAACACACAAATCAAATCACAGTAATACTATTAAGCCAACACAATCCTATCTAAATACATATATACAAGACCATTGGGGTTTAAAGGGTTAATGCACGAAATGGGTTCACAACCTAAAAGGGGAAGGAAACAGGCAGTGCAAATAGTCTTTAGCCCCCCTGCATCCAACACCCTACTAAGAGGCAGGCCATTCCCTAAGAAGAGTGGAGCCTAATGCTCAAATATACAAGCAATGCCAGCACATGCAGTAGTTCAAATGGGCAAAACTGGGTCTCTTCAAGAGTCTGTAGCAACTCAGGAAGGTGGGTGAGGTGATGAAGAATAGCTTCCCACTATTCGAGGAGGGTCTCCACTTGAGGGCAGAGTCGATTCCAAGAGTTGAGAATAATTTGCTAGTTTGCACTAGCAGTGGAAAGGAGAGGGGCCCCCAGGGGCCACTTGTGTGTAAAAATGGATGGAGGCGCTAGGGGCCATGGGTTAGGGTTGCAATTACTCACCGACCCCCGGTGCACTCCGGACCAAACTTCGGCAGTCGAGTCCACTTTGGTCCAAGTGCGGCAATTTGACGGCTCTGCGGCTTTCAGCGGCGAAGATACAGTGATGATTCCAAAACAGGATAGTGGCAATTTCTCCCCTTCTGGTGGATGGATCAGGCCAGTTTCACTGCAGAAGGCTTCAGGAGCAAGAGGGGCACAAATGCAGCGCACCTGCAAAGTTCGTCACCAACGCTGGGTGACACGGTAACCGCGTATCCTCCGGTTCTGGGGCACTTGTGTAATGAAGGACTCAAATTAAATATATATTAAATCAACAGCTGAATGAAGTGGAGGGCCCCCCCACTTACACCCTAGCAGAGAAATTCAAAGGGACTTATGTGGTGTTGCAATTATGTGAATTTGGTAGTCATAATGTTACAACATACTAGTATTCAAAGGCATTGTGTTTATAAAGTCGAAAATGGCATTACCATGATGTAAAAAGGTGGCAACTGGCCTGATCCATCCACCAGAAGGGGAGAAATTGCCACTATCCTGTTTTGGAATCAGAATGCACAATAAGATATTCTGTACACTTATAGAAAATTGTTCTGGCAAAAATGCCTTTAATAAAAATGCATTTAACCAAAATGTGGCTAAAACAAGAAGAAACTGAGGAGTGCTCAAAGTGCGTAATGATGAGATCATTTTAAAGTTGAGACGTTCGAGGACACCATGCCTTGACAGAAACTTGACTAATGGGCAGAAACCAGACATTAAATTGGGCCTGGTCGAAAGCCCGTATCTAAAGAATCCAGCTGCACAAATTATAATTGAACAGTGCACCGAAGAAGAGTCAGGAATGCATGCTAGAGCGTATTTCATTCTGAAGGGTTAGTCCAATTAAAATGAATTGCCCAATGAGCTAATGTTTAACAATGAAGTTGTCTAAGACTGTGCAGGAAAAGGTGGTGGAAGATTTGCTCCCTCACATTTTGCTATAAAATGAGCTCTGTGTAATGCTGGGGTGGTAGTTGAGTGAGGGAACTTGACTACCATGGATAGGTGTGCTCTGTGTCAGCTATGACATGAAATAAACCCTTATGAATTTAACAGTCTCTGTGCTGATCCATTGAATGGTCCTTATTGAATTGTGTTGGAGTATGCGAATCCTGCACCCCAACCTCCTCAAGGTGCAGCTATCTTGTTTTACAGGTACTATTTGTTTTACATTTTTAAAGCGCTCACACAGCCCACAGGCATCGAGGCGCTGTTACAGGAATTGTTTGTTGGATGCGTAATAATTTTTTTTTTTGTCTTAGTTGCGTATTTATAACGCGCTTAAACACCCAGAGGTTTCTAAGCACGGACCCGGGGATCGAACCTGTGTTGCTTCGTGTTGTCTTCCTTCCAAGGCGCGCACGTTGCCGCTGAGCTATCCTCCCGGTACTAGAGGGTGTACTCTGACCTATGGGCCTGTCTGAGGACCCCGCGCCCTCTTGTACACTCGTCTCACTTCAGACATGGTAACGGCAAGTGTACGAAATTCGGTGTGAGGGTGCCGTGAGCATAGAGCTAGCAATATACCAAGTTTCGAGGGCCTCCTCAAAACGAAGGCAGTATCAGGGCAAAAGAGTCTGCATAAACTGGTCAGCCCTCTGGTTGGCCCAGAGACACTTCTGAGAAGGCTTACTTGCAGGTTTTGATGAAGGTGCCGAGAATAGTTGGTCCCACTATTCCAATGGGTCTAAGCATCTTCGCAGACCTTCTAGGACAACCAGATGCAGAGGGGTCCCAAGTGACGACAGCAGGCTCAGGGTGCCAAACCTTCCTGCGGGTCACCAGCGGTTCCTCCACTCAGCTTCTTAGTTTTAGGATACTTGGATCCTATCCTTCATTCAGTGAGAACTCCAGAGATCGACATGGTATGGGTGTTTGGGGCCTTCTCTTATGCAGAATCTCCTTTGCGCCAAAATGAAGAGGACCCAATGGAAGATCTGCTTACATACAGGCATACCATACATGGATCAATCAGGTACCACGTGGTCCCAGGCATTCACAGCACTCCAGACTCTCTGACACCCAGGATGTGTATTGGAATTAGACATTCTAGCCCACATCCTGGAGGCACACACACAAGGCATTCAGAAGCCTGCAAAATCTTGGCGTTTGTTGTTTCGTGGGAGAATGTATGCCCAAATAAGGACTGACCCAGGTCAGCTCGACCTGGGGAAGGTGAAGGGGCAAGATGGCCAAAGGACAGGACAAAGAACCTCGTGGCATGGCCATTTTGGAGCCAGGCCACCTATTCATGCCAAACACCGTAATTGCGGTTTACCTGGCAGGAAAGGGTTAAAAATATACGAAATGATAAGCTGCCACCAGCCCTGTGCATGTCACATCCGCACTTCTCCTAAAAAATCCTTCGAGAGTATCTAGGGTCTTTGGAAATGGCTAATAGGCACAAGTGTACTATACTGGAAGGTACATTGTACACTTGTTACATGTTGCATAAAAGTTGCAACATTGGAAAGGACTAAGGGAAACAAAATCTACCAGTACTGACTGTCTTAAGGATATGTCAGTTTTCCCATTAAAAGTGAGCGAAAACCCAGAGGAGTACAGCAGAAGGCTGTGCTTCTCTGGCAAAGTCAGTCTATGGTGTCTAAACAGCAGCAAAAAGTTGAGGGTGTACACAACTGGAGGGAAAATTACACATAAATGGGAATCTTTCCTAACATATATTTCACCCATTCTATCTCCAGATAGGGTTCTTTTAGACAGTTGTGGTTGGCTGAACTCCTTTTACATTTCTGGGCGTCTGGATTAATGGGTTTGAGGTGGACGGTGCGTGTCTGCAATGTTCCTCTGATCCTACATAGCTCAAGATGAATTAGGCATTGTTCCTCTATCATTGGTACTTTCTGTGGTACTAAAACCTTGGGTGCCCCAGATGCGTGCAGTATTAAAGAGCAGACATAGCAACTCCCATTTGTTGTTCGTCTTCCCACTGTACTCATGTCGGAATACCAGCTGTTGGAGTGCTCAGGGTGAGGAATATCTTCAACTGTGTCTAAGCCTAAGCCATGATATGCATCATATTTGTAATTACATGCTTGTCTGTTTCTTCTTTTATGGCGTAATATGTGCCTTTTTTCTACCCTGCTTTTGCTAGTTGTAATGTTCACACTGCTGCTAGCATTATACAAATAGTTTTTGACATTAGGATGTAAGATTCCAAACATTTTACTTGTACATACATTTGTATGGGAGTTGCTTCTATTCATGGGGGTCATGGTATACATGGTTCAGGTTATGTTGTTTGATTCTGTTAGATTGAATCTTACACTCTCATTCATTCTTTCATTCGGGTATGAGCTTGGGGTCAGTTAACTTAAATTGAAGGGTATACTTGTGTTTCCTATTCCCGAGGCCGTTAAATTGAGAGTTAAATTGGGGGGTATACTTGTGTTCCATATTCTTGTGATTCCCCCCTTCTTTTAGATGGACAGCCCAGATGAAAGATATTCCCCAATATATCCCCAATAAAAACATTAATATTGTAAACGAAATTGCCATGAAGTGAAGGCCCCAATCATAACTATCCTTCCTGGTGCTACTAATACTATTTCTATTCACAGTTGAAGAACATTTGGGCGTGGACATTTCCACCATAGCAAAAGCTGTGGTTTGGAAAAAACAGGTAGGGTATGGGGATTGGAGGTTTGGGAATTCTGGGAAAAACAAGGTGAGGAGCGGGAAGGGAAGGAGAGAGGGAAAGAGAGAGTTTTAATTTTTAATGTAGTAGCTCATGCTCTAGCAGCAAACATGTACTTAGAACTCTTTCACATGCACTCACTTGGTCAGCATGAAGCTACATAAACTGAGGTATAATTGTTGTATTCGTTTTGGGCAGCTGGTGTCGAATTGAGTGGGGCACTGCGGATGTCTGAGAGGTGCATCCAATATTGAGCCCCTTTAATTTTACTGCGAGCAGGATGGAAAACACGACCTTGTAGGGCCATGGAACCTGGGGTTGTTCCACTTTCGCACAAAATGTTTGGCAAATACCAGCTCCCCCGGCAACAGTGGTTGAGTGGGTGTGGCATCAGTTTTCAGGGCAGTTGATGTTTGCGTGTCTTCTGTGTTTGGCAGAGCCATTTGTTTTGAGATACATCTGATTGTGCGTGTCAATTGAGACAGATACTGTTTGAATTCTTCCCCCAGAACTGCTGCTGCTCTATGGACGTCTGACGCTCTCCTCAAAGGGGGAGATGGGTGTTTGCATGCATCTGCCAGTTACTATTTCATGGGGGGAAAGGTGGTGGTCCTTACTGGGCTGTGTGTGAAAAAAATGGAACAGGGGCAGGCAGTACACCCAATTCTTTTTCAGGGTGTTACATAACTTGGAGAGTCTGCTCTTCAGTAGGCCGTTTATTCATCCCACCATCCCATTTGCTTGTGGGTGGTAAATCGAACACATACGATGCTTAATTCCTAAAAGGGCTGTTATTTCTTTGAAGAGCTAATTGAAAAAATATGTGCCATTATCAGATCTTAAAACGTCACACTCTCCCCATCAGGGGAAAATCACTCACACAAGGAATTTTGCTGCACACTTGGCATCCGGTGAGCACATGGACTGATGTCAACCCACCTTGAGAAGGAACACACCACCACAATCAGTTATCATGTCCCATTGCATCTTTCCCCCATGTCTGCATAGTCAAAGTGCAGCTCACGGAAGGGGCCAATGGGGTGGGGTAAGACGCCTCACAATGTTCTCAGTGTCATCCCTGTGCTAAACACCTGGCAGGTGGTGCATTGAACAACCATCGTTGAGAGGTGTTGCTGTAGATTGGGGATGAACCAGTCCTCCTGGATATCTTCTGCAATGTGTTGCTTAGAGCTATGTGAATGGTAATGCAACTGTTCAAAAGTTGTGTGCAGTAATTCCACAGGCATTACTACCTTTCCTGTACTCCGTTGCCTCCATAAGAGATCAACGGGGGACTGTATGCACCCCCGTTTGAGCCACATGGCTTGCTTTTCTGGTGGTGCCCTACGCTGCAGCTCGATTATTAGTATGATAGAGAGGGCTGTGTATGCAACTGTTTCTGGCCTGGTGATGATTGTTGCGATAACATATTCCGCGCAGGTGGGTACTGAGAAGCTGCGTTTCCTAATGATATTTCGTCAGAATTGTTGGTATGTGCTGCACATTTAACGACTGCCACTACAGATGGCTCTGCAAGGGTGGAAATCAGTACATTGTTCAATTGGTAAGCCATCCACTCGCCTGAAGTCCCTCCTCCTCCAGTGCGACAGACCTGCGTGTACCATGGTGGTGGCATAGGCAGAGTCTGAATATATGGTGACAAAACAACCCTTGGATGCCCGCAGAGCTTCAGTGAGTGCTACCAGCTCAGCTGCTTGGGCTGAGGAATGAATGGGCAATCTTTTCATTACAAGTGTTTCATATTCGCCGTCTTCTAGGTGTACCACTGCTACCCTGTGATGTCTCTCACCTGTCTCTGGATCGATCGATGCTGACCCATCAACAAAGAGGATTCCTCCTTCTTCAAGGGGGCTGTGTTTGGCTTTGGGGATATCATCGTCTTCGTCTTCATAAGATGCACAGTCATGCTATTGTAAATCTTCGGCAGTGCATGGTTGTGGGAAGATTGTGGTTGGGTTCACTGTCTTGCATCTCACAACGTGAATATGTGGGCTTGATAATATGATCTCATAAGCTGATGCTCTCTGTGTGGTGAGTTTTCCACATACAGTGTTACTGAACACCCCATGACAATTGTGGAGCTCTTTTCAATAGCAAAGGCAGCAGCTGCAAGAGCTTGTTCACAGGCAAACTATCCCTGCATCACAGAGCCACGTGTGCCACTGTAATAGGACAGGGGCTTGTGGCCCATTGTACTCTTTTGGGTGGGTACTGCTGTGCCATTTGAGTGCGAGAAAATGTGTAGTGTGGAGTGGCAAGAACAGGTGCTGTCGAGATCACTTCATTTAAATCATTAAAACTCTCGATCATCTCAGGGGACCACTCTATTCTGTTGTTGTCTTCTGTGCTTCCTTGAGGCCCTCTAGGAGTGGCCTCATGTATGCTGCATAATCTAGAATCCATGCTCTGCAGTATTTGCACAATACTAAGAATTTCTGCATATCTTTCATTGTGAGTGGCTTAGGAATGGCATGCACTGTTGCTGCCCTGTCAGGGATGATTCTTTTACCGTCTGCAGAGATGAGTTGCCCCAGGTGAAGTACTTCCAGTTGGCAGTACTGAAGTTTTGCCTTGTCTACCTTGTACCCTTTTCTTGCCTAGCAACTGCAACAGTTCAATTGAGTCTCTTTGGCAGCTCTGCTCACTGTCACTGCACACTAGTAAGTCATCTAAGTACTGGATTATTGAGCTGGGAACCTGGATGTTACCTGCATCTTTTTGCAGAATCCTATTGAATATGCTGGGGATTTCGCAGTACGCTTCAGGCAGACGAGTGTGCTCATAGCGCTTTCTGCCCAGATTGAGAGTCGGGGTGTAGGGGCACTGAGAAGAAGGCATTCTTCAAATCCACTACAGTGAAATGAGTTGCCTCCTTGGGGATGTTGTACAAAATGGATGCTGGGTTGGGACAAGTGGAAACTCCTTCTGTACTACGTCATTAAAGGGGTAGAGATCCTGAATCATCCTCCAACTGCCCCCTGTGGCCTTTTTAATGGGGTATAATGCAGTGTTGCATAGTGAACTAGAGGGTACTATGATCCCCTGGTGCAGCAGGCCCTGTATTGTCTCTGTGATCCCCTTCTCTGCTTCCCAGGACAGCAGGCATTATTTCAACCGTGGGAGTACTCCCCCTGCCTTGAGTGTGATTTCTTTTATTTTTTTCAGGTGTCACTTCTTTTAGCATCCCTACATCATGTGGGTTTGTTGTCCATAAGTGTGTGGGGACATGCTGTAAGTTGGCCTGGCTGAATAGGGGTGGTGCGACAACTGCTATGAGGGGGCCCTGAATTTTTCTGTATTGCACCATTATCTCGGAGGGTATGCAAATCTTGAGGATGATTTCCCCATCATCGTTTTTGTCCTCAAAGAGTTCTGCATTGCTCAGTTCCTTCAGGGTTACAGCGGAATCAATACATAACACAGTGCACCGTTGGCAAACATGGGGGCCAGTGCCTAACACTACAATTCTCTTTGCAGACACTAGTAAACCTTCTAGGTCTAATGAGAGTATTGTGCCTGCAACCAACTCAGAGGATATCATAGTGCGAAAGATGAAATCAGTGGGCACTCTCCAGCAGGTACTGGTAATCTGAGGGACAGCTCGTCAAAGCACTTTAATGCCATAAATGAACATGTCAGAGTTAACAGGGATACCTCATACCGCTAAGTTACCATCGCTGATACACAACTTCTCCGCTCCTGAGTCCACCATAAAGATGAAGTATTTATTCCCTATTTCTGCCCCCACCAACGGTTCCTCTTCTGGATTTAGGGTCATTAACAGGACTGGACACGTAAGTGCTCTCTGTGGGCTGTCATAGTCAGGGTATGTGTCCATCCCCGGGAACAAAAAAGGGTTTTCCCCACCACTATAGCACCTTGATTTGAGGCCACTTTGCCATTAGTTGCAGTAGCAAAAGCATTTCTATTCTCCACTGGCTTTGGGTTAGGGCAGGGTCGGTAAGGCTGGATTGCCTGCTGCTAGTGTTGTGAGTGACAGGGGCTGGGTATCTGTGGGGGCAACTGTGTGTAAGCCTGGTGAATCTCATAGGGTATCGGAGTAATTCTGCGAGGTGGCCCTTGAGGGCTACCTGGATGGTGGCAGTCATAATTCTGTTGGTTGTAGTTGTAGCTCCCTCCCTGCGTCCTTCGACACTCTCTCGAAAAATGCCTCCACCTTTCGCATGTCCAGAACTGCCCTGGTCCCCCTCCTCTCGCTCCTGGACCACCAAACCCTCTCGTCCAGGCCTCAGAACCCACCTCATCCTCGTTGCTGTCTTCCCTGTCACTGTGATCCTGAGAATTGCTGGTTTACTCCCCACTGCCCTTATCCTCCTTCAGCCCATACTGGCGCTATTCCTGCGTGTGCTGCATTAGAAGAGCACCATCCACCTTCCGTCTGCTCTGACGTTGGCCCTGTCATTACTGCACCCACTTTCACTAGTTTATCTTGAACCAGTTTTGCTTCCTCAGCCTGTCACCTCTGAACCGTTTCCTTTTCTCGCTCTTTGATGCTCCTACAGTGGTGAACTATAATACTTTAAATTTCAGGCCACCCCTTGGCTTCCACCCCGGCTATCTTGTTGAGCACTTTCTGTACCTCTTTGGGTAGGCCTCTCTTTACGATAAAATAGAAAAGTGATGTTGACAGATCCCAGGCGCTGCCCGTTTCCGGTCTACACATCTCCTGGACCCTAAGAATGTACTGCGCAGCATCTTCCTCATCTCCCACTGTGCATGGCATGATTGATTGTAAATCTGGGGTACCTGGGAACGTTCTTCACAACGCATCCCATACCCATGCTCTAATCTTGTTAAATGATGCTCCATCATGGGCACAACGTTACTCCCTGGTACCCTGCTTTAATCCCCACTGTCTCGGCTTGGTCTCCAACTGCAGCTACCAACAGACTTTTGATATCCCCTATTGCTAAGGGCATCCCTGCCGTGTTCCTTTCAAATGCGTAAATCCACATCCCTGCCTCAGCTGTGAGTTTGGGGAGAACCTTAAGGAGGTTATTTTTTTTCATCTGTGCCCAGGGTACATAGTGAGCCTGTCCTGCACCCTTGTCTATCAGTGGCATCTGCATTTTTGTTTTTCCTTTTCCGCCCTTAGTTGCACTTCCCCTTTTCTGTGCTAAAGTGATCCTTCCAAACCTCTCCCTCAACCTTCCGTCCTATAAACTTTCTAGTCTCGGTGTGGCCTGGGGCGCCTGTTGGGCCACTCCCTCCCCCCTTCCTCAGTGTCATCGAAATCACTCCAATATTCATTGTCCTCTCTTCGGGACCCTACATTGTCATAACCAAAAGGTCTTCAAACTGTGGGGTGCGCCCACATCCCCGGGGAGTGAGAGAGCCCAACATGAAATGTAAAAAAATAATTTTAAAACTTTTTTTATTTTTAGATCGGACTGGAGCATAACACTGTCTCAGGCACCAATGGAAAAGTGGCCTACAGTTGCAAATGGATATTCAATCCTTTAGTCACTGTTTGACTAGTGCCCAAGGGTGTGTTTTGTTGTTAAAATGTAAGAAAATTGTGATATTTAAATAATATTTTTCAGCAACAATGGTCAAAACTACTAGCTGCATAGTGAGGTAACTCATCAAACTGGCTCACACTAGCATTTTGCATTTTTGGTATGGGCATTTCCCTATTGCCTTTAGGCCAGTCCGAGCCTGGCAGTTCATCCATAATGGCTGAGGGGGCGTCCTCCCAATGGCCCCTTCACCCATTATGGAGGAGCCGAGGAGCCAGTCCAGTGAAACACTGAGCTCTCCCTCAGCTGCTTTTTCCAGCAGAGGGAGTGCGCCTGGGCTGGTTGAACTCTCAAAGAGAAACACTGTTTCCCTTTAACACTTCAGTTCAGTTCCTCAGCCGCACATGCTCACTGAGCCATGCAAGTCTGGGGGTGTTTTGCTTCGCCAGCCTTGCATAGCTCATTGGAAATGCTGGCTGGGGCACTGCATGTCTGTATGTGCAAGGGGAACCTCCAGCACCTCCTCGCATATACGGACAGAGCAGCCTGGAGCGGGGCATTTCAGCACCCACGCGCAAGCCCCTGCAGAAGGTACATTTATTTTAATTTATTTTGTATTTAAATATGTGTATGGGTGCGTGTATGCTTGTGTTATGAGTGAGTGTATGGTGATGGGTGCGTGTGTGAATGATAGAGTGATTGCTGTGTGAATGTGTGTGTGTTTTGGTCAGTTGAGCTGATTTTGGTGAGTGGGGGTAGAGGCGGTAAGGAGGACTGTACAACAAAGGCATTTTAAAAATGCCTTTGTTGCACAATCCTCCTACCCACCTGTCAAAATCATCTCTGCTTCTGAGGCGCTGTGGAGCACAGGGGACAGGGATGGCATTTCTTTACTGGATATCTAACATAGATGTGCAGTCAAAAATACCATGCTTTCCCCCTTGGCCCCCCAGCACCTTGCATACACACATACTCATGTTGATTGTCTTAGGCGCTGTGGGGACCAGGGGACAGGGGTGGTATATTTTTACTGGACATCTATTATAGATGTCCAGTAAAACATATCATGCCTGCCCTCTGGGCCCCCCAGTGCTAATTGCAAACTGTTTGGCTTTTTACCCATTTTCTTTTAAAGTATGCTCTAAAATGAAAGATTTTAACCCATTATTTTAAAAGATTTCACTGGGGTAAACCCCCCAAACCTCTTTCATTGGTTCCGGCTTCCTCGCTGCACACAGTCACTATGGCATATCTGCTGGAGATATGTATGCCCCTCCACTTAAAAAATTCACTAGCCCCCACTGGGCCTGGGACTGTGCTGGGAGCAGGATGGGAGAGCTCAGGGTCTGTGGTGGGGTGGGGTTGGTCTAGGAGTGGGATGAGGGAGGCCAAAGACTGTGATGGGAACATGTGGGGAAGCCCAGGGACTCTACTGGGAGTAGGGTGCAGTGACGGCGTGCAATAGTTCATAGCCATTTGGACTTACTGTCCATTTGACATTTTAGGGGGGCCCAGCCTACCTACATTTTGCTCAAGGGGGCCCAGGCGTAAAAAGTTTGAAGACCACTGTCATAACCCAGGCTGTCTGTTTCTCCGTCATGCTCTTCATGAACGGTTCTTATAGGTGCACTGTCTATTCTGAATAGGAAGTCCTCTGACTTCTACTCATCCCCGGGTTGTTGTGGCAGGGCCCCGGTGGGCAGCATCGGTGTCTCGGATACCCTGGTGGTATCACATGCTGCCCATAACCTTGCTAATCAGTACGTGTTGAGGCCAGTGCTATCTCTAAGTCTCTTGCGCTAACTCCTGTGTGGTCAGTAACCTCCGGAGGTGAGACATATGGCGGGGGTGGGGCCATACTTGGTCTTGCTATAATTGTGCCCGCTGACACATATGTTGGGTTCGTATACCCTTCCGTGGGGCGGGTAGCTAGAGGATATATTCTCTTTTTCGTCTCCACTTTATCTCCATCCATCCCTGTCCCCGTCTCTGCTACTGTCATGTGTCACTCCTCTCCCTTCTAGTCCTCTGTTTCTTCAAACATCTTCCAGAGGTCTAATATTTCCCTCCTATTTTGTAACAGTCTCCTCTTATATTTTGCTTTCACGAAGGTAGACATGTGCTCCTGCGCACATCTATGAAAAGATCCATGCTCTGGCCAGGAGTGGGGCATTCCTCCCCCTCTAGTCTCAGTCACCCATTCATTGTGATATCTTATCACAACACAAGGGCAGGGCCTTACATATATTTACTTTACTATACCTTATTAATTTTTATTGTGTCATGCATGTGTCTTGTAATAGGACTACGCCTATGCTACTGCGCCAAAGTTAAAACAGAAATTTGTTTAAAGCATATGCAGTTCAGTCTTGTCTGTAATGTCAATACTGTCAGTGAATTCACAAACCAATCATCAGTTCAATTTTCCTCCCACCTGCTATTTCTCAATAGAGCTTCTTCACACACTCACCACACACTCTCCTGATCCCCCCAGAGACACCCTACACACCGCTCCTAGGCATTCTCCTTACACCTTAAAATACACCAACAAAACCAACTAAAATAATGAGCTAAAACACCAACTACTACTGTTCCCGAGCTCTCTAATTATACAGAGCTCCTATAGTTCTACTTATATTTCTTATGCACTGGTCGAGACAGTGCACGTGGCACCACCTTCCCCCCTCACTCAAAGGGGGCTCCCTTATTCCGTTTTCTTTTTCCCACTATTCTTAAAAAGTTAATAAAAACATCTACACTATCCAAAAACATATCACATTCTCAGGTTCAGTCACTGCGTGTTCACACTGCTCCATACACCCAACCCTACTTTGTTATCTCCTGCAGGCTATACTCACATGCTCATGTTCTCCTGAAGGCCTCTGTTCATGGGGTCCCACAACCGGCCTGCACCTCTCCTCTGGGCCGCACCCTGCTCCAAAGAGCAGGCTATTCTACAAAGACGCCCCCACAAGGCCACTCAGTGTACGCATTTTGGGATTGGTCACTGTAGGTGGGCACTGCCCTTCCATAGAGGCCACCTGTACACCTCCACAGGTACGGGGGCGATGGGATTGCGTCGGGGTCACCAAATGAAGGAAAGTCCCTGTTTACGTACACTCCAGAATGAACATAACCCTCTAGGGAAATAACCCAGGAGATAGCGTGCAAGGATAACAAGGTTTAATTGTACAGAATACAAATATCAGTAAAGGGCTCTGCTGTTCCACAACATTCTGCCTTCAGACTGAATGCTGACAACATTTAAGAGGCCACAACCTCATAGATGACATCACATATAGGGTGTAAACCCACACGGCTGATTGGTAAAAACGTATACATGGTCATGCTCCATAGAGGATGTCAGCCTACAATTGGTTGGTCTCTTCGCCGTCTGTCAGAATCCACGTGGGTCAGCTGGGCTCATTTCTCCCCGGAGTGAAGGTCAGGTTTCTCATGAGTTACACTGTTAAATCTACGCTAGCATGCTAAGCCTACTACTACATCACTACGGCATGCACCCGGGGGGCTTGGGGATTGGTGCCAGTGGGAAGGGAGGAAGAAATAAAGAAATACTGACCCACACATTCTAGGCATTGGTGATACCGCTCCTCTTGCACCCAAGGCCTCCACCCTTGCTTGATCTATAATTTTCTTTCCCTGTACCTCATTTTACAAAGCATGTGTTTAGGGTTAGAAGCCTGCTGGCACTATGGTTCTGATGAATGGGCACTGCGAGGAGTTGTCTTACGCCCTTGCAGGTTGTTATGTATGGGGTCACCTGGTATGCACGTGAATGCATTGATGCAGCTCTGGAATGTCTAAGGGTAGTGTGATGGTGGTTATCTTCAGACGGCTGCGTCCTCTGGGGGCTCCTGCAATAAACCTCTTTGTGAACTCTTACCTATATTGCCTGCCGTCCATACTTTACCACACAGGGCACATTCCTCCCACTGACTAAATGGTTGCAACAGTGGTGGGACGTGAGACCACAGAAGACTGGTGAAGTATGAGGGAGGTGTGGGGAGGTGTGTCGGAAGCTCTCGAGATGCTGCACCGCCGTAGTCTCGCGAGAGCCTGCCCGGAAGCACCCAGAGCCCCACGAAGCGGCAAATGCACAGTGCAAGGTGCCAGCAACACGGAGGAGACGTGCTCCTGGTGCTCCTCCTAATTAAGGATCCTAAAACGGCCACAAGGCCACCAGAACAAGCCTGGGGCCTCAGGGACTGCATCCTGTTTCCAAACAGCCCATGTACACTTAATGAACCTGTTTCTAGTGATACCAGTTGCTGCATGTGTTTGAGTTAAATAAAGCCTGTTTCTACAAGCCACCTGAGACCTGATAATTATACTACACCTCACCTTCACCTCACCCTGCTCCAGAGCCCTTCTACTCACGTCGCCATGCCAATCATGGAACCTTGAGCTGCAGGAGCCAGTGTGACACAAGAACCCCCCTCCACCAGCACTTCCTGGAAGAAGCAGCAACAGCAAACAAACCAGAGTGTCCCCGAGAGGCCCAGACCCTCACACCCAGCATGAGTGCAGCAGAGCCAAGTGGATCTGAGTGGGGCATCATGTCCAGCCCCTGCCGCCGCCACACTAGTGTAGTAGTATAGAGTAGTGTAGTGTATTCAAATCCTGCTGAAGTTCGTGGCTCACACTAGCATTTTGCATTTTTGGTATGGGCATTTCCCTATTGCCTTTAGGCCAGTCCGAGCCTGGCAGTTCATCCATAATGGCTGAGGGGGCGTCCTCCCAATGGCCCCCTCACCCATTATGGAGGAGCCGAGGAGCCAGTCCAGTGACACAGTCCAGTGTGGTGGAGTATTATAGGCCCTCCTGGCAGCACTGGGATCATTTCTGTCCTAGTGTAATATAGATCCCCAGACAATAGTGCCAAGACGCTTGGTGCAGTGTACACATGAGTCATGCGCTCCAGTTTATGATTTGTTATTTATACAGCGTGTTTGCGAATGTGCTGTACATAAAACATGTACATACACTTACTATCGCCACAACAGACATTGGTGCTCATTTATCGACCGCAGAAAGATGACAGGCAGAATCTTTCCTTGAGGGGATTTAAAACATTCACCTACAGATAGAAGCAACGAGCATTCAACAAACTGAGCTATGTTAATGGCCTATTGTTGTGGCCTAGCACCCAGCTTTGCACCTGGCAGGATGAGCTGTGTGTGTGTGTGTGTGGGAGCAGTGGAGCTTGGAGTGTTGGTGTGAGGCCTGGAACCTAGGGAGCAGGAGGGTTCCAGGGATGACGGTTGGGGAGAGGCAGAGAGAGAGCCATTGGAGGTAGAAGCTAATGACCTGCTCTCCATTCTTACCTTCCTACTTGAACTGTAACAATAAAGCAACTTGCCTTTTCTACATACCTGGCTCTGGAGTGGTTCCTGTGTGTCCTGCCTGAAGTTGATGCCACTCCAAGATACATCACCCATTAAACTCTTACTAGAGTCTAGAAGTAACTACGTTGCTGGTGTAGTGGAGCCCCCATGGGAGGCAGTGCAGCGGCTACCCAAGCACTAGTTTTATTTATTTATTTATATCGTGCCGGTAGCCAGCAGGGAATTAGGGCGCACAAATACACAAGTTTACAAACACAGCGACGGTACACTCATTAGAACAAAATGTAGCCCAGCAGGGTTTATTGGTTGGTCATTTACTTAAAGAGTAGAGTTTTTAGGGACTGGCGAAAAGCCTATGGGCCTCATTACACGGTAGGCGGTGGACCAAGGTGCTACTAGCACCTTGGTCCATGCCGGTAAAATACCGGCACCGCCTTGGCGGAAAGGGGATTTACCGCCCCATTCCAAGGTTGGAGGGGCGGTAAATCCCCTTTCCGCCATTGCCCTTCCCCATTCCCATTTCTGCCCCATAGGGCTCTATGGGAATGGGGAAGGCGCTAATTACGGCACCGCAATTTTGCGGTGCCGTAATTAGCTCCGAGGTCCCTTAGCGGGTTGGTTTTTAACGCCTGCAAAAAGCAGGCGTTAAAGCACCAACCCGCTAAGGGACCTCGTAGTAAGGCGGTAATGGTTAACGGTCACCGTTACCATTAACGGTGGCCGTTAACCATTACCGCCTTCCGTGTAATGAGGCCCTATATGTTTTCTTCCTGTCTTAGGTTCAGGGGGAGTTCCAGATTTTAGCCGAACAGACGGGAAATGATCATCCTATGCCATTGGTGCGTTTAAATCCAGGGCAGTGAATCTGCACCAATTTTGATGAGCACAAGGTTCTAGAGACACTAGAGATTTTAGGTAGATGGGAAAGTCCTTTGAAGACAGCAGTGGACAGGGGTGGCTTCCTTAAAATGGATGCATGCACGCACCAGAAGCCAGTGCAGGTATTTCCTATATTTAGAGATGAGCTTCCAGCATCATTCTGAATAATTTGACATTCATGCAGACATGTGTTGTTTGCACCAATCAGAAGGGCATTGCAGTAATCCAGCCTTAGCTATAGTTGCGCAAATTCCTTCCCATGAGGAAAGGCCAGATGTTTTTTTAGTAGGCGGAGGTAGTACGTGCAATTCCTGGTGACCTGGTTAACATGAGTTTCAGAACTCATGGAAAGTTTGAGGTAAGTGTCCAGCATTTTTCTTTGCTCAGTAATGGAATATCGCAGTTCTGGGTTTTGGAACTCAGATAACCAGAGTTCAATTTGGATCTTGCCTTCAAAGATCCGAAGAACAATAGTTGAGTTTTACTTCCGTTAAGGAACATCCAGTTATTGGTCATCCATGACTCAATTAGACTATACGTGCATTGGAGATTAGCCATATCATAATCGTAGTCTCCACTGATCTCCAGGATTAACTGTGTGATGTCGGCATTGTTGGTAAAAAAATAAGCCTGTTTCCTCAAGAACTGTACAGAGTGGACTAATATATAATTTGAAGAGGACTGGAGACATACAAGCTCCCTGGTGTATGCCGATATAGATGGGAGACTGTGGGGAAACGTCATCCTCCCCCCCCCCAGTGGATTCTAGATATGCGATGCGTCAGGAAGGACTAGACCCACTCTGTTGTTTCCTTCGAACAGTTGCTGAGATCTTCCAATGTGTGGAGAAGGCGCTCGTGGTCGAGGAAGTCGAACCCTGCCGACAAGTCGACGTGGACCAGTAGTCCAGCCCTTTCTTTATCTATGACACCCAGCATGTGTGTTTGAAGGTCAATGAGTGCGGTTGCCGTGCTGTGCACTGGTTTGAAACCTGACTGCCTGTTATGTAGGATACCATTAACTTCCATAAAGGCTTGAAGCTGTGATGTAGCTACTTTGTCCAGAATTTTCAGAAGGAAACTGGAATTGGTAATGGGTGTTAGGATCCAGACTAGGTTTCTTTACCAGTGGGGTGACCTTGACCACATTGATGGTATCTGGGATGTGTTTGTCACGGGAAGACGAGTTGACCAGAGGGTAAAGAATGGGGCAAATCCCTCTTTATAATCCAGGATCATTTTGGGTGGAAGGATGTTTTCTGGGCAGGATGTGGGGCACAAGGTGGCAAGCGTTCTCTCCATGTCTGAGGTGGTAATAGGTATTTTCCTACTTTTTGGATGTTCTTTATACATTAGTGAGTTAGTCACTAGATTGCCAATGGGTAGAGTGTTGGACAGGCTTTTTTTAATTTTATCACAGGCTTTGGTCAATTGTTCTGCAAAAGCCACCTGCACTTCTTCATAGTCCCGGGTTGTTGGTGAAAGCAGTATCAATTGGGCTCTAGGTTTTTCCATAGATTTTAAGATCTCGAATAATGTTATTGGGTTGTTAATGGCCTTGTTAATCTGTTTATTGTAAAAGTTCTTCTTCGTTTCTGTAATGGTGGATTTATAGCATTTTTCCAGATCTTTCTTATTAGCATCTGAGGGACGTTTTAGCCACTGGGATTCTATTTTCTTTTGGGCTTTTTTAGAAGGCTGAGCTCTGGGGTAAACCAATTCTGGTGGCCTGCATTATCCCTGACTGACTTGGCTTTGAAAGGTGGTATCCTTTTTAACATGCCTGTAAAGGTAGAGATATAGGATGTCACAAGTTGAGGTCAGATGTACTGGACATAAGCTCTTCCAAGCATCCCTCGAGGTCAGAGGGCGCCACCTTTTTGAAATTACGGCTGCTGACTTTTTCATAGTGTTGCTGATTTTCAGAGGGGTCTCCTGTAATAGAATATGAAAATCGACAACACAGTGAATGGATCATATGCAAGGGGTGGTGCGATCAATGTGCACTGTTAGATTTCTTGCCATCACCCACCCTAGCTCGTTGTGTTTTGCTGTGGTAGGAACCTGATTGTTAATATTACTGAGGACTAATTCCAGGTCAATGGCTCTTTCTCAGAGATATTACGACACCAGCAATTTAAGTCCCCTACAAATAGGGTTGAGCAGTTAGATGCATTAAGTGTACTCAGGATCTGTGTGATTTCATCATTGAGACCTGGCATTCCCGAGGGGGCCGGTAGATCAGGATCAAGTTACCAAAGTGGGGCTGGTTCATTTTTAGATGAAGAATGCCACAGTCTTGGCATTAGCATGGGTCTGTAAAACATTTAAACTTGCTTTTTGAAATGGGCCTCCCTTCCCGAGAGGCCCTGTACCCAGTTTTTACAGAAAATGGTGCAGCACTCAGGGATGGCCAAATCGATCATTGGTCCACTGGCCTCTGTAATCAAGCACAGTATATCTAAATCCCTGTCTGTTGTGTACTCGTGGATGTCTCCGTCGTGTTTGTTAAGGGATCTAGTATTTCGGAGAACCATTTCAAGGGTCCCGATTACCTTGGCTGGTGAAGGAACTTCCCTCCTTAATTCCTTGGTAGACCTATGGTCAGGGAAGACTGTTACGCTACTAGATGTAATCCCTGGCTGGTGGTTGAGGGCTATTGTGGCCCATGGAGCGGTGAGCTTCAATAGAAATCATTTCCTTATCTGATTCAGACAAGAGTGGGGGAAGTGGACTGCTGAGTGACACGTCTACGGCTTGAAGATCACTAATTTTAAGTGTCTGTGTAGCTGAGCCTCCTCCAATCGGTGCAGGACATGGCACAGGCACAATGGTGGTCGGGGGACAGTTGTAATTACCTAGTTTCGGGGAGAGACCAGGTGATTCACTTAATTTTAGCTGTATGCATTCGTTCACAGTTGTCAAGCGGTTTGCTTTTTGGGCTGCTCATGAAAGGTTCAGGCTGTCTGTGTAGCCCATGTTGCTAGCATTAAGAATCTCAAGCAGAATGGTAACGTCCTAATGGCGCAGCTCTTTGGACACTTGCAGCCTCAGGAGACCGTGTGGAAAGTGCTGCTAGAGTTCCTAGGATTATCATAGCCCGCGTGCAACTTGCTACTGGATTATCATAGCCCGCGTGCAATTTGCTACTAGAGTTCCTAGGATTATCATAGCCCGCGTGCAACTTGCTGCTAGAGTTCCTAGGATTATCATAGCCCGCGTGCAACTTGCTGCTAGAGTTCCTAGGATTATCATAGCCCGCGTGCAACTTGCTGCTAGAGTTCCTAGGATTATCATAGCCCGCGTGCAACTTGCTGCTAGAGTTCCTAGGATTATCATAGCCCGCGTGCAACTTGCTGCTAGAGTTCCTAGGATTATCATAGCCCGCGTGCAACTTGCTGCTAGAGTTCCTAGGATTATCATAGCCCCCGTGCAACTTGCTGCTAGGGTTCCTAGGATTATCATAGCCTGCGTGCAACTTGCTGCTAGAGTTCCTAGGATTATCATAGCCCACGTGCAACTTGCTGCTAGAGTTCCTAGGATTATCATAGCCCGCGTGCATCATAGCCGCGTCAGCTATCGCAATTTTGTGGGAGTCAGGGATTGTGCCGTATACCAGGGTACCCAAGTAGTATTTACGCTAGACACAGGCGCGTTTGCAGACTTACCAGGGGTTATGAGGAGAGTAATGCAGAGAGAGTATCAGTGTAGTAGACTCCCTCAATCAAGCGCTCATCCTCCATCCTTCCAACTCAGACTTCACATATGACAATGGCGGCCACACAAACACACACTGTCCCAGTACATAGCAAAGTCTACACCTCACCCAACAACCTATCACACTACAGCCCGCTCTAGTCAGGGTAGGTGTGCAGGCAGGGCGATTTTGAAGGCTTGCCCCCTGTTTCTGCTGGGTCCAGATGCAAATATAGCCAAGATCTCAGGTTTGTTGCCTCAGTCTGAGGTTTGTTGGCGATTGGAATGTTTTATTGAAATTCATGGCTGCAGTACAGATATACAAGTAGAGGAGAGCAAGGCCGCCCACCACAGGATGGCAGAAAGAGGGTCACCGCCCTTAAGGGGACAAGGGAACCTGTACCTGTAGGGCTGCGAAGATCCTAAAAAATAGGGTAATGGGAGCTGATGCCTGATGGTGGCCACGAATCACCCGGGAACAGCGGTCAGGCAGGATCACGGAGTACAGGGTTATGATCCGCAGAATAAACACGACCCGGTTCCCAAACAGAACAATCTATAGTCTCACATACAATGGCAAACAGCCCCCACCCAGAAAATGTGCAGTGTATAACAATGGATAGGCCGTAGTCACATATGTGGCCCCCATGAAACACTCCTTGCAAAGCATAACAAACATGCAAATTGAAAACACAGGCACAAAGGATATAATAATAATAATAATAATAATAATAATAATGTTTTCTGGTACCTTTGGTTGAGAAGTGGGTAACACTGAGAGAATTGCCCGAGATCTGAAATGTCCCTAAATCCACGAGACTTGGAGCTGAACCTAGCCTGCTATCAGATATGGAATTAGTGCAGGCCTTGCACAAGGCTGGCTATGAGGGCCAAGGCCTGCAGGCTCTCTGAAGCCTAATGGACAGCTCTGCTGTCAGAGTCCTAAGCACACTGGTACTTCAAGGCTTCTTCTTCTTAATTATCGGATGCATGGGCGGACCCACGCAGGCGCTTCCCCATCCTAAAGGATGATGTGCACCAGAGCCACCAATCGATACTTAGCTCACATAAACTCACAACTCCTCCCACCGCCCCGTCTGCCTCACAAAATCCAACATCACTCTGTTCCTCCTCCTGCCTCTCTCCCCGACACCTCCCAGCAAAGCCCTCCCACTCAGCTCAGCCACACCCAGCGCAGACAATCGAACCCTCATCAATTCTCTCTCCTCAACATGTCTCTCACACCTAAGCAGGAAATGTCCCACAGTCTCAGGCACCCCACACACCGCACAATACCTCGTCTCATGCTTCCCCACTCGAAACAAACAATCATTCAGTCCCGCATGCCCTATCCTCAACCGATCTAGCATCACCTCCACCCCCCTCCTCCATTCCAGACTCCCCGCATCCACCTTCACCGACACTTTCCCACGAACACCAAACATCCACCTGCCCTTCACCCCACTCATCCACCTCTCCTGCCACTCATCCATGACCCGTCTCACCACCACCCGCCTTCACCTCATCCACACTCAAAGGTAATCTCACATCAACCGCTCCCCTTCTCATACCCTCACCCGCCGCCAGATCCACCAACTCATTACCCAAAATGCCACTGTGACTAGGGACCCACGCCAACTCCATATCCATTCCCCCCGAGCATGCACCGATCGATCTTCCTCCTGATGTCCATAATCACGTCCTGCCTATCACTATCCCCCGCCACAATCGCCTGCAATCCACTCAATGAATCTGAAAATATCACCACCTTCTCTAACCCCAACTCGCACACCCTATCAATCGCCAATGCAACCGCCACCAACTCAGCCGTACAAATTGACACATCATTTGTCAATCGTCCCACTTTATACTCCCCAGTACTTTCCAGATAATACGCCATACCCACTCTCCCAGACACAGGATCCTTCGAACCATCAAGGCTGCTGTGGGCAAAGTCCCTCGTGTGGGGGTCCACACTCTCAACTTAGGGCCTGCTGACTGCTCTGCTTCTTACCCATTTCCCACATACTCGGAAATCCAGAACTCTTCCCCCAAAGTTACCTGCTTCACTCTGCTGTCACCTGTGGTCTAGCTTAGCCACTGCAGCACAGGGAAATGCTTGGAAGGAGGGTGTATATGCAGATTACTCCCAGAGGAGCCTGGGAAGCTGCTGAGAGAGACCCGGTCTTCACCGTGCCCCGCCCGTAGCCCAAGAGGTTTGCAGGCAGTGTCTAATGCCTGCTTGGGGAGCAGCCTCAGGGGTGCGCACACCACATGGAATCTACATACCAGTGTCACTCTTACATGGCAGTGTCCTGAGTTTCATCCACTTCTTTTTATGTAGAGCTGGGCTTTTTGTGCTGACCCTGTTGTGGCTCAGCCTTAAAGGCTTCCTCGTGGCTCCTCACTCCCAGTGCTTAAAGGATTGTTTACTGGGACGTGAGATGAGTGAAATTATTGCCAGCAAGAGCATATTTTCCAGAAACCTCGTTTCTTTGGCCTGAAATATTTTGCATCCCACTAGTAGTTCAAAAATCTGGTCATCAAATAATTTAGGCTATAATGTAGGCTTTTTTTGTAGGTAATATATAGGCATCCGTGAGGCACAGACATATGATTGGAGACTTCACAGCTGTATACCATGTTATCTCAAGATGTATGTCTATTCCTTAATATCTAGCCACTTCTATCATGTAGCAACATCACAGTTTGTGTTTTGTATAGGGGCTGCCAGTGTTACTTCTGGGCAGTCTTCTGAGATTCAATGCCTTAATTGTGTATGTAAATGAGGTCCTGTTCTAATGCCAACAAGTCATACGTTTTCCCTTGCACCCCACTTTCAAAGATAAGTACTAACACAGGCAAAAGATGTGGCTTTTGTATAGCTATTTCGTGATGTAAGTGGTCTTGTATAGTTCCCATCTGCCACTATTGGTGGCCTCGCAAAATGTGATGAAAGTCATGCAAAATGCACAGCGCCCTGTACAGGAAACCTGAGCTGTGTAGTCATACCAAAGAGTGAGGACGCTATACCGCAATCAGTTGCTTCTTCAATGCACAGAGCCCTGTACAGGAAACCTGAGCTGTGTCGTCATACCAAAGAGTGAGGACGCTATACCGCAATCAGTTGCTTCTTCAATGCACAGAGCCCTGTACAGGAACCCTGAGCTGTGTAGTCATACCAAAGAATGAGGACGCTATACCGCAATCAGCTGCTTCTTCAATGCACAGCGCCCTGTACAGGAACACTGAGCTGTGTAGTCATACCAAAGAGTGATGACGCTATACCGCAATCAGCTGCTTCTTCAATGCACAGAGCCCTGTACATGAACCCTGAGCTTTGTAGTCATACCAAAGAGTGAGGACGCTATACCGCAATCAGCTGCTTCTTCAATGCACAGCGCCCTGTACAGGAACCCTGAGCTGTGTCGTCATACCAAAGAGTGAGGACGCTATACCGCAATCAGCTGCTTCTTCAATGCACAGAGCCCTGTACATGAACCCTGAGCTGTGTAGTCATACCAAAGAGTGAGGACGCTATACCGCAATCAGCTGCTTCTTCAATGCACAGCGCCCTGTACAGGAACCCTGAGCTGTGTCGTCATACCAAAGAGTGAGGACGCTATACCGCAATCAGCTGCTTCTTCAATGCACAGAGCCCTGTACAAGAACCCTGAGCTGTGTAGTCATACCAAAGAGTGAGGACACTATACCGCAATCAGTTGCTTCTTCAATGCACAGCTCTTCAATGCACAGCACTCTGTACAGGAAATCTGAGCTGTGTAGTCATACCAAAGAGTGAGGACGCTATACCACAATCAGCTGCTTCTTCAATGCACAGAGCCCTGTAGAGGAACCCTGAGCTGTGTAGTCATACCAAAGAGTGAGGACGCTATACCGCAATCAGTTGCTTCTTCAATGCACAGCCCTTCAATGCACAGCACCCTGTACAGGAAATCTGAGCTGTGTAGTTATACCAAAGAGTGAGGATGCTATACCGCAATCAGTTGCTTCTTCAATGCACAGCTCTTCAATGCACAGCTCTTCAATGCACAGCACCCTGTACAGGAACCCTGAGCTGTGTCGTCATACCAAAGAGTCGTTGCAGCTTAGATTATTTAGTTGGTGCCACCTTTTAGCACAGTTATCCCAGTAATAGCTGGCAGAGCACCACAACACATATTCGCTTCTCCTGCCAACCACCACTAATTCACTGACACAATCCTACACAACAGCACTCCCGACTCAACACATAACTGTTAAAGATAATGGGCCTCATTAGGAGTATGGAGGCAGCCATGCCCTTAATAAGGGCATGGCTGCCTCCATACCGGGTTCCAGTACTGGGTTCTGTGAACGAGGAATTACCGGGTCGTTCCGACGTTGGAGCACATGGAAATTCCTCATGCACAAAACCATTCCCCATTCCCATTTGAGCCCCCATAGGGCTCAATGGGAATGGGGATGGAGCTAATAACGGGCCCGTTAATAACGGGCCCGTTATTAGCTGCTTGGTCCCCTTGCGGGACCCGGAGAGGATGTCTGGTTTTACCAGATGTCTGTTCCGGGTCCCGCTAGGGGACCTCGTAATCAGGCATCGCGTAATGAAGGATGCCGGGCCCGTACCGGCACCCTTCATTACGGGAGCGCCTGCCTCGTAATGAGGCCCAATGTAATGCTGCAGGACCTCACTGGCAAAGAGTGGGTTATTCTCCTGCAATCTAATGCACAGTCTAACAGCTAATGTTCAGACTACGTTCTACGGAATTCACCAACAGCACATAGTGCTTTGAGGCCCTGACTATGACAGCTAGTTGCTATTCAAGTGTCGCATAACACAGCATGAGGTGCTCAACTTTGTTGCAGTGGTCAATAAAGGTCCCAATGAGAAAGAGGGGTTCACGTTGCACGTGCCATATTATTGGTGACTGGGGGAATGGCGATGTTGATGCAGTGTTGTGATTTAGCATGTATCTAGTGTAGTTAACAGGGATAAGTGTAACTTTTAGTGTTCTTTCGTGTTTAAGTTGATGCATTTCAGATTTGCACGCACACAGCAAGATACTGTCAAAACCGCTGATGCAAATATAAACAAAAAACAATAGAGGTGTGTGGTGTGCATTGTAGAGACTAAAAGTTGGGCAGTGAGGAGCTTCATGTGCGCATACGAAGAGAGGAGATTTGCATGGAAGAAAATCACGGTGTGAGGACGCAGTGGTCTTGAACATACATGCACAGACATATGTACATAGGGATCTCAAGGGACATGTGTTTGGGACAGTTGGGGGTACATGGTGAATATACAGCTCCGTATGCAGCAAGTCCTGCTAGGAATTGTGCAGGGCCAGGTGCCTGGGTTGGCATGATGAACTCTGTGTGGCTGGGAAAACTGGTTTAGTAAGGCTGTAGACTGAGGGAAGGGCAACGGACAGCTGCAATAATATCAGATGGTCAGCTATGAGCAGGCTCAGGTTTTTATGACTTGCCACTATTCAGCAAAGGAGATGCAATATTTGTAAGTACATGGGAGCCTGTTATTCATTGTCCAGGGAAGTCCGGACATCTGTTTGTGACTAATTAATAAACCCGGTACAAGGGTTACTTAAGGTCAGAGCTGACACATGGTTTTGGGTTTCGATCAGTTCCTCAGGATGCGCCCAGAGGCCATGTGTGTTGAATTGGTAGTCGTGACCTTTCAAGACCATGTACATCACGTCTGGGGTTAGATGTCCCCGGCCAGCTGGAGCTTGTAATTAATTATGTTTGTTGTGTGAATCTGTAATCAGAGGACGGTGTCGCAACCTACCACGGAAAGTTCCCGAAAAGGGAATGGTAGCAAAATAAATGTGTCCAATGAGAGCGTGGGAATTAAAGGAGGTTGGTTTTCTTTGTATCGGTTTGATCAGTGCTGTGTGGGGGATGATTTGGAATAAAATATGTGGGAGTGTCTCAACTGTTACAAAATGGAGAAAATGTGCAAACTTGTGTGGTTGGAGGAGACTCAGGTTAATTTGACTCTGCAGCGTCATCTAGCTCCTGACGACCGTTTGTACAATAAACTGCTTTACAAACAAACGTACACTCACTTCTTAAGAGGTGGTTCTATTTTGGGTTCAGGTTCTGTGCAGGAAGCATTTTCTTTTATGGTCCCAAGTCTCTAATGCCTTCTCCCCTAAAACACACCCTTTCTCTCTCTGATCCAGGAAGTCTAGGGCAGCATGCAGGAATCAATGCCTGCCTTCTGCCCAGCTGCCAGCAGGGAGCAGTACTGCCTTTCCTGCAGTCTACTCTCACTTTTCCTGCATTATCTCTGTATACGTGCATTCCCTGAAAGGCTCCCAGCTCCATACATTGAGCACTATTATTTGGGGTAATAATAATACCATTCATTACAGCATGAAACACTTTATAAGAACACACGTGCTTATTTTGCAAAGGTATGCGTATTGCTCGAAGTCTTTCAATTGCAGAGGACGAATCTGTCACCTCGATATTCATTGAAAGTCCAAGTCGTCGTGGCTTTTCAAAGCTTTTTCCAGGAACACTTCCAGGGCCTGCTAGCCTTTTGGTAGGAAATATCATATTTCCAATCTCATGGTAACCGGGGAGATCTTGCAGGCCTTTAGAATGTCTGCAGGAGCGTTTTCACCAGGGGGTTTGCCACTGATGTCTCTCCAGATGTTCTTGACTATGATTCCCATGATCCCTGACTATTGGCTTTACTGGCTAGAGCTGATGGGGGATGTAGTCCAAAGCATTGTGAAAGTGGAAAATCAAAGGTTGCAGACCCCTGCTACCACACACACACACACACACACACACACTCACACACAAATATATTAATTTAGTTCCTTTCACTTGACATTCTATGTACCTCTTCCTACTCCAGCCACTGATGTTAATGTGTAGACCTGTCTGCTTCAGCAAGTGAAACATAGAAACTGTGCCCCTCCTCCAGCAGAAGCTCACACCCTCATGCAGTGTCTGCCCCCAGTGAATGGCAATTCTCCTTAGATAACCCAGCGTGGGATTTCCCCATTTAGACCTTACTTAGTGTAGGCCCCTCTCTCCCAGAATAATCTTTTCGGGAGTTTATTCCAGTGCAATAAATATTCTACATCAAATTGTGCAGCATGTTTCTAGTCCACCTTTGAGAGGCAAGTGTAACAAGCACAAGTTAAAATACTACAAAGATGGTGCAGATTTTGTGCCCTGATTTGGACACATGCATCTGACTTTACTTTAAGAGGTGAGTCACTTTTAAATGACAAAAAGATAAGTGAAGGAAATGTTACTCTCATCTCTAAATACTTTGAGTGAAAAATTCCAGCCTCACGTTGAAAGAAAAAAATCAACAGTGGTGTTGAAGATGCCTTAATACAAGTTTGGTGAATTTCTTTTAGGGCCGTTGAAAATAATGAAGTAATGGGGGCGCTGCTGAGCAGCCTGCAAGATGGCTACCTACTGCTGATCCTCTGTTACGACCACCAGTTGTTTCTGTGGTATGCCCCTTTAAGAAGAACCTGCGGTCTCTGTACACGGATGTCATACGCCCTGCTTATTGGCGCATGTGGAGCAGGTGGAGGACTCGCCTCCATTAATGCGCCATCACGTTCTTTCTTGCTGCGCTATGCACGGTCTAGTTGTTTCCAACATGGCCAACCGCTGGGAGGTTCTTATTTCCCTGCCTCCCAGCGGTTGGAGCGTTGCAACCCTGATGCTGCCTTTCCTTTGGGTGAAGCGCTGTTTTCTTCTTTTGACTCGTAAACCTGCCTTTATCTTGTTCCAGCTTACCGGACTCTCTCTCCATTTTCGCCGGCTCCTTTGCCTCTGGATTGCCGGGGAGTGAGCTCTCGCTCACCTTTCTCCCTCTTCTCCGTGTGGCGGGCTCTTATCCCTGACTGCGGTTTCTCCTCTATTCTCTCTCACGCAGTCCCTTCCGGCACCCTCTTTCTTTCTCGCTCTTCTTCTCCCTTTGGCGGATCACTCTTCCGCTTATGCTTCCCTTTACCTGAATGGAAGTTTTCTTGCTTTTCCTTTTACTTCACTTCCTGGTTTCTAACGCGTCAGTGGTCTGGCTCCCAGGACTCAGCTCAAGCGGTTAGTTTTCTAACTTCCTTATCTGCCGGTTACCATTCCTCCTTTTAGACGGCTCAGCTTACCTGTCCTGCTCTCCCACTCCAGAAGGGATTCTCTGGCATATTATTTGGGTTCCGTTACCAGATCCTCCTCACCAACCATCTGTTTTTTTTGTGCCATTGGGGGCTTTTTTCCCTGCTTTCTTGGATATTCCAGGAGTGGGGCCACTGAGTCTGTGTGTACGCCACGGTCACAGTGGCTTCCTTCCAGGGTAGGCCGTACCTGCACAAAAAAAAGGACTTTAGGACAAGAGGACAAAAGAAAGCTCCATCTCCCAGCTCCAGTTCACCAGGTGAGGCGGAAGAAGATTCCTTTGAGATTGAAGGTGAACTCTTTGAAGCCAACGCTGACAACGGAAGAGGGCACATGATAACTGAGTTCATATGGTGAACATTTGTAGAGGATCACTTGAGGAGAGCCGCAAAAACACAACATATCATGTTGCATGGATGTGAGCTGGATCCCAGAGGAGGAGCGGTGCTGGGGTGTCAGACGAGACAGAAGGCCATGTAGCATGCAGAGTTGTGGAGCGGAGAGGTGAGAACTCCCTCCACCTGATCCCGTGGCATTGGGCGGGGGATACAAAATTGTGCCGCATAGATGGGTGGAGACGGGAAAGCGGACACAACAGTGGGGTCCCAGAGTACCACACGCTGAGCCCCGGGTAAAATTAAGCAGCATGCTAGAGCCCTCAAGGATATTAAGTGATCTCCACGAGCAGTTGTGAGCACTGCTGGGGTGGGGAGGAGTGTCAGGTACTCAATCTTGCACGGAGGTAGCACGTGCACCTGCCTCCCCGTTGGGTCTTGGCGCCTGGCTGATAGAAAACACAGGCCTCCGTGACCCGCCGGGGAAAGTGGGTTAGGGTCCGTTGGTTTGGATAGGTAGGGAGAAATTAGGGTAACCGGGAAAAGGGTAAGGAAGAGGTAATGGGTAGGAGAGGGGAATTAAGGAAAGGTCCGCCTGGTTGTCCCCTCCTGGGGCTCCTGAGATCGATGGTACTCCGCCCTTACACACACTCTTACATTCATGCAGGTTATGACCCCCCAAGACCTGCCAATCTCATTCTACAATACAGTTAGCAGTGTAAACACATAACACATTATGGTATGCTGAGGCATTCCTGTCACACTTTGGTTTCAGACACTTCTAGCCTGTTCTCTGTCTCAACCCCCTCTCTGAGACACACCCTTGCCCCTTGCACAAGTATTGCCAAACACAATGATTGAATTAACAAAACTGCACTTAGCTTCGTATGATGCTGCTGAGATGAGAACAAGGCTGAGAACCAGTTCTTGCCCTAACGCTACGGCGCCGTTACGAGTTTCTTGCTGTGAACTACAGCGGAGCGCCGCTACAAGGGAATAAAATAAAAGGTCTGAGTTTGTGTGACTACCGTGTTACCTCACAAGGTACAATCTGGTATGCTATTTGCACAGCACCGCTGTGGACTAGCCGTGTTGCTTCACACGGGCTGAACCCTTTTGCTGCACACAGAGTAAGTAGCACCGGTCCGAATGTTTTACAGAGCAGTGCCAGAGCTCCCCCCCAGTTCCGCCGCATATAACTAGCGTTGGATCCTAATCGGCATGCTGCTCTCAAATTTGAACACGCACTGAGTCTTTCAATAATTATGGGGTAAGCGTTCTCCTGCTGATCGCTTGTTCGTAATCAGTAACACAGAGAAAGAAATAGACTTATCTGCCAGGGTGCGTGGGGCCTGGAGTGTTCACAGGCGGGGGTGTGGCCCCGCAGGTCGCTGCCTGCAGGAGCCCTCTGCTTACGCGTCTTCTCCGGTCCGTGTCCGTTAGCACAAGCGGAGATCCCTGTGCACGCCGCGCGCATGCGCAGACTGTTGGACGTTGTTCCCAAGTAGTTCTTTGGCTCGCGAGCACGCAAGCCTGCTGGGAGTTGAAATATTTACCAGCCCTGATGCCTTATAATGCCTTCTGCTGTCCCCAAGCCAGTTTCCTGCAAAAAGGGCACAATAATGTCCTGAAATACAAATGTTTATACCACAGCAAGCCTTTCCTGGGTCCAGGCTGCTGTCTTCTGAGCACAATGTCTACCCAATGCCCCTGCCCCGCACCAGCCACTGCAGAAGTCCTGACAGAGGACTGCTGAGGCTTACATTGAAAGCAGCGTTGTCAGAGGAGCATGACCCGCTAACCTGTGTTGCGCACCCAAATATTAGTACACTTTCCAGAACCAGGAGGCTATCTGGAGGAATAAGCATAAACTTTCTCTATATACAATGAAATCATAAGGGCAACAGGCAGCTCACATCCGATTTCGGAGTGGGTCACATAGGACAATGCTGAGAGCCAACCTAGGAAACCTTAAAATCAAAACAAACAAGGACTGGTCTCATCATGACTAAAGCGGTAGAGGGGCCAAAAAAAAAAGTTATATGGAGGCCTATACTCGTCAAGCCAACAGACCCGATCAAACCCGGCTGTGCAGGCGAACGAAGTAGAGGCACAGGCGGGGCTGGAGACCCGGACCTACGCCAGATATTAGAAAGTAAGCTTTGCTTCAACAATAACAAACTGGACAACACTACAAATAATATTGACTCCCTTAAAACAAAAACTGCACAGGAAAGTATAAGATTGTCGGAGGTTGGGAAGAGAATTAGAACGGCTGAAGATGACATCCAAGCCCTTAAAATCCATATGGTCAGAATAACCAAAGAACTAAAAATGGCTTTGGAAAAATGTGAGGATACAGAATAAAGGCCCAGATGCAATAATATTCAAATGATCGGCCTGCCTGAGAATATAGGACAAGGTCCAATAGAGGAGCTTATAGAAGGCATGGTTCAGAAAGTTCTGGGGGACATGATTTTCTCAAACACCTTTATGATAGAAAAAGTAAACCGAACGCCAGCAACAAGACCAAAACTGGGAGTACCTCCTCGACCGGTTATAGCACGTTAGATGAACTATAAGGATCAAGAAAAGATTCTGCGAATGGCCAGAGAAAATGGTGCACTGCATTATGAATCCAACGCTATTTACATTTATCCGGATTTCTCGACTGCGGTCGAGATGGGGGGATGTTAATTTGCAGGGGTAAAAAGAATGCAGAGGGAAAGAGCGATTCATATATACATGTATAAGTTATTCCCAGCCAGGCCGAGGATTAAACCCAATGGCAGTGCGTTCTTTTTTACACCCCCTGAAGAAGCAGAGACTCTAATTGAGGCTAACATACCTATCCCCAGTGGAGATGCGGAGGTGCAGCTGGGTGCCAGCCATGAAGAAATGGAACTGGATAATGATTCAGATCTGACTTGGGATTGAATTTGAGAAGCCATGTATAAAGTCCTGTCGGGAGCCTACGTGTTTAAGCATGGAGAATAATGCATAGAGTGTGGAAGTTAATGCTATCCTAGAGTTAAAGGGGCATACATTGTTCATGCTTGGTCAAGAATCCTTTCTGAGAAATGGATGGTTTGAGGAGTGAGGCGAAGCTGTAGCAACAGAACTGTTTCCTCCCATGCTAGATTGCTGGGTAAATTAGAAGGGATGACATCACCCTAATGGGGTGGGGAGGGAGGAGGGAGGAGTGGGTGGGCACGAGTTGAGAAGAAAGTTATAAGATGTTCAATTGGTATGCACAGAATACTGCATTATTACAAACTTACTGTTTATGGTAGACCACATTACAAAAAACGTATCCTTTACTGAATCAATGAAGACTTGCGATATCTGAAATTACAGCTATTAATGTACTACATTGGAATGTTAGGGGATTAGGTAATCCGACTAAACCACGTAGGATTATGGCATATGTGAATAGGCATAGAAGTAACACTCTCCTTCTTCATGGAATCCAGTAATTATCACACGTGGTTACTATCTCCACACAAAAGCAAGCAACCAGGACCTTATTTCTGCTCACTACTACTACTACTCTCGACCTAAAATGTTGCATGCCCTACCTTTAAAATAATCTCCCCTTCCTCTCTGTCTTTAGGCCCTGATTCATGGAATTATTTGCGTGTAAAACGGAGATGTGTGTGCCATCTGCGCGCAAATCTCTGTTTGACAAATGGGGATTTGCGGGCAGAGTGGCACGCAAATCACCTTTCTACACACAAATAATTCCATGAATCAGGGCCTTAACCTTCCACCTTATCACACGCCAGGCTCTTCCAGAGGTCCCTACTTGCCTCCGCCGGCTGCTTCTCTCCTCCTACTAGCTGCACCCAGGTGTGGTTGAGACACACTGGGATGGCTGCCTTTTCAAGCCTATTGTCTTGGGTGATGACTTGGACCAGGTAGGAATTGGGCTGTCTCGTGATTGGGCTATGTGGCCATGGTCATGCGTTATGCAAGTGTAAGGTGGGGGGGTCTGGCCTGAGGTCATATCAAGGCCATCCGCCATTATGGAGTCCTTCCTGTCCCTGGACATGCTGATGCTCTCCTCCCGTCCACTAGTCGCTCGGCTTATGCCTCTGTCTTTTGAGTGAGTGGGATTGTATTCATAAAACACTGCAGTAAGCCGAGCAGGATTTCCTTTAGTCTTTGTTACACACAAATGTACATATTGTAACTCCCAAAATTCTTTCCAGGGCATGAGATTGTTTTTTACCTTTGTGGGAGGGGTTTCTTTCTTTAATCGATTCTGGATTTGAAAACATATATGTGAGGAGATCCTGTGATCCACTACAATCATTATGTAATGCCGATATGTTCAAAGGTGTCCGGTCAAAAGATAAAAAAAAAAAGGATTGAATGCTTTTATATTTATTTATTTAAATATTGGGTCAGACAACACGCTAGGCTAAAGTAAGGTGGAATGAACACCGGTCGAACATACGTACAGGCAACATCAAATCTCATGTATCAAGACATTTCAAAGAAGAGAAACATCACATAGCACAAATCAAATTCAAAATTCTTGATGTGCTGGAATTAACACAAGGAGTCAATGTCGACATTAACAGACTTCTAAGTCAAAAAGAAGCTTATTGGATAGAAAAGTTAAACTCTCTACATCCAGGGGGCCTTAACGAGGAATGTAATTATTCATGTTTCCTTTAACTCATTTTATTACAATAGGTCGGACATTGAGAAGTGGATAATGAAATTATATGTATGAGCACCATACAAAAAATGACACAGAAGTATGTAATCTGAAATCCTTGTGAGATATACTGCAACAAACAGACCACCAATAAGAATGAAACAAATTTCGCCTTAAATATTTAGAATTATCCGCAGCATCTGGTAAATCTATGATCTTTTTCCAAAAAGTATTTATTCAAACGTCTTAATTCAATTCATCAACATGTCAAAATAATAAGTGGCAAGATGTATTTCTATTAATGATTGCTGATATGGTCAACGTTAAAACTGTACTATCTATAATGGATAAGATACTAGTATTGAATGAGCAATGATCCATTTTTAAATATCAACTTCAAATATGCACGACTGACCTTATTTAAGAGCATAAGTACATTGCCAAATTCTAGAATGACCCTGCTGCTTCAAGATAACACAAGGACAGGTAAGACTCCCCAATTGGGGAGACGAGTCTCTAACAGTTGGATATATTATTGAATTAAGCAATAGAATCCTACAAAACTGTATATTTTCTATTACTCAGATTAATCATCATGAACTACTACATGAGGAGCATATCTGTTACCATAAAACAGCATTGAAAGATGGAAAAGCTTGAGTGGATAAAAAAATGTGGAAACTCTTTCCAAAAGAGAGAACATATAAATAAGGCAAAGGATTTAAAGAAACACGAACACAGGTACATTTCTGAATCGTTTTTGTACTAAGAACATTGAATAATGTGTAAATCACATGTTTGGTTTACTTTCCATTTATTACGTTGGTGGTCATTACATTTTCAATTTTATTTTTTATTTTTCTTTAACAACAGTCCCTGAAGAAGCTCTTGAATAGACCAAAATGCATTGGACAATATAATCTTTGCAACAGGCCTAATATAAAGTGCAATTGAATAATAAATAGAACTACATTTGAACCAATCACGTTTGTCAAGAATTCTTAATGAATATGAATATACAATGAAATGAACTCAAGAAACGACTAGTGGGGTTTTCCACGTAGGTCCTTCCAACGGACTGGAAAAACCAATCCAGTCATTTGTTTACCATTAGCCCTGCCATTAGCCCACATACTCCATACGCAAATATTTCTGGCTCTAATGGTACAGCCCTCATAGCTGTGTGTCCTGCGTATGCTCTAATCGTTTCACATCGGTTCAAATAGTGCATTCCTGGAGTTGAACACACTATGCCCTCATCCCTGAACTAGATTGTCATGTTTAACTTCGTCAGTAGATCTCGACCCAAGATATTTACTGGGGTTTATCGCGAATATAATAGAGGTACACTCATCTCACACTCTCCTATAGAGACTGGAAGTGCGTCTATAAAAGGAAACTGACTTGTAGCTCTTGTGAAACTCTGAGTATTTATAGCATCGCCAGACTGTTACGCTCACCTGGTCTCTGCGGGAACATTGGGGCACGGTTGGAGACCTCCCTGGACTGGACTCCTCAGGTTCGAGCTCTTCCCTCGACTGCGATAGAGTAGACTGTTCGAGTTGCTGGTTATAACCCTGGGAGAAGGTAAGAGGCAATGAGAATGCTCCGGTGGAAGTGCGATCCCTCTCGGACCCTTTGTGCCAGAATGATGTGGGCATGCGTTTTACCATATAACCTCACCTGTTGTTTTGCAATGATGAGCTCTCTGTCCTGCTTTCTCTCAGCAGGGGCGGCGTGGGCAGACCAAGTTGCGTCACTGGTCCTTATGTGTGGTGGCCCAGACCGGCTGCGACCAATCCCACCTTGGAGGTACGTTTGTGTAATAATGATTATTGTCCGTAACCTTTGTGTTGCTTTTTCCCCAATGATTATTGTCCGTAACATTGTAATGTCCTTTCTTTCCCCTTAGGTATGAAGATGGCCCGCGGAGTCGTGGTGATGGAAGAGGGTTCTAAACAATGCCAAAGCCCACTAGTAGGAAAATTGGGTTTCCGGGTGAAGCGCAAGTTTGTGAGTTGCGCGGCCAAGGAGTTAAAAGATATGCAGTTGCTAACCTTATGCTTTCTGTCTCCCATGCAGGTTCAACTAGACGGTGCTTGATGGCGAGCGATGTCCCGAACACCTGTCGGCTGCCAGATGGAGGATCCACGAGGATGTTGAGCCGGAAGATGACTCCTGTGTTGTCGGGCGTTCAGAACAGGTAAGGATGCAAGGAGCTGCAAGAGTTGGATCAGCAGAGACAGGTAAGATGCGTGCGGTAGCTGCAGAGTTGGAGTTGGGTAGCAGTGCTTTGAGCGATGATGTGGCTGGTCCCAGGTATGATGTGTGCGGTAGCTGCAGAGTTGGATCGGGTAGCAGTGCTTCGAGCAATGGCGTGGCTGGTCTCAGGTAAGATGCGCACGGTAGCTGTAGGATGGTGTTCCGGAGACTGAAGATAAACTTGGTGAACTGGAAACAGGTAAGGAACTGTAGACGGCGGTAAGCATTACGCTGCATCCAGCAGACTAACGCAAAGCACCAGCATACGGGTGGGGCTGGCTTTTATAACCTGGCCTTGTCACTCCCTTTAGGCCCCCCTTGTAGCCCCACCTTACCACTCCCTCTGACTTCTGCACGTGCCTCTGATGTCTTTTTGCATGTTCCTTAGGCACACTGTGTGCAGAACACACTTTTAAATGAGCTTGGTGCCAATGGCGCCAGGACTGGGTCCATTGGGTCCCTGCAGGGCATGAAGGTAATGGCCCTTGACCAGTGGCCATGACACGGACAAGGAAAACTTGCCTTCACGTATACATGAACTTGTTGCACCCGTGTCAACTAAGAAGGAATATTCTTTATCCTCTATAACAACATCCACCCTTGGTTCCTGGTGAGGGTCTGGTGTCACTGATAGGATAGAACACATCAGGATTCCTAGTGAGCTGTCCTAGTCTATATAATCTTATCCCACCCTGTGCGAATGGACTAACCCCATCACCAGTGCTACTCCTCATTCCAGGGTTCGCAGCCTGTCCTACACTTACGGTCTGTGACAGTTGCATCGGCGACTGTTGAGACTGTCCTGTGGAAAACTCATTGAATTCTGAGGTTGCAAACTTTGCTGTGCTCCTGGCGTTTATTGTTGCACCGTGTGATTCTGTGCAACTCCATTTCCACCCTGCTGTAAAAATACAGGTGGATTCATCATACCTGCTCATGTTCCTAGGCCGTTTTGCATCATGCCATGATTTCTACATGTGCGTGCTAGATGTCTTGTCATTCCACACAACCAACATACTGGCGGTCGTCTGATTATATGCCCATTTGACATATCTTGATTGCCATTTTGTATGTTTTGAAAGCCTCCTTGATTATTCTGAAAACCTCCCTGATTACTCTGCCATCCTCTTCCTCTGAATCCTCTTCCCCTGGGCTAAATCCCAGTATTGCCCTGATTATTGTGCTGTGGATTATTGGCTTATTGCATGCTCGATCCATCTGTGCTAGTTATCATTGCCCCTTTAAGGGCGTATTTTGACAACTTCTTCTGCACTAATTTTGCCTCTTCACCCTTTCGTGCAGCTTCTTTTTTGCGATTCCTTTCTTGCAGTAACCTGCAATAGTATGCAATGGTCAGCTATATTTACGACTATGGTACGCCAGCATCAAGACCTTGCCACCTGAAAAGAAGGAGATAAAGACATTAACAAATTCCCACCATAAAGAGAACAAAGACTTACAATTAACAAACCTACCTGCCTACCAGCAGATTCGGGGTCACAGCAGTCCTGGTTCCAAGGAGGCGTCCTGCACCAGTGAAGCAACTCGGGCAGCCTTTACACCTTATCCACCTGGGCGTCATGGAGACATCTGAAACTGATCAGTTAGCCCAGCTTTTGGGAAAATTACGTGCTGAGGTACACGCAGCCCGGCAGGAAACCAATGCCTTAAGAGTTAATAGTCACCAAAGACCGTACTGATGAACTAAGCAAACAGCTACTACAAACACAGGTGGGGCAGGCTCCATTGCCCGGATTCGCCCCATCCGTCACTACACCATCATCAGTCAATCCAGTACAGATAACGTTGCGGGAGAAGTACCTCTGGCACCACCAGAACGGTTAAATGGAGAGCCCAGAAGGTACACAACATTCATGAACCAGTGCCGCCTCCATTTTCTTTGTAGGCCTGGGGCTTTCCCACACGACCAAGCGAGGGTGGCCTTCGTGTTATCATATTTGAGTGGAAGTGCCGCAAACTGGTCGGTACGTTTAGTGAGCCGGGATGACCCATTACTGCAGAACTTCAGGGGTTTTCAACAGGAGATGGAAAAGTTATTTGCTCAACACTTGCATGGACAAGCTCTTGATAACGAACTCCTGTCCCTCCACCAACGGAATCAAGATTTGCTGACTTATATTGCCACCAGTAATAGACTGGTTGCAGAAGCGGGGTGGCAAGAAGATAAAAGAACCACGTTGGTTCATCAGGAACTACGAAGAGACCTGAAGGATGTCCTTGCTCAAGTGGTAGACCCACCTAAAGACTGCAGAGTTTATCAACCTGGTAGTTCAGTTGGACCACAGATTACAGGATCAAAGAACAGACCTAAGTAGACTCGAAAATCGTGCCATGTACGTACGTTCGGAAGATAATGTTCAACGTCCATCAGAAAATACCACAGAACCCATGCAGATTGGAGGAGTACGACCCCCTTTAACCAAGGTTGAAAGAGACAAGAGGAGACAGCTACAGTTATGCCTATACTGCGGTAAATCGGGCCAATACCTCAAAGAATGCCCAGTGAAACCTCCAAGGAAGGCGGTAGGCGCTACAGAGAAAGAAGATGATGGAAAGGAATCAGAAAACTACCAGGCCCGCCACGCATAGAGGTCCGCTTGTCGAGCGAGAAGGATGAGCCACAGACCTCACATTTCACCCTACCAGTAATCTTGATCAATCACCAACGACCGTCACGGATGTATGCCATTGAGGCATATATAGACAGCAAAGCAGTTGGTAATTACATAGATCGAGATCTGGCAACAGAAATGGGACTTCCCTTATGCACAAAACCAACAACTGAAAAGGTAACTACTGTTGACGGCACAGAAATTGCTTCAGGACCAGTAACTCAATGCACAACAGAATTAACCCTTCTGTGTCAGGATGGACATCAAGAAGCAATCACGTTTGACCTCATCAAAGCTCTTCAGTTCCGGTTGATCTTAGGGATGCCATGGTTAGTAACTCACAATCCCCACATAGACTGGCGTGCAAAGAGACTGACCTTTTCCGACAAATGCACCCGCGCTTGCTACCCAAAATCTATACCACAGCCAAACCTGAAATCTGTTCAAGGAATAGCAGCGGGGATCGCGGAACCAATGGACACCTTACCAAAAGAATATCAGGATAATCAAGATGTTTTTCAGAAGGAACAGGCTAACACATTACCGCCACATAGGCCCTATGACTGTCAGATCGACCTGATACCTAGCACACAGGTTTCTTGTGGTCGAATGTATGCACTTACGGAAACCGAAAATCTCCACTTGAAGTCCTATCTGGTTCAATACCTGGCTAATGGGTTTATCTGCCCGTCAAAGTCACCGGCAGCCTCTCCCTTATTCTTCGTACCCAAGAAGGAAGGAGATTTGAGGACTTGCATCGATTACCGTGCACTTAATCAAATCACAGTAAAAAAACGCTACCCTTTGCCCCTTATCCCGGAACTGTTGGGCCAAGTCAAGGATGCCCGAATCTACACCAAACTAGACCTCGGAAGAGCATACCACCTTGTACGTGTTAAGAAAGGGGATGAATGGAAAACTGTGTTTTGCACCAAGTATGGCCTGTACGAATATCAGGTAATGCCTTTCGGGCTGTGCAACGCTCCCGCAGCTTTGCAATACTTCATGAATGATGTATTATGGGAATTAATTGATGTCTGTGCCCTGGTCTATATTGACGACATCCTGGTGTATTCCCCCTCTGAAGGAGATCATGTGGAACATGTTCGCTCAGTCCTTGCAAAACTTCGTCAGCACAAACTGTACGCTAAACTCGAGAAATGCTCCTTCCATGTCACCGAAGTTGAGTTCCTCGGTTTTGTCTCTCACCAAAGGGAGTCAAGATGGATTTACACAAAGTAGATGCCATCTTTAATTGGCCGTCACCTTCTTCACTTAAAGGAACCCAAAGCATGCTCGGCTTTGCAAATTTTTATCATCGATTTATTCCAGATTTCTCACAGATAGTCCACCCAATCACATCGTTACTGAGAAAAAACAACAAAAAATTCCAATGGTCTGAACAGGCGGAACTCAAGAAAAGATTCACCTCCATGCCAGTTTTATGACATCCTCGCCCTGATATCCCCTATGTAGTGGAAACTGATGCTTCCACAGTAGCTATGGGAGCAGTTCTCTCTCAAAGCGAGCTAGAGACAGGCCAATTACACCCCGTGGCCTTTTGGTCACAGAAATTCTCACCATCAGAACTTAACTATGCAATTACAGACAAAGAATTGTTGGCAATAAAATCAGCCTTCAAAGCCTGGCGGCAATATCTATTAGGTGCCAGACATACCATCACAGTAATCACAGATCACCGAAACCTTCAATACCTAAAGTCAGCAAAAGCCCAATCATCACGACAATTGCGGTGGGCTCTATTTTTCGCAGAATACGATTACGTAATAACATACCGACCGGGAGTTCGGAATGGGAAGGCCAATTGCCTTGTTTCGTATGGGTGTTGAAGAGAAAAAGAACAGTACCCTGGACCCTGTTGCCATCATCCCAAGTGATAAACTACTGAGACTCATCACCACATTGACTCTAAGTGAACTTCAAGATAAGATTCGAACCTTAATGAACCCCGGGATCTTGCAGAAAGGGAATTCCCAAAATGAATATCACACGGTTCTGGATGGATTACCCTACTTCAGGGACCGACTATATCTACCAAGTAAAGATCTGCAAGAATTGGGCATGTCTGGTTATCACGATTCCCTGATCGAAGGCCATCCCGGAATTGCTAAGACTATAGCCAAGGTTAAAGGGAATTATTGGTGGCCCACCTGGCGTAAGGACATTGCTCGATTCATTCTATCCTGTGGGATATGTGCACAGAATAAATCATAAAAACAGAAACCAGCTGGCCTCCTACAACCACTGGATATTCCACTGGCTCCCTAGCATACTCTTTCTCTTGATTTTATTACGGACTTGCCTCCCTGTAAAGGTTTTAATATCATTCTGGTGGTTGTAGACCTGTTCTCTAAAATGGCACATTTAATTCCATTCAAAGGACTTTGTAACGCTACCGGTCTGGCAAAAGCATTTCTTGAACAGAGTATAAAACTGCACCCCTCAGTCCTAATATCAGATCGTGGAAGCCAATTTGTATCCAACTTCTGGAGGAAATGTTGTACCATGGCACAAATCGATGTTCGATTATCCACTAGCCATCACCCCCAAACGGATGGACAAACAGAAAGAACAAACCAGAGATTACAACAGTATCTACGTTGTATGCTGCATCAAGTGGAAGAGAATTGGAAAGAATTGTTATGGATAGCGGAATACGCATAACATAACTCCATACACACCAGCACGGGACAAAGGCTGTTTTACACAATATACGGAAGACATCCACGTACCTCTGAACTAGACTCCCCCACGACCTTGGAAATGCCAGCGGTAAAGACTCTACACACAAGCATAACCCAAGCCATCAAAAGGGCAAATGAACATTTACTGCAAGCCAAAGACAGACAAAAAAAATTCTCGGACCGGCATCAAAAGAAATCTCCCGATTACCAAGTTGGAGACGAAGTCTGGTTGGCATCAAAACATGTGCCCATAAAAGGTACCTGGACCTTTTGTCCAAGATATCTAGGACCCTATACCATCGAATCGGTGATAAATCCGGTGGCCGTTAAGTTAGCCTTACCACCAAGCATGCAAATTCATCCGGTGTTCCATGTGTCACTTGTAAAACCTGTACAACCAGGAACCTGAGTCTTAACACCACCAAAACCTGTGCTAGTTGATGAAGAGCCTAAATTTGAAGTTAAAAACATCCTGGATTTGAAACGTACCAGATCTAAGCTATACTATTTAGTGGACTGGAAAGGGTACGGGCCTCAAGACAGAACTTGGGAACCAAGTGAACATATTCACGCACCACGTCTGATTAAGAGGTTTCACCTGGATAAACCCACCAAACCCAGACCGGACAGGAAGGATACATGAGAGGGGCCTTGCGGGGGAGTGCTGCCATGACCACTGTGAGGGGGCCCACGTTGTGCCACAAGCGGAGTCCCACCAGAGCCCTGAGGGCCTTAAAACCACTGCAAAAGGGCTCCTGGAGACAGTCCTGGCGCCTTTGGCACCAGGCTCATATGTAGGAAGGAAGGGCTGGGATTTAAAGGTCCCATTTATGTACATGGGCCTTTAAATCCAACATGGAAGCACCCACACAGTCCAGTTCTAAGAAACAAGCCATGTGGTCTAGTGTTTTGGGTGTGGCAGGCCTGGAACTACTTTCCCTGGTACTACTTTATCTGGTCTATATAAACCACACCCTGACTGCGGAACACGCTTCATGTTATTCTGCAACCAGCAGCGTGACGCTCACCGTGTTCAGTTCCTGGTCTTCAGCATCTTCCTGTAATCCTGCAAAAACAAGAACAAGATTATTCTGTCTTACCTGAGAAAACACCATCCAGCACTCAGCATCTCAAATGGGCTGCAATCTGTGGGAAACCGAGAGAAGAAGAAACATCACTCACCTGTGAGTACTAGCTTAAGGGCTTCCGGCAAACCGCTACCACAGCTGCTGATCGAACCTTGCGACCTGCAATAACGAGAAAGGGAAAAACAATATTAGAACGCGCGCTTCCAAAACATCGAATTCCATCAGTCTTACCTGAATTCTATTGCGCTACACCACGCTTCCATCCGGAGCACCACAGCAACATCTGCAAAGGAAAAGAGACATATTCAGGTTCGCCTTGAATATTAAACAACCGCACAGCGCTGTACTTACCTTAACGGATTCCGGGGGCCTGTTTTTCATCCCACTCACAGGTTAGCTTTAAAAAACAATAAAGGCGCTGCACTTCACGCTTTCTCTTACCTAGAAACGTGCCTCTCCATCCGGCACGCCAGCATCAAGACCTTCGCACCTGAAAAGAAGGAGATAAAGACATTAACGAATCCCCACCATAAACAGAACAAAGACTTACAATTAACAAACCTACCTGCTTACCAGCAGATTCGGGGTCACAGCAGGCCTGGGCCCAAGGAAGGCATAGTGCACCAGTGAAGCAACTCGGGCAGGTTGCCAACAAACGTCAAGCGCCCCTGCACAAGAAACGCAGGACGGATAGCTCACCCTACAAATAACTACGGTGAGAAAAGAACCCAGTGGGAAGGGAATCGGTCAGAGGGAGGTGGGAGATTCACCCATTAGAGGCAGTTATCACAAATCCTCCCTTCTGTAATTGCAGATTCAGTATTCAGCCCTGGGCAACTACGCATCCAGGATTCCAGATCCCAGAGCCTTCCAGACGCCCCCGGGGATATCAGGTGAGCATAACAGGCGTGCAGATATGTCGTCATGTGCTGTAGGACTGTTTTAGATAATGATCCACCCTGAGGCAAAGGCATAAACATTTTGTTTGCGGTTCTTTTATCCCATTCTGCACTGTACTTTTTTAGTTTAGTTGCATGTTTTGGCAACTGTTTGCACAGGTGTACTAATGGAGTTATGTCTTCAATATTTAAATCTGTTCACTTTCTCTTTATACAACACTTGTTAGTGTTTTTCGTTACTTAAACAATTCTAACAATATGAGCGAGCACCAATCGTCGCAAGCTCCAATCCCGTTTTTCACAAAATGTTATACCTTCTATTTTAATCAACAAACATCAGGTTGTATTCTATAATATTTCAAGTCCTATGACGTCACAACAAATAACACATAAGACCGTTCGCATGTTTCCTCTCTGGATGCTCGGGATCACCGCCTTCGTCACCGCCTCTCCTGCCGTTCGCCCACTCAGCTGCCCGTAGGTGTGGGAAGGGGTTATATGGAGAAACACAGGTCCCTTCAGACCTCTGTCTGCAGATTCTATTTTTTACTCTAACCACTGTCTACGGGGAGCTTCACGGTCTACTCAGCCGGATGGCAATGGACTTGTGATATGGCCGAGGACCTAGAGTTACTTTATGTCGACGGTCAATGGATGTCTTATCTAACCGATAATCGATAACCATCCGATCTCTGCTACCAAGTGTGCTCCGGGACCCCCAACCGGCCCATAGAGTCGGGGTTTGCCCAGAAGCACTTTAAGACAAGATAGCAGCACCCTTGAGATGGATGGGAGGTGCAGATTAACACTCCAACACCAAATCAATAATGGCAACTCAACGGTTTGGCAAAGGGAGTCCGTTTAATGACAAGTACAAAAAATGGGGAGTCTAATGAATATCAGCGGATGCTGATCTTCTCTCTCGCTTTACAACTCCAACGAACTTCATAAAAACAACATCATTTATACTAAAAACTCATCATCACTGACATTTAACACTCAAAAGTTGGCATGCAATTCTGTTGGTTTAGGAAAGGTAACTTTAATATAGGTACTATATCTGTATATGGTAACGGAGTAAACGGATTAGGTAAACACTGTCAGGTGGGGCATCTAAGCCCTACCTTAAAAATGGCTACTGTAGACGTCACTAAAAGTATGACATCACATTGATTCTACTAACTATAGGACACTAGATTACTTGGTCCACTGTGATTGGGTTGGCACCAAACCCCACTCATACTTTTCCACTTTGCCTAGCAGCACGCAGAATGCTCGGCCAGGTGCAGGGTGCCCCTTAGCTCCCCAGCCTTCCTCCAGTTATTGTTACAATCAATCATCACTTTAGTGGACATGTGTCAATTATTTCATCGTGGTTGGCCTCGAGACTGCATCTCCTGACTGGAAAAGTTCTGATATCTTTGCCTGGCCTGTTGCCATGCATAGGTTGAGGTCTCACTTCTCCTTGCTCGGCTGGTCAAGTGATTCAGACACCGTGAATTTGTCTCTTCTTAATGTAATTCGTGTATTTAATTTTCGTTTCACCCACCACCTGCCTTTGTTTTCTTATCTTGACCTTTCAGAGCAGGATATTCTGTTCTTCGCTTCAATTAATTGTAGCTGCTGTTCATCTATTCTACTGATACAAACTTGGTTTTCCTGGCACGAGTTGCCTCTGCTGAGTTTAGTTTCTGCAGTCTATTCTCGATTTTGCTAAATATGAAGCTCTCCTCGTGTGGCCTTTTGTAACCATTGGTTAATTCTGCTTCTTGTGCAAAGTGGAAGTATACTCATATAATGTGCTTCTTTTGAGGTAGATTATGTATAGTGGTGCTTGCCGCACTATCTTTCTACTAAGCATAGCAAGCCACGCGATTTTCTTAGCTTTCTTGCGGTTCCAAGCATATGTACATGCGTAAACACGTTGAATATCTTCATCATGCTCATGGCTTAAGCTTCTTACATTTGACATCGTCCTTTCACTTTAGTTTCACGGTAGCACTGGCCCATGGCATTTCGTCTCTTTACGTCATTCTCTAGTCGTCATTTCTTCTATATGTGAGTCAGTCCGGGTTCTCGTGTCATCACCACTCGTCTTCCATTAAGACCTTTTTGGTTTCTTCAGGGACTTCATTTCGTTTAATTTGTTGATATGGTTTTGTCAATGGGTACCTTACTGTCCATGGTTTCCTTGGTACTGGTACTTCAATAGGCATTGTTCTTCTGATGGGTACTGGACAGAGCCCCACAGCGGCTCTCTGCTGGTTTATTTGCTCATCATATGTCACATATTTCGGTGTGAACGTTCTTGGTACTTCAAAATGGATGGTTTTAGTGCGGGCTGCATTTGGGACCTCCTCTACAACGTCCTAGACTCCCAACCACCCCAGGTTACTCTTAATCCACCACTTGCGGTCACAATACCCACTAACCTCCCCTCACAATGTCCTGAAGATTTCCATCAGCAAGAAATTTGGAAAGTCGATGCCTACATGGCTGCGCAACCATCAAGAAAATACATATTCCCATCCCTCCCCACTCAAGACTTTGAACATTCTCTTCCCCAACTTGCCTCAACAACTCGGGCGAGTACCAATCATACTGTCACCAATAAGGGTGATCTTGCTCAAACTCCAAGTAACAACCCACCTCAGCAGGGTTCTAAACCTCGGATGAGTTTCCACCCCACTATTGCAAACAAGGGTGACCAACCCCTGAGCACATGTTTAGCTCTTTACTTAAGCAAACACAAAGGGTATCTATCACCTCTGACTTGCCCCAAACACTTCTGAAAGTACTCTTACAATAGCGTCTCTCACGCCGGAGATACTACAATTGATAGATACCGCTTTAATGAATAACAAAGAGATAAGAGCCCCCTCATTGGCAAATCATATTAGAAATCAGTCCACCCCTTCTTTTGTTAAAAATCAACCGACTCGCACCACAAAGCGCCCAGCTCCCTCCTCTTTGTTGGTCTTTTGTAGACCGTTGCCATTCATCCAATATGACCTGAATCGGCAATCAATCATGGAAATATTCTCTGAAATTCCAGCTTTGGAAGATATTGCCTCATCAGATATCGAATTGGTTGAATTCACTCAAGAAAGTAAACTAACTTCTGTTGAGATATAGTTGAAATCTTGCCTGGTTCAAAACACCATATGGTTAGCCAAATCACACCTTTAGTCTATGGGTTTCATTCTTTTGACTGGCTCGACTGTTAACAACAATCCAAGCTCTGGGCCAAATCCATCTTTGCCACAATCTGCTCTGTGATCAGCCTCGAAATCTCAGATATTATCAGTGCAGGTGGTCACAAAATGCATCTGCAAATGTAATGACAGTCAACGATAACTAGACCAAGAACTATCTCCTAGCTTGGTCTTCCTGCTAAGATGGAATTCCAGGGGCTTCAAACACCTATTAAATAACTATTCTCTCGAACTAAATAACTATGACGTGATTCTCCTACAGGAGACGTGGCTTACCTCCTCCCCCATATGTTGTTTTTATTGTTATTGTTATTTTGCATTTATATAGCGCCTTATATACCATTGGTATGGTCTGAAAGCGCTGGTAGGTTGAACGCCCTTGGGAACCGAAGTTCAGATCAGTAGAGAGAGTAGAGAGAGTCAAAAGGTGCGTGTGAGCACTGGGTATGTGTGCAGCTGGTGGGTATTCGTGTAATAGCTTCTTCTTAGCGGTAGGGGTGGTGGTTGAGAGATCAGGAGTATGTGTTCATTCTGGACGGATTTATCCAGACCGGATGTGGCTGCGTTAGGCCTGAGGAGAACGCCTGGCTGGGGGGTGTGTAACCAGCAGTGTTTACTTAGAATGATGTGGAATTTGTGGCGGATGTTGGTATGAGAACAGTTATTCCGAATGGTGTCATAGTATCTCTGTGTTCTAGTTGAGTGGTGATGTAAAGGAGAGAGTAACCATGGTGGTATGAAATGATGGGTTATATGCTCTTTCAAATGTTCTCTGCATTCCAGACCATACTATAAACGTCACAAAATTCTATGCGCTCCAAAATACAACTTTCAATGAGTGGCTATTGGGCACACTTCTAAATTCAACTTTCAATGAGCGGCTCATGGGCACACTTCTAAATTCAACTTTCCACATTGAGGCTATTGGGCACACCTCTACTTCTAAATACAGCTTTCAATGAGTGGCTATTGGGCACACTTCTAAATTCAACTTTCAATGGGCGGCTATTGGGCACACTTCTAAATTCAACTTTCAATGAGTGGCTATTGGGCACACTTCTAAATACAGCTTTCAATGAGTGGCTATTGGGCACACTTTTAAATTCAACTTTCAATGAGCGGCTAATGGGCACACTTCTAAATTCAACTTTCCACATTGAGGCTATTGGGCACACCTCTACTTCTAAATACAGCTTTCAATGAGTGGCTATTGGGCACACTTCTAAATTCAACTTTCAATGGGCGGCTATTGGGCACACTTCTAAATTCAACTTTCAATGAGCGGCTATTGGGCACACTTCTAAATTCAACTTTCAATGAGCGGCTATTGGGCACACTTCTAAATTCAACTTTCAATGAGCGGCTAATGGGCACACTTCTAAATTCAATTTTCAATGAGCGGCTATTGGGCACACTTCTAAATTCAACTTTCCAAAGAGAGAAAGTTCAAGACTTCAAGAATCAACTATGGATGGAGAGGAATATTACTCAAATTTCAAGGTGTACTAGGCGACGTGACTTGGCACAGTTCTAAGTGTAACTTTTAGCTTCAACGAGCAGTTTCATGCCTTATAGATACTATAACGTTGACATGTTTGTAGATGCATATTCCTAAATGTAATGCTACCACAATATGAAGTTTTTACAATGGTTTAGGTTCTAGGTTGCGTGGTAGGGTAGTATGGTGGGAAGTATTTGCTTCTGACCCTGCCCTTGCCACACTTACTTATTCTCGGCTTCTTGCTTCTCCTGCTGATACCTGCAGATACGATCTGGAGTCGTCACTGAAGGAGTCGTCCTTTGCCTCAGGTCCTTAGCCGAGGGGCTGCCGGGCAGTGGGCTGCCCTGGGAGAACTGGTAATGGAGGGGAGTCTTCTATGGGATAATCACGACATACACCTGAACCCAGCTATTAAAGCTATGCGAGGTCGCCCCACCTCAGGATTGCTTGCTGCTGTGAGAAAACATCTACATTTCACCTCAGAGCCTTGGGCCTCCCCAAATGCCTTCATTCAGATGATAAAATTGCAAGTCCATGAGATTGCCTATGCTTTAGTAAATATTTATTGGAACCCAATGGGGCTATCCGATGAGCGTTTCCTTAAAGATCTTAATCACATGATGGAACTCATATCAGTGGATCCTAACACCACAAGGATTATAATCGCGGGGATCTAAATCCCCACTGGTTTTGTACTGGTTCCCCTCAAATTGGCGGAAGGCTATCTAAATAAAATCATTTTGTTAAAACTCGAAATTTGCAAATGTTAAACGGCTCTTTCAAAGCCGACATTCCACCGAATCCTACAAGGCACAGGGGAACCAGTCTTGCAGTCATTGATTATATCTATGTTGACTTTGTACTTGCCACTCAGGTCATGGATTTTCGAGTTTTGTCCACTGACATGAGCGACCACAACATGCTCAAAATGACATGGACAGTGAAGAACCTGTGTGTTTCTGTCCCACAGCAGTCAGCCAAAGGACACTTAAAAGTTAATTCAAGTTGGAATAGATTACGCTGGTCTGAAACTTCTTTGATTCTATTCAGCAACCATCTAGTGTCATAAATTCATAAGAATCTTAGCGGTGCCACAGATCAGGAAATTATATATTGTGATTTGATCCAGCTGTTTCAATCTAACACGTGTCAACAAATGAAACCCGCACCAAAATTGCATGCATACAACCAAGAGATAAGAGAACAAAAAACCTTATATCGATCTAAAAAATGAGAAGCCTTTAAACTGAAGGATGGCTCCAGGGGTGCTGTACTGACCCAATTAAAAATCAAATATAAAAACTGGCTCTGTAGTCAAAAATCTCTTATATATCATCTGGATGGTGCAAAGATGTTGTGTGCTCTGCAAACTAAAACACAGCAGAAATTTGGTCAGCTATTAATCTAACATCTATAGGCCCGCAGGTAGCTCTCCAATCTCAAGGGGTCACAGAACGTGACTGGATCACCTACTACTCACAATTATATGCACTCCCTGTGGCTAAAATAAAACTATCCCCAGCCACTGATATAACAAGGTTCCAACTAAATTTTGATAAAGAAGATTTTTTATTTTATATCCAGAAAGTAAGTAATTTGCGGGCCTTGGGTCCGGATGGCCTTTCGAACTTTCATTTCAAACAACATTTGGAAATCTGGACAGATGTGCTGTACAACATCTTTAATCATGTTAATACCATCCAGCAGCTACCTCAATTGCGGAAGTAGTTTTGCCCATCTACAAAAAAGGTGACCGTTGTAAACCCTCCAGTTATCGTCCTATTGCACTCTTGGACGCTCCCATAAAAATCTTCTGTCGAATAATTTTGCAAGACTTGAATAAGTAGACCTCAGACACGCATATGAGGGATCCCTTTCAATCAGGATTTGTGGCTGCCTTAGGGACCTCACTCAATCTCAGTGCTTTAAACATGCTCAAGTCACACTATGCCACTCGGAAACAACTGCTAAATTTAGCCTTTGTAGATTTCCGAGTGGCATTTGATTCCATCGACCGCCAACTATTGCTTGAGAAACTAGCCCGCTACAAATTCCCTAGCTCGCTTCTCACTCCAATTAAACTCTTGTATACTAAAACAACTATGCAGGTGAGACTCATACTAGAGGGCCTTTTGTCGACTAACTGGGGTCTCAAACAGGGATGCATCTTGGCCTCCATTTTGTTTAATCTTTTTATTTTAGACATGGGTGAAGCATTCACAGCTACTGTGTCAGATGCCCCAAAATTAGGTCTACAACATATCACATGGCTTCTTTATGCGGATGACCTTGTCCTGCTATCTCAAACCCCTAAAGGGTTACAAAATCTCCTTGATAGTTTGGACAGGTACGCCCATGATAACAACTTCCTTATCAACACAGACAAAATTCAGGTAGTTGTTTGTAATGGTGGCACAAAACACACAATCATCTCCAAATAGAAGTGGACGTTACAACGGTCAGAACACAGGATAGTGATGCAATATAAATACCTACGAGTGCCATTTAACAACTCGATGTCAGACGTAATTTTTGGGCAATCTTTAGATCTAAAACTAACAACTTTTATCTCACAGGCCAAGGTTCTGATGTATAAATATGGTAAATTCCCCTATACACATATAATGATGTTTTTCCAACAAAAAGTGGTCCCAATTCTCTTGTATGGAATTGAAGCAAGATTACAGAGAGCTCGAAAGACGTGGGATCTTCTCAAGGCGAGATTTTGGAGACAAGTATTAAAACTTCCAAACTGCTCGCCTTTACCAATCATATGCTATGAATTGGTTTGAGCGTCCCTATATGCTCACGTTTTATGGAAAATGATTGCATTTCTACGTAAATGTCTGTTGGGTATTCAAACAATAACATCCTCAGTGTAGTTGCACATTATCTTTTGAAATCTGACCATCACTTCCCTCGCAAATGGCGAACCTATGTTTTGGATGCCTTATCTGATGCTTCCATCGCACTAGTTCTCCTAATAGAGAATCCTACTTGAGCAAAGAACAAACTATTTGATTTTGACTGGATAAGCAATCGTACCAAATGCGAGTCCTATAAAGATTTTAATGGGGCCTTTTTCGGACACAAAAGATTTTGCATCATGACAGAATTACTTAGTAAAGTGTCCAGCCCCTTATATTCGCAATCAATACCTCCGTTTTAGGCTAAATGTATGGCCTACAAATGTTGTGTTAGCAAGAAGAGGTCAGACTTCAAAGGACAAGACTTTTTGCCGGTTTTGCATTAATATTTTGCAACAAGAAACACTACAGCATCTTATTGTAGATTGCTCTGCCTTGGCAAACAAACGTCATCTATACTTTAAAAATATAATCACAATCTATCGCTCTTTAGACTCTAATTCTATATGGCAGTTCATCTTTTCAGACACTAGGATAACCATAAAGATAGCTGTAGTTCAGTTTCTTGAAGCAATTTTTCCATCATCGCTGCCCGACAAGATTCTATAATGTATAATGTACTATAGTTCCTCTGTATCTAATGTCTTTTGCTCATTAGGTATTATTCTCATGGTCACACTTCTGCCAAAAGTCTAGCCAGCAGTGAGCCCCTATGCTTTTTCAACAGATGCCAGTCACTTCAATTGTTCAATGTCTTGCGTTGTTTGATATGATTTTCTGCTAAAATATTCTTGATATATTTTATATATCTCTTGTCATTTCTTGAAGGAATTGCTTTGATATTTTATCTTGTTTGTAACAGAATGTTTGTTTGTTACCTTTGAATAATTTTGATTAATTTAAATAATTTTAACATGTTTCAATTATGCTGATTTGAAAGGTTGATATTTTCAGCCAACCAAATAAAAAATAAAAAAATTATAATAAAATAATAATAATTGCTAGACTCATTAAAGGTTTATTTTAGGCACACATCAGGGAGTGAGTCACTGATTTAGTCTGTTCTTAAACACCTCAAATTCACAATGCAGACAAAAACATCAGAAAAGCATTTAGAGTAGAATAAGCATCCATTTTGTACAATGGGCCTCATTACGACCCTGGCGTTAAGGGTTTAACGGCGCCGTAAAAGGTGTCGGCGCCGTTAAACCCTTAACGCCTGATTACAAGGTCCCTTTGCGGGACCCGACCTTAACGGCTGGTTTTTCCAGCCGTTAAAGTAGGGACCCGCAAAGGGACTTTGGTGCTAATAACGGTACCGCAATTTGCCGTACCGTTATTAGCGCCTTCCCCATTCCTATTGAGCCCTATGGGGCAAAAATGGGAATGGGGAAGGGCCATGGCGGCATGGGGAATTACCGCCCCGCCAACCTTGGAATGGGGTGGTAATTCCCCATTCCGCCATGCGGACACCGGCATGGACCATGGTGCTAATAGCACCATGGTCCTCCGCCTGGGTCGTAATGAGGCCCAATGTATTTTGCTTTTCGCAGGTTGAAGTTATAGCCTGTTTTTCTGTTACGATCATACAAGACATTCCATCTCGGTCACTTGACAAGTCCTTGTGCGTAAAAGCTTGTGTACAGTGTAGAAATGTTTGGCCATTGCACATAAAGTGGCCCTTGATTTCATTGTGCCACAAATTATGACCCTGGCGGTAAGTGGAAAACGATGCCGGTAAAGGATTACCAGCATCGCTTACCGCTATGTCCGATTAAGTACCCGAGAAAGTGCAATTAGCGGCACCGTAGTTAACGGTGCCGCTAACAGCACCAAGCGCGCGGGCACGCGACCTCCCATGCCGTAAATACCAGCATGGAGCAAAGTGGGGAATATCACGAGTCAAGCGGACATCCTCTTAACGCCCTTGCGAAGGCCATAAAGTACCTTACCACCATGGTGCTAATGCCGCCATCGCGGACCAACCGTAAATGGCCATGTGCAGTGTTCCCAGCTGCCACAGGTGCACACAATCAGCACAGGTGGAGGCAATACAGACTGGCCAAGTACAAAAGGAGCACACCCCACCCCTTCCCACACCCAGTCACACTCCACAATGATTCCAATACTACTAGCAATGTTGGGGCTGGAATACCTGATTGCAATGGAAGTGCTACAGCAACAACAACAACAACAACTACAACAAAAGGCAGCACAGAGGAGACGCAGGAAGAAAAGGAGGGCAAGGCAGGGCCTGCAAGCCCCACCAGCACAGCTATTGCCACCGCGCAGGCAGCCCCCAATCCCACGCATCAGAGCCAGTCCATTCAACCTCACCGATGAGCAGATCCACACCCTGTACCGTTTGGACTGGGACACCATCACCACCATCGTGGACATGATACACAACGACATTGTCAGCATGATTGAAACACCCACCGCCACCCCCCCCCCCCTACTGAAGGTAGTGTCCGTGCTCCACTTCCTGGCCACAGGCACGCTACCAGCGCACAGTGGGGCACTTGCATGGCATTTCACAACCATTATTCTCACGTACGCTGAACCAAGTGTTCTGCCCTCCTCAAGCACACAGATGACCACATTTCATTACCACGGTCTGCCCAGGAGATCGCAAACACCAAAGTGGGTTTCCATGCACTGGCCGGCATACCTGGTTGCATTGGTGCCATCGACTGCACCCATGTGGAATTGGTGGTCCCACATGCCATGGAGGTAGCGTACCGCAACTGTAAGCTATTCCACTCAATCAACGTACAAATGGTATGTGACTCGAACAGGATCATCACACATTGTTGTGCCCGATTCCTAGGATCAATCCATGATTCAATGGTCCTGCGTAACTCCGCAATACCTCGCTACATGGAGCGACATGCAGGGCCGAGATCCTGGCTACTCGGTGAGTCTCATGTCATGGTCATGGAAATGTGAAGTGGGTAGGTGATTGACGTACCAATGCATACTTTACCTGGCTGACATGGGGGGGGAGATGCATACTTCACCTGGCTGACATGGGGGGGGAGAGATGCATACTTCACCCGGCTTACATGGGGGGGGATGCATACTCCACCTGGCTGACATGGGGGGGAGAGATGCATACTTCACCTGGCTGACATGTGGGGGGAGAGATGCATACTTTACCTGGCTGACATGTGGGGGGAGAGATGCATAATTTACCTGGCTGCGAGTACCAGAGGTAATGGAGCCAGCTCATACCCTGAAGCAGCCCAGACTTTAGCTGTTTCTGGTGCAGTAACTTGCCATTCCTAGAAAAGATCTGACCACAGACACTGAGGTTGGTGTAGGGGCCTCCACTAATGCTTGCATTTTTTATGGGTCTGGTTGTAGGCCACTGTGTGAGAATATATTCCCAAAGAATTTGAGTGTCGATTTGCTGAGCTCACACTTGTCAGCATTTAAGGTCAAGTTTGCCTCTTCTAATGCCATGCACACTCTCCTGAGTGTGTCATCGAGTGACTCTTGCGTAGCGCCAAAGATTAAAATGTCATCGCTAGAGTTTAGGCAGTGGGGGATATGCTTGATGACTTGGTGAATCTCATTTTGAAAAATCTCTGCGGCTGACGATACCCCAAAGCTGAGATGCTTGTACCTGAAAAGCCCCAGAATGTCGTTACATATCTGGAGTACGGATGTAGCTCTAGCTGATGGTAGCTTTTGTTTAAATCAAGTTTTGAAAATACTTTTGCACCATGCAGCAAATGCATCATGTCAGTCATTTGGGGCGCCAGGTGTCATTCTCTTTCTATCGCCACATTGGGGGCTCTCATATCTACGCAAATGTGAATGCGAGTGTTGTTCTCCTTCTTTGGCACAGGTACTATGGGGGACACCCAGGGTGTGGGTCCTGATGCTGGCGCAATAATGTCTTGTTCTAGTAAAGACTGTATCTCATCCTCCACGTGTCGTTGAATGTTAAGGGATATGCCCCGATAGTGTTGAGCTGTCGGTTGCACCTTAGTGTTTATTTGTGACTTAATATGTATGCTTTTAACTTTTCCAAGACCTTTAAATAGTGCTGGGAACATTTCCTTCATCATTTCCTTCGAGTTGGTCGTGTATGCGGACATGATCTGGTACATCACATGTATTAAACCCATCTGGATGGCCAACCGAAAACGGAGAATGCTTCCCCCTGAAACTTCTCCTCTCACCACATATATCTTGCCTTTTAAGATCTTACCCTTATACGTACATGTGGCCGTAAACATTCCTTTGCAGTCAAGAGGTTTGTTTGTGTTGTATGGGTATATATCAGTGTTTGCTTTGAGCAATTCTTTCCTTTTGGTGGGGGACTTGTATGTTTCAACATTGATGAAATTCACTGTGGCTCTGATGTCTAGGAGGAATTCACGGCTCTGTCCATTTATCTGCAGCAGCAGGGTCGGGCTGTATTCAGTGGCTGTGTTGTTCCCTATGGCGTGTATATATCCTCTTTTCCGGTCACCACTCGATGAGAGGAATTGGCTACGCATCTTTGTCGCTGTGACACTTCTAGGTATCCTATTTTCTGTTGTGGCGCCCATCTCTGTGATTCATTTCTGTGTCTGTGTTGCTCTGAGTCTTCTCTTTTGTCATCACGTCATCTGTCTCTGCGAGACGACTCTCGCGTTCTGCTGCGCAAGCTGTGTCTGCTGGTTGCTGGAGACTGCCAATTGCTCATTTGAGGATTTTCCCGTCTAGAGCGATGACTTTCCCGCATCCTAGTGTCTCTGCTGTTCTCCATCGACTAGAAGAATTTGACATTCTTGCAGACTGATTGAAAATAGTGTTCTCCTCCACACTAATCACACTGATGAGCTACAGCCGGGTATGAACCGATGTGCGGGAAGTTGTACCCATACCTGTAACATTTCTTTTGGTCTGGATTGCATTCAGACGTGCGTATAGGGCACAACGCTGCTGGTGATGCAGTTTGCATGATTTTAATATTGCTCAGCGATTCCGTCTGCAGCGACAGGGCAGAGTTCGCCCTCGCAAGTTGAAGGATTTCATTGAGGGTTCTGCTTTTCTGTAACAGTTTTTTCCAGAACTCAAGTGATTCACACCCTGCGATGGCTTGTCATTTTAGGGCCTCTTCTGTAGAGTATCGGTCGAAGTCGCAGTATTTCGCCCTTTTCCGGAGTCTCATGACAAAATTGCCCATGTTGTCTCCTTTTTCCTGCGTGGACGTGTGGAAAATCTGTCGTTCATAGGCCACGTTCTTTATTGGCGCAAAATAATTATTCAGCGAGTCAATACTACCTTGAAACATGTCAATCGTGTTTTCTGGCATTTCAAACATGATGTTCCTACTGGGCCCAGTGAGTGCAAAAATATGCCTTTAAGGGTGGCGTTCTTCCCTGACACCCTTCGCATAAATATATATGTCTAGTTCCTTAAGCCACCTAGTCCATCTTGGCACCAGACTGCTTGTGTCGGAGATATCAAAGTGCTGCATGGCTTGCAGCTGTAATGATTCATGGCCTTCCTCCTCCCTGTACGCAGGAGTGTGAGGGGTTGAATTTGACTGAGGACTCTGAGAGCTACTCTACTGCTCATTTCATTCTCTGCCAAGGTGGCTGGGGCAAGAGGGGTTGCAATGCTCACCTTTGGGTGGTGCAGTGAGTTGCCCGTGGGTGCTCACAGTCTAGATGAACCAGTGATGTGGAAAACCTCTCAGAGCATGTGTTCTCCTGTGCCTGGTGTTCTTGATGCATGGGAGATGCTTCCATGGCAGTGCGGGTGGCTTTATGGTGTTGGTTGTGTAGACTGCCACACCTTGTAGCAGTGCGTCATTTCGATGCTGTAAACACAGTGAAATAAAATGTCCTTGTCAATCAGATGCTGTGGAACAAAGATGAAATATAGTTTCCTCTATGGGGCAGTGGATGTGTGCACACATTTGGGGCTCACGTGACTCAGCGTGTGCCACGTGCTGCGAGCGCGTTCACTTTTACTTTCCTCCATGGCGGTGAAAGCGTTTATGGGCCTGAGGCTCATTGAGCCTGTTGCTCCGTCTCGGCGACGGTTCAGGAAAGCAGCTGGTAATATTACCGTTGTGCGGACCCAGGGGGGCACTGTTTTGTAAAATCTTGTGCAGGCACACCATGAGATAATCATGTCACCAATGTTAGTTGCAGGCATGCCTGCTTTCACCCAAGTATAATATGCAATAATGATATGTAACAATGAAACAAACTGGGGCAAAGGCGGGTGCTCCGCCTACAATAACATGTGGGTTACAACCCACAACACAACAACAGAAAGGGGACAGGGCCTGTCCTTCACAAACGTTAGCAATAAAGAGAGGACCTTACATGATCCATTCTTGTATGAAATGTATATCACATTACAGTGATATCGTAACCATATTTTTCGTAGTGTACTTAGGAACATGCTATGTGATGCCAGTTCCTGTTTTGTGAAGGGGTGAATGGTTCTGCGCCATCGCATCCCATGATGTTATTTCGAGCTGGGGTCGAATGCATCAGAGGTTAAGGGTCGTGTGATGTCACTTCCGCTAACACTGGCATTTTGGTGGTAACCACTCTTCACAGTAGACAGCTGTGCTTTCCCTTCAGTGCCTAACCTAATCTCCATGAATTGCACTGCTGTTCTCCCTGCCTACCAGACCATAGCAGGGCCATTCCCCAGGAGGCGTTATACCAATGTAACATACCATCACGCAGAAGGTTGCTTGAGGCCAGGCACGTGGCACAATTGCTTAGATTTTATCTGCGGCTTTGGGGGGGCACACTGAAAGGACGCAGTGATCGTGAGAACTTAGATGGCAACGGGAGAAAAGCGCTGCCCCAGTAAAAGCAACCCTCACAAGTGTAGAAACCAGTCACGTGGCTCGGTCTTTACAGCTGTACAAGCAATCAGTCATGTGACTCACCAGTGTAAGAGATCGCCCACTGAGAAGCTGCCTGTACACCAGGGATCAGTCATGTGGCTCACCAGTGAGATCACTCACTCTGACGCTGCCTTTACACCTGTGTAAGGGACATGGTCGGACTGGGACAAGAAATAGGCCCAGACACCCCTCGCCTCAAAAAAGTGGCTCACCCCTCGCCTCAAAAAAAGTGGTTCTGGAACCAGATCTTGACCTTTAATGGGAAGAGAACAAGAGAGAGTATTATGACTAAACACAAATAAAAGCGACAACAGATGTATGTATCCTCCAAGGTTAACAGCCAACGCCTCTTTCAATGTGGAAATACCAATAAAAAAAGCCACTTGGAGCATCAGGTCCAGTGTCTCCTGTCATATGATGGGAATGTACACACTGGAGACCTTCATTCCACATTACAAAACGTGTATCCTAACCTGGGCACATGTTTCATTATTGATCAGAAAAATAGAAAGATATGACCCTGACTATTGTGTTTGAACATTCGGATTTCATAATTCAATACTATTCAAAATAATACGGTACATTCATAATAGCAAATTATATCGTGGGAAAACCACCAGCGCACATTAAAAAAAACCTGCGTTTGTACCTGAACCTGTAAATTTCACCTAGCCATTACTAGAAGACCATGGGCCTCATTACAAGTCTGGCGGTAAGAAACAGCAATTACCGGCATGCTGGTACTAGCATGTCCGTGTTGCACTTCGCCTGTAATCAACAGGTGATTACGAGTCCGCGTGCAAGCACGTACCGGCATGCCGGTAAAAGAAGCGCCGCCATGCCTGTAAGGTCCATACCGGCCCCGATAGCAGCATCATTGAATGCGCAGAGACCTCCACCGGCATCGCTGAATCCGCTAAAAACGGCACCGTTCACACTGGTATCGCTAATCCCGGTACCGGTATCACAGCCACCGGAAGCAACGTCATCGCGCTGGAACGGAAATGCGCCGTTGGCCATCTTTGAAAACACAATCCATTGCCATCCACTGCAGACAGGACCTGTTCCAGAGAACACACCACCCTGCCTGCCAGATCATGTCTAAGGCAACCAGAAAAGGTATCCCTCGCCTGCGAAAACCCAGGTTCAGTGATGATGAACTGAACATGCTCTCTGATACACTCGTCGAGCATTTCGCCGTACTGTTTTGCGCTGACCTGCGCCGTGCAGCACAAATCAGGGAAAATAAACATATGGGAGGAGGTGGCCAGGAAGATTTCTGCTGTGGGGACAACCCTACGCAGCGTGAAGGACTGTAGGAAGAGATGGGATGACCTGCGGCTGAGAGTGAGAAATATCCTGTCCTGCAACCGCAGTCATGGGCCAGACCTGCCTCACCCATGAAGTTGGCATGGTGGGAGGAGACCTGTAGCTCTATCATGGATATGGAGGCAATTGAAGGGGTTGGCCATGCGGGGACGGGAGTCCCATCATCGGACGATGATGGTGAGTGACCCTTTGCGCAATACAGAAGTCACCACACACACCTGATGTCACAAGTACAAAGTTCAACTCCAAATGGGAAGTAGATGGGAGGAAATACATGGCCCATCAGCCCCACGTAAACACATCCCTAAACCAAACACCACATCACAGCCACAAAAACACACAAGCAATCCCAATGCCATAAACAAAATGACCACACAATTGCACACACAAACAACACATGCATGCATATACACACACACACACACACACACACAACCCTGTTGAGATGCTGGCATCACCACCGTCCTATTAAATTGCATGCTGCATGCCTCTCCGCTACCAAATACACACTTGATACACAACCAAACAGCACATGGCACACAGCCCCTGAGCCATGGCTACAGCACAGAAGCCACAACACCCGTGTTGGCCACCCAACAGACACCATGGACATCATGGCAGTACCAGAAGGATGCCAATACAATTCCCCCACCCCCAATCCTGCAAGCACCATATGTGCCCCTCAAACATGCACACAACGATGCACATTACCCAAATTGTAACAACATCGATGCATGCAAGATGTAAGTTCTCCCATGACTGATGCCCTGCCTCTCCATCCCCCACAGCAACGGATCCAGACAGCAACGCTGAACATGCCACATCAACAGGGAAGACACATGCACACACAGGCCAGGGTGAGGATGATGCCACCAGGCCATCAACCTCTAGGGCTGCAACACGTAAGACAGGGACACCAAAATCGTGCACCAGTGCCCGACAGGGTGCACACCCCCAATACTAGGAGGAGCAAGCACCTGCAACAGGCACTGAGGAGCACCATGCAAGAGACATTTGTGCCATCAAGGCTCACTTGCAACAAGATGCAGCGGCCAGAAAGGTTGCACCAATGAGGAAACTCGCCCCCCAGCATGCACCTCCTGCTGACGATGACCCAACCACAGTGGCCAGTGATGTTGAGGGTACACATTCAACGGCCACAAGTTCCATGGGCGAGGTGGCAGCCTCAGCACAACATAGCGCTGAGGAGGACGATGGGTCTGAAGAAGACGGACAAACTGCAGGACCTACCATGTTGGGGGATGGCCAACAAAGCCTAAGCGTGCAGTACTCACCACAGTGCTCCCTGAACATGTGGCTGGTACACACAGCACTGAGGTGGAGATGGGTGAACATGGCTTCAGCCCCGTGATGAGCATTTCACCACCTCCCGTACAACCATCTGGAAGCACAGCCATACGGGACATCGAGGGACGGCTGAGCCGAATAGAGGCCAGCCAGCAATCCATGCATGACATGGTCAAAGAGCACTTGGCAGTATGAGAGGCCACACGCAGGGCAAACAGGGAGAACACACAGGCAATAATCTGTGCAGTGAACCGTGTGGCGAGGCGGGTACATGAGGGCATCTTAGCCTTGACACAGACTGTCAACTGTATGGCTGGCAACATGGCACAACAACGTCCTGCCCCAGCCAAGCCATAACCACCATCGATGAGCACTACACCTGCAAGCTCAACGCAGACAAGCCCTGTCCGCAGGTCCCTGCGTAGTCTGTGCCGGCCGTAACCACATACCCCTCCATCCAAAAGGGGGCGACAATAGCCAGGGACAATGGGACATGCAATGTGGCAGTCCTGTTGAACTCAATTGGGCTGGGGGGTGGGTGTGTGGGGGTTTTGGGGACTGGGGGGCATGGGTGTGTGGGGTTTTTGGGGCATGGGTGTGTGGGGGTGTTGGGGAATGGGGGTGAGTAGTCTGTAGCGTAATGTGGGTGGAGGGTTAATTCATGTACATAGTACCATTTCATTAATAAACCTGTTGTGTGAAAAAAAGTTAAATGACTGGACATTGCTTCTTGAGTGTTTGTCAATTTATTGTTCAACAGTGACCAGTGCCCAGAGTCCCCCCAATCCCAGGGCCTAGTGTCGCACATTACCAGCACCTTCTGTGACCCAGTGCATCCAAAATATTGTGCTATCAATTTTTGGCGTACATTACGTCCCTCACGCACATGTGCGGCATCTTCTTCATCATCATCATATTCACCTGGTGGTGTCTGGTCCATGTCAGGTGGCAGAGGTACGTTGCACAGGATGCACATGTTGTGCAGCATGGCACATGCCAATACAATCTTGACAACCTTCTCGGGCCCATAAATGAGTGCCCCACCCGACCTGCTGAGGTAGCAAAATCGTGCCTTCAACATGCCAAAGGTCTGCTTTATCACCACATGAGTGTGTGGATTTGCACGATTGTAGTCCTCTTCGTGCCAGTTCAGTGGATGCCTGACACGGGTGAGAAGACATGGCTTCAGGGGATAGCAAGCGTCACCTGCATGGGTGCAAATTAATTGTGATTGTGAGTATTTATGCCATTCCATGTGTGCACTGCCTGTACATTGTTCATGTCCATATGCAATACATTTCCAATGTCAGCTATTGCCATCACACCTGCGCAAATATCAGGCCTGTGTACTACTTGGCAAGCCATGGTGGGGGGCAGGGGTGACATACACCACTTAGGGACCTTGACATGAGATACACCACTCACCCAGATGAGGTGGGAAGGTCAATAATGTACTCACATGTGAGGGGTATGTGGCAGGAAATTAAACCAAATGCATGTTGAGCACTGTATGATGCATTTGCCTGATGTCCTACATAGTACAGGTGGGTTTGACCATCATGCTTTCAATGAATCGATGACGCCATGCACATGTTCCTCGACACCGTCACCCATGTGACCATGGCACGATGTGATTGGTGGTATGGTCCACCAGTGTAGGGATTCGTCCTTTTACCGATGCAGGGTGTCATGCTGGTACTCCCCCGCCCCAATCGACCCCATGGCCCAGGAAGCAGACAGGCTGCATATGCATGTGCCCCCCCCCAAATGTGCACCATGGCCCTGTGGTCAGACTTACCCAACAGCCAGGCACGTTGTGTAGCATGTTGTTCCATGTAGCGGGGAGCATGGCGTTCCGCAGCACCACTGAATCACATGTGGATCCTGGGTGTCTGGCACAGCAATGTGTTATCATCTTGCTTGCATTACACACCAACTGCAAAGTACTGTTGACTGTTGCGTGGGTGGTGCTTTGCGGGTGCTGACTTTCTGGTCTGTGTGCCTCTTTGGACTGTGGACTTTGTGCTGAGCTGCGCCGTCGGCGGCTTCCCTGGGGGAACATTTTGTCTGCGACACCAAAAGGATTCTGGCCCTTTAATAAGAAGGTTTCCTTTTGTCTGGTTGCTCCGCCCCCTGAAGACCATCACTCCCCTCCACCCCAGTTTCCATCTATTAATACCCAGAAGTCAGCGCACCCGCGCACGCACTGTGAAGTACTGCAAAGTACTGTTGACTGTTGCGTGGTGCTTTGCGGGTGCTGACTTTCTGGTCTGTGTACCTCTTTGGACTGTGGACTTTGTGCTGAGCTGCGCGGTCGGCGGCTTCTCTAGAGGAACATTTTGTCTCCAACACCAAAAGGATTCTGGCCCTTTAATAAGAAGGTGAAAACATAGAACTCTATTGGCCCAAATGCTTGAGCCTTTGCATAACGCTCGAGCCATTGCTAATGCCTATGCATTTTTATCTTTGTTTCTAAAAGTCCTATTTTTATTTTTGTGCCTCAAGGTTTCCTTTTGTCTGGTGGCGCTGCCCCCTGAAGACCATCACTCCCCTCCACCCCAGTTTCCATCTATTAATACCCAGAAGTCAGCGCACCCGCGCGCGCACTGTGAAGTACTGCAAATCACTGTTGACTGTTCACGGTGCGCGGCGCGTGGTGCCTTGAGGTTCGATTTTGTTCTGTATTGTTTTGTTTTGTTTTTGCATTTGTTTTGGTTTTGTGTTTTTTGTGGTGGTTTGAGGTTCTTGTTAACTGCCTTATAATATTCCAAAGATGATGCCGCCCACACTTAAAACTGGCATACCTCCTAAACTTGAACCATTCTTGTCAAGTTTGAGCCCTGTGCGAAATTCTCGGTCCTCCAACCATGAATAGTCCACTCCTGTGGGAGGCAAAAGTAATGGCCCTGTTCTGGTTAATGCGGACATTCGCCTGTTTTGCCAGGGCTCACTATCGGCCCATAGAGCCAGAAACATAGCAGTAGAGAAAACTGCCCCCACTCTTTTTCCCGCCCTTGAACCTTCCAAATGTTTGGCGCCGAGAATACCCCCGGTGGGTTGTTTGAATTCGGCTCACTCTACTAAGCCTCATATACATGACATGTCTTTAACTGACACTGCAATTCTAAAGTCTTTAGAATCTGCTTTTAAAGCACCTGTTGTTGCCCCTGCTGTTTCACAATCACATAGCGATCTAGCTCACTTAGAAGCAGCTCCTAGAGCTTCTGCTGTCAGGTCTGACTCTGCTCCTCCTCCAGAGGATGTTGCTATTATTGATCTTGATCCTGAGGATTCAGTATTTTCAGATAAGTGTTTGTCCGATAATCTCTCAGGTTCGCCCATGATGTTCTCTGAAGTTTCACACATTTCTGCTAAATCTGTCAGTATGTCAATACACTCTCAGCCCAACATTGCCTGTACACTTTCACATAGTACTAATACATTTGTACAGTTGCGCAACGCTGATTTTCAAACTGAAGTCACATTGACAGCGATGAATTCAGCTTTGCTCGCTTTGGGTAACTTATATAATGTTCTTGATCTGAGGTTATTGGCGCAAGAGGAAATTTTGAGACAAATTCTATCCTTGCATGTAGAGGGGGCTGATACAAATAAAAAATTGCTTATATGTTCTCATCCTATTCCTTCCAAAATATTTGTTTCATCTACTGCTTGTCAAACAAATGAGGCATGCGCCGCCAAACCTCTTCCATGTCCGGCGGGTGCCCTTCCTTGTTTTGAAGCAATCATATATGACAACACGAGTGATTCTTCACCACTGTGTGGCTCTTTGCTCCCGGCTCCAACCACCCAGGTGCCATTGGTGCTGGGTCGTATGAGCAGCCTAAAAAGCTCTTTTCAATTTTCTCCCAATTAAAGGGTAGACCCAAGGCTCTTGGTCTAGCTCCCAAATGCCTTGTGGCGATTCAAGCAATGGCCACTTTGTTGCTTCTAAATTATCCAAAAATCAGCGTCCACTCAAAAACACTGGGAAGGCTGTAGCTAAACAATTCTTTAAGGCGATTTCGTTGCCCGGTAAGAATAACATTTCAGTATCTAGAACTATCAAGAGGAAATACACACAATGGATACAATAATGCCCTACATGTACGAGCCCGAGAATACCGAGGAGGAACTACTGGAAAGGGAAACACGCAAAAACGATGGGGCTTCGGACAGCAGTTGGCAGGACGAATCAACGGATGAAGACACTGGACCTAGTCGCATGGACGGTGTTTCCACCTGGTGCACATGCCATCGGTGTGAGCTAATGCCGACCGAGGAGGAGAACTGCTGCTGCTGTGAAAACTCGGGATGCGTGGCCTACATTTCGGAAGGCGAGCCACGACCGCAATGCATCACCGAGCTGCCAGACTTCAGGGCAGCCTGCCTCACACGGTCCGTGTTGAGGATAATGATGGTGCTTATGCACGAACTTCACGCAACTGTTCGTCCTCGTAATCCGAGTAACGAGTAAGTATATTCTGCTTGTCATGCCACTACTATTTCATGGTCTTCTACTATATCCAAAATTACATATACATATCATACAACGCATGAAAGTCGTTCAATAGTGTGCAGTGTCTAGATAGCATTTGTCCGAGCAGAATGCTATTAGTTACAAGAATTGTCATTGACAACAAACGTTTATTAAAATTATCTTGGTCATTTCAAAATAGTTTGTTTCATTCCTTTTCACAGGTGGTACAGGCTGGTGGCCTATCGTTCCTTTACATGGTGGCTTGACGGGAGGCTTGGACACCGCGTTCGAAGAGTGATACCCGCCTGTGCCTTTCGTGCCATAAGAGAAACATTCCCGAGTGACAGCGGTCAGCACAGAGGATTTTCTCTCGCTGTGCTGCAACCTGAACTGTACAATGTGTAAACTTTTGTATTTTTGTGTCATCAAAATAAGCTACAAAATAAAACACCACATATATTTTAACAACGGTTGTTTCGATTTTTTAAATCAATCAAGTGTGTCTCCATTCAAGGATGAACGTCAGACACCTGTGCTCGGAATGGGTGAAGTTCAGTTCACTGTAAAGAGGGGTGGTCACTATCTAAGCTAACCAAATATATTATCAATAATGCATGCACTAAATAACACTTGTTCAAAGTCTTTCAGTCGGTTATGTCTCTATAAAAGTCACACATATATCAACAGTATCAATGAACATTGGATTATACAGGCCTTAGGTCAAGGGTCTTGACCACTATAATATAGTGTTTGAAGTGTGGGTCTGTGCTCACAAGAATCTCCGATATGTGGCATTTGTTATTGATAGGCAACGATATACTGCAGTAGGGGTCTAATGTTAGTTGGGGATCTGCTAGGTGGCCATCATGGCGTGGTCAGTGGTCTGGCACATGAAGAGAATACCTTGCAGGGACACAGGGTCAGAATGGCAGTTACTTTCCACTGGCGAGGGTGCGTGGGAAAGGATGGATGCCCCGTGTCCTTTAACATCACATAAGGGCAAGGGACGATGCAAACGGCCAAGGTGCCAAACAGCATGTACACTTCAAAAGGTATCCCACGCCCAGGGGCCATCGCTCACATGGCCTCCTCAGACCCCGTGTCTCCAGGTAGGCCTCCCCTGAGGCAGGCCGCCCCCCTGCAATCCACATAAGTGTGTCTCCATTCAGCAGTCTTCCTGTGCCTTATCTGCACGTCCCAGGCCCATCCATCCCACCCCCTCTATCAAAGGCGGTTCGCACCCAGGGACGAGCGCTGGCATGGGGGGCTGTGACGGGCGCAAACAGCCAAGGTGCCAAACAGCATGTACACTTCAAAAGGTATCCCACGCCCAGAGGCCATCGCTCACATGGCCTCCTCAGACCCCGTGTCTCCAGGCAGGCCTCCCCTGAGGCAGGCCGCCCCCCTGCAATCCACATAAGTGTGTCTCCATTCAGCAGTCTTCCTGTGCCTTATCTGCACGCCCCAGGCCCATCCATCCCACCCCCTCTATCAAAGGCGGTTCGTACCCGGGGATGAGTGCTGGCATGGGGGGCTGTGACGGGCGCAAACGGCCAAGGTGCCAAACAGCATGTACACTTCAATAGGTATCCCACGCCCAGGGGCCATCGCTCACATGGCCTCCTCAGACCCCGTGTCTCCAGGCAGGACTCCTCTGAGGCAGGCCGCCCCCCTGCAACAAACAAAATACCACGACATACACACGTCATTCATTCACAAACACACCCCTGTTTCTAATACTTTATAAACCACTTGATATGTCTCATGAGAACATCTTTGTGCTTTGCAAGTCAACTCCTGAACCTTCTACCTGAGAAGCACTGAGATCTATGCTAATCTGCTTGTCGCCGTGCTATCTGTGACCGCTTCGAGCAAACTCGTCAGTGTGCTACCTGTGGCCATCTACCTGTTCTACTGCAACATACTGCTCGGCCTGCTGAATCCAACTGTTTGTTGGTCAAGGTAAGGCCATGTATCCTAGTCATATTTCGGTCATTTTTACATTTCAATCTATTTGCTATTACAGTACCCAATAGAGCTATGGTCATTGGTCTCATTGCTATTGACTTGAGTTTCAATTGTTATGCTATCAATAGATCTATTTATTTCCATCTGTGTCAATTGTCATCAAATTGCATCCTTCGGGGGTCCAGTCTATAATGTAAGCATGGTTCCTTTTCATGCAAGACAAAACAGAAATTTCTGTAATTTATGCAAATACTAAGTTGCACATGATGAACTGGTATAGTTCCGGTGACCAAAACAAACCTTGCATTGAGCATGGTATGGTTCAGTTACTTTTTTATGACATTTTTATTCATCAAGGTTTTATAATAATCTTGATATTTACTTTTCAGAATTTTCAACAATGCCTGCCTGTTCGATTAGCGGTTTCCCTTCGAAGACCCATGCTAAATCTGAAGGCACTACAATGCATGTATTCCCAAAAACTGTTGATCAAATAAGAGAATGGGTCAGACATTGCGGATATCCACTGGATGAGCTGGAAAGTAGAGTCCAACAAGTCTTTGAGGACAAGAGGGGTGATTGATACTGCATCTGCAGCCAGCACTTTCCCTCGAACATGTACACCACATCTTGGGTAACAAAGAAGAACAAACGGCGATCGACACGAAAATTGCTCGCAAACGCTATTCCCACTCTATTCATCCACAATCCGCCACTGGTGAGTCAAGTGTCCGTTTTTAGCTTTAGGCCTTGCAGTAGTGTGTAGGTAGCTGAATGGATTCATTGATAGTTTAGGTGTTGTTTCCAATTTGTAATACTTTCGACATTGATATGAGTGTATAGCTTTTTGAATAATTACATTTATCAATATATTATTTTTAGATTTCATAACCCACAAACGAAATCTATATTTGGGCACAGGGACCTGTGCTATATTGCACATTACTCAAGTATTCTGTCTCCTTACATGGCAATTTTAAATATTGGCATTTCATTATCAAACAATAATTCACCTTTACAACTTCTTGACTATCCCTTGAATCTGAAGCAAGAACATTCTACTTCCGTCACTTGCTCGCAGTTATCAACCACTTCTAGCGCGTATCAGATAATCATACTTGGCTATTCCGCTACAGACTTGTTTTATGCATGTCAAGTAATAGTTTGTATGTATCGTGTGATTATTTTACCAATTGTTTGGTTAGTGCTTTCCAATTGATATACACCTTAGTTGTCGTCCCCTGGTGTTCGTTTTCAATTATAATTAGTGTTATCCATACTAATGCAATTACTGTCTTTCAGGGAGATGCTGAAGCGTCCACCACATTGACAACAGCCCTAGATGTTCTTCAGCAGCCCGAGGTATGGATACTGACAGCTCAACTGACCGTGATCATCAGGACTCGAACACTTGTCGTTTGATTGTTCTACACCATGTTTCATTTGTGGTTAGCCGTTGATATGTACCTGTGCGGTCGACCCCAACGTGTGTTGTGTTTTCAATATTGTAATCCTTACTAATGCAAATACTATGTTTCAGGCTGTTGTTGAATTGTCAACCCACGCACTTGATACGGAGCCTGACATTCAAGTAATTCCGGTGGAAGCGGGACCATGCGGATACGAATCGGCGCAACAGCTTTCGGAAGTGCGCACCACATTGACAACAGTCCTAGATATTCTTCAGCAGCATGAGGTATGGATACTGACAGCTCCATCGAGCGTGATCATATAACGTGATTCCATTTGCTATACTTTCTTCCCTATTAACGCAAGTACTGTGTTTCAGGGAGATGATGGAGCCTCCACTACAATCACAAGATCACATTTAGATGATGCAGATGTAAAGAAATCGGAGAAATAAGTTGATTAAATCTGATCATTTTTAAATATTCCTTGATTCTTTTAGATAATGCAACATTTGTGGTTATCTCTTTATATGTACCTGTGCCGTCGACCCCAAGTGTGTGTTATGTTTACGATATTGCAAACCATACTAACGCAAGTTCTGTGTTTCAGGGAGTTGCTGATGCCTCCTCTTCAATACAATAATTCGTGGCAGTCCATGTAGAGCCAGAGGTATGTATACTGACATCTCCATCGAACTAGGTCATCAGAGCTCGAATACTTGTCGTTTGATTGTTCCACACAATGTTTAAATCGTGTTTGGCTATTGAGATGTACATGTGTGTTCGTCCTCATGTGCGTTTTACGCTAACAATATTTTGATACACAGTAATGAAAATACTATGTTTCAGGGAGTCGATGGAGCCTCATTCCGTGCTGTCTATGCGGATACAGAAAATATAGTTGTTGCAGCGCAAGAGGAAGGGGAGACATGCAGATACGTATCAGAGCAACAGCGTGCAGATGTTGAAGGTCGAGTCAAAAAAGTTGTAAAGAAAAGAAACCAAAATAAGGTTAGTTACAAACAGTTCATAACTTTAGAATTTTTTTTGTGCTGGGGACTTTTATGTTTTGTTCCAGTCAATTGTACTATACTTTATCTCGTGTTTAAACTGAACATCCCTTTTCCAATCTGTCCTCTAGTTACCCGTGGGTCTACGAACTATACATACACAGACAGTGAAGCGAATGAGAGATGTTGCTTGCCAGACCATTTACACTATGGAGGCTATGGAGGAACTATTAATTCAGACGCGGCGTGTTGAGACTCGGGATGCTCATGTCCAATGGCCAGAACATGAAATGAATGTGTCCGGAGAATCCAGCAAAGATTTATTGGAACATTGCTACAGTACGACCGCACCGCCGCAACAACATGATACTGGAAGTATTGAAGATAGCTCTGAAGTAGTCGCAGATCAATTCACACAATCTACACCCGCCAAAAATTGCCACCAAAAAAGCTGTCGACAATGTTGTGGTAGAAGATGTTGAAATGACAGAGAATGAACCAGCAGCAGCATTCACTGACGCATCAGAACTTGATAGCAGCGATATTTCTTTCAAATGTGGTGATATGTCCTCAACGTCACAGGCCGAATCAACTTTGACGCAGGATGACAGTCTAATGAAAGAGGGAAAATACATAGTATTCGACAGTTGTTTGATGGATATTATAAGTATGCTGAAATGTGGGCATTCCGTCAGAGGGAAAGTATGTAGGAAGCCATTGATTCATGTGACTCGTCAAAAACAAGGCAGTAACGTCACAATACATGCCGCCTGTAGATTACATCATACGTTCTCATGGTCTGCACAACCGATGCTGGGGAAACTGCCAGCAGGCAATCTACTATGTGCAGCTGCATCACTTTTTAGTGGCTCCAGTTTTAGAAAGTTAGAGTCTTTCTTTCAGTTTGTGGGACTCCATTTCATTTAAAAAACGCAGTACTACAAACACCAACATGATTATCTGTTTCCGGCCATTAGTGATGCTTGGAAAATTGAACAATTGTCTCTAGCAAGTACATTCAAAGGCAAACGATTCACGCTAGCTTGCGATGGACAGTACTGCACCTACCACTTTCAGGACATGGATAGTAAGAAAATTGTGAGTTCGGTGGTCGTGCAGGTAACACAATGTACATCCTCAGTGGCCATGGAGAAACTAGGATTTATAAAATCAGTGGAATATCTACAATCAGGGGGAATGCACATCGACACGTTTCAATTGCCAAGACAATGAGAGAGCAGTTCCCACATATTAAACATCAATTTGACGTATGGCATCTTGCTAAATCAATCAATAAGAAAATCTCAGCTGCAGGGGAAAAAAACGGTTTGGAAAGTATTTCAGAGTGGTCCCAGTCTATCAGCAACCATCTTTGATGGAGCTCCAAAACTTGTGAAGGGTCAGTGGAAATACTACTTGAAAAATGGCGGTCACTGATGCACCACTGTACCAACGTGCACCGCTGGTCAGAAAACCTACATTTCCACCAATGTGAACATGGCCCTTTATCCCCAGTGGAGGCACGGAAGAAGAAGTGGTTGAATCCATCTTCACCGACACACAAAGCCATTGAGAAGATTGTTTTCAATAAAACTCTATCAAGAGATTTGAGGGGACTGACAGAATTCTGTCACACAGGAGGTTTGGAGGTGTTCCACAATATGTGCCTAAAGTACAGGCCAAAGCGCTTGCATTTCAGCATACAGTGCATGAGACATAGGACTCTACTTGCCGTCTTGGCCCATAACGAGAATCTCAGCCGTGAACAATCTAGGACTAAGGCTAATGTAAGGATGCCTCACTACACTAAGGCCTTTTCAAAAAGAAGTAAGCAATGGGTGATCAAACCAGTCTATGAGGAAATGGAGTTCGACTTTGTCAAAAGTCTAATTGTTGCTGTATTAGAGAAGCACAGATATGGAATTTTGAACGTTTCTGTGCAGAGCACTGATCCATTGCCACCCAACATTGCCACTGTGCCATGTCCACCCAAAGGAGAGTTGGTTGTGAAGTACAAATCCGGTTTAAATAATTGTAATACGATTGCCTTTTTGTAAATAAATGTTATTGTACAGTGTGCATACAAAGTACGCTAACCCTAACCCCTACCTTCACCATCCTGGGTGCCGAACTACCTGGGTGTCATCTTTGAATTCTCTCTCTATTCACCTCATATTGCTGACCTTGTCTATATGTGTATGTATATATTTTTGTTGATGTAACTCATTTTCGCAATCTCTTATAAATGCTGGGCACTGTTAACCGAGGGGAGGCTTGCGTATTGCAAATAATAAAACAAACAAACAATAAATTTCACTTTCAAATCAACTGCTCGGGTACTTTATACTTTCACTTGACCTTCCCCAAAAAATTAAAAGTCTCAATAGTTATGGTTCTTTGGGGCTTCAAAGCTCGCAGACAACGAGGACAAAATTGGGGCCTCAGAACGCGCCAAGCAAGCCGTTGCAGATAGGAGAGAAGCCAGTTTGCATTTGCACATCGAGGCGCACTACATAGATGGATTCGAAACTTCAAGTTCTCACAGATGGCTTTACTACGGGATGTTGCAAAGAAAGAATGTATGCTAATTTCTAGTGAAGGTCAGCGGCGTTGATTTTCAGCTTGCGCCATGAAGAGGCCCACAACTCGCACTGGCAGTATAAGGTTCTATTGTTTTTTGACCTTAAGAGACAGGGACCATGCAGAAAGAACTTCATTTGAAGGGCGGTTTGGGGGGCGCAATAACGTTTGAGACGATAAGGCAGAAAATTCTTAAACTAGACCGAGTTTCATGTTAGTTCAGTATACGAAAAATCGTTGTCAAGAGCACAGTGGGATTTACGGACTGCATTACGCAGAGACACAATGGAAATTGCAAATATAATGCAAGTAACTCTTTAGACGCTTTTATACCGGAATGAAGAATTAATGAATGGATGCATGAATAAATGAATGAATGAAGAGCTTTGAAAAGGTTTGTGGGATCGTCCTTGTAGCGGGCACATGGGCATGCAGGTCCACATTCCACACGCATGTAGACAAAAAGTCGTTTCTCATTGTGTACCAACCTCGATTTATTTAGTTAGTTTTCGCATTGATTTTAGAGCCGAACATACTCCATTGCACTATACTTGAAAGCAAATAGTTTCAGCTCGGCCGTTATAAATAAAATGAATAATATTAATAAAGATCGGCTGGCGAGACTAATTATAAATTTTATGTTTTCAAAATAGGTATATACTCCCATTTTGCCACTGTCACCAGTTTCAGACACCGGCAGACGGTTTCTTCAGCCGTCAGTTGCAGCTTAATGTAAACAACTGCACCATTCTGATGATCTTATGGGACGACTGCCAAGGGCCCATATGCCCTTACACGGTACTAGCAGCTAGAAGCAACATATCTACCTTTACGCTGGCCTAGTGCCTACTTGATGGAACAGCCATGCGGTTCAATGTGCGACAAAAGTGCCTCTTTGAACGAAAAGGAACAGCACGTGACTCACGATAAAATTTTAAGGATTTGCGGATACAGATAAAAGAAAATAAATGACTTTCGGAGTTCATATGGCAATTGCAGAATATTCTATAAACATTTAATGTCAAATAAATGTACTTTACCAAATTTACTGTGTTGCTGTTTGATTTTAAAGTACAGTTTCATATTCCGAATTGTGGCGCGCTGTGTTGTGAGCTGATCTGTGTTGGTTTCCGGGTTGTGTGTGAAGTCGCGTAGAAGACGACTGGGCGCATTTGCCTACGCAGCACAGAAACGTCACGGAGAGAGGCGGGGAATATGAATGTTTTGATAATGTCAGGCTCAGGGGCGGGGGATATGATTTAGTGCCGCAAAAGCAGGTCAGCCAGGGCGATGGGGGAAATGATAGGATTACCACAAAATGGCAGCTCCCTGGTGCCTGTTTTCGCGTGCGTTTAATGGACGAAAACTCGGGTAAGGTCCATAGGAAATTTTTCTAAAATCGAGCGACTTAGGCTTGCTTAAAAACACATGGCCGCCACGTAGGGGCAATAAAATATTTTGACCGAACCATTCCTTTAAGGTGATTATCTTTATCAACTTGTTGTTTTCTATTTTTCTATTCTCTTTCTTTTTGTCAGTGTGTGATTTATGGGTTATGATCTAGGATTGTTGTATATTGTTACTGTGTTATTGTTACCTTGTCACCTTGTCTTTTTGTACATTGTCCTTTTGTGCATTATGTTTGTTTATGCGTGTTTTATTGTTTTATTGTATATATTTGAAAAGTTGTATATTCAACTAAACAAATACAAATAAAACATTTCAAACTATTACACACCATCTGGACATTGATGGAGTGGTATTGGTTCCAATTGTGATACACCACCTCCACGGCATGCCGTACTATCAACTTCACGTGGGTGCAGTCGAGGGCACCAATGATGTTAGGCATGCCTGCTAGTGCATGGAATGCAATTTTGGTGTCATTCACCTCCTGTGCAGTCCGTGGTAGGGATATGTAGGCACTTGCATGCTATAGGAGTGCATCCAGTACCTGGTTCAGCACACCGGAAAAACATGGCTGTGAGATGCCATGCAGCTGCCCCACTGTGTGCTGGTAGATGCCTGTGGCCAGGAAGTGGAGCACACACACTGCCTTCAGCAGTGGTGGGATGGCGGTGCGGATGCTGATCAGGCTGACCAGGTCATCATGTAGAAGATCCACAATGGTGGTGATGGTGTCCATGTCCAGGCGGTACAGGGTGTGGATCTGTGCAGGGGTTAAGTCAAATGGACTGGCCTTTATAGGAGGGATTGGTGGCTGCCTGCAGGGAACCACTGCCTACACTGGTGGTATTTGCTGGGCCAGTCTCACCCAATTCCTCCTCCTCCTTCTGCGTCTCCTCTGTAGTCCCTGGTGTACTGCCTGCTCAAGGAGTATCGGTGGAGGCATGTCCTCCAGACCCTGTATGGCAACAACTAGTGGAATCATTTTGGTTTTGAAAGGGGTGTGGTTTGTGGGTGTGCACCTTTTGTGCTAGGCCAGACTCCATTGCCTACACCTGTGCTGATTGTGTGCACCTGTGGTTAAGCGTTATAACTTTACTCGGTCACAGAAGCATTGCAGGCTTGCGTGCACATTGTGTATTTCACTGAGCATTTCATGCACACTTGGCAGCATGCCCTGCACCAGCCAGGAGCCCTGTTTAAACTCTTGGAAATGTAATATTTGTGGCATCACGCACACGCGAACAGGTGGAGGGGATGGGTGAGTTAAGGGGTAGACCTGCCTTGCATTTGTTGCTCAATGCCACTACGGACGCAGGGGATTAGGATGGCTTTTGGGTAGGTCCGCAGGGGAGTGGGGGATTGGGATTAAAACTTTGTGTGTTCTGCAGGTCCCCCACCCAGGGGAGTAGGGACACGGGAGAACGGCGGGCTCTTACCTGTGTCTGGTTGAGTCCTAGGGAGGCGGCCAGCTCAGCCCACTTGGGAAGCGGCAGGAGGTACTGCGTCTTCTGAAAGCGCCTCTGCAGGGCCGCCAGCTGGAAGCTCATGTAAATCGTCCATGGCTTCCACACTTTCTTGGGCTTTCTGTTGACCATCCGCACTTCAGGCTACATCAAATACATCAGCCCAAAACACCCATCCTCATTTAAAAGTACTCTTCATTGGAATGAAAACCCATCCTTCGCTGGAACGCTCATGATCAGCCTGCCCAGTGTCAGTCCACCCTCCACCCCAGGCCCCAACCTTAACGCACGAGGGACACGAGGAACTGAAGCAATTTGCAAGTTGCAAATTCCAACTTGCAAATGCGGGCGGCCTGGGACTCATGTTATAATTCACTAGGGGTGGGCTGGGCGGGGCAGCCCCGGACTCACCCAGCGTTTTGTAATTTAAATAACACTTGTCTAAGTTCACCTGCTGGCTGGCGACATGGTGTCTCGCGCTGACTCAGGGCTGCCTGCAGGGCCTACTCATGCAGAGCAATACAACAAACCGGCCCGGGCGTGCTGGCCCCTCGCCCGCCTCCAAATGACTTCGGCCCGGCCACAGGCTGAATGGCCGATGGGCCAGTCCGACCCTGGTAAGAGCTCACTCACTGTGACGCTGCCTGTACACCTGTGTAAAGGATCAGTCATGTGACTCACCAGTGAGATCACTCACTGTGACGCTGCCTTTACACTTGTGTAAGAACTCACTGACTGTGAGAGAATATTCAGTGCCCCTAAAACAGAGGATGACTCAAACTGGGCAAGACTCATGCAAGACTCATGCCTACATCTATTCAAGAAATAGCTTTAGCAACACAAGAGATGTTATCCCTGTAATAAAATGACTCTAGTCTAGGCCCATGAAAAGGGCACCTCAGGGGCAGTACACTGGTACTGCAAGGGTTTCTGGGTATAATGATATCCTGCTCTCATAGGGTTTATTGTCTGACTTTCATGCTTTAAACCCTTTTAGGGGGACCCCTAGACTGGAATATACTTAATATTCTACTTTTGTCTCAATAGGACTTGGTGATTGTGGACGACTGCAGGAGTCATTTGCATTGTATTTGGCGAATAGAAGGAGTTTAATACAAAAGAACTGTGTTTTTTAAATCTCTACCAGAGGCTTAAAAACCAGTCATGAGGAATATCTTAATTCTCACACTTCATGTCACAAATCCTTAAATATCGGGACCGGTAAATATGACCCAAAGCTTTGGGAGCGGAGAAATCTCCTGCAGAGACCTCTATTGATGATCCCTGGAACTGCAGCCTTTAGTCTCTATAATATACAATCTCTTGCCGGGACATCTACAGGTGATCCTCGGAATTGCAAGAATTAGTCTCTATATGTTCTCTTGTGGAGACCTCTATAGGTGATATTCAGAAGTGCAGCATTTGATCACTATATGATCTCTTGTGGGGACCTCTGCAAGCAATCCTTGGAGCTGCATAATTTATTTATTATTTGTTGCATTTATTGACAGCGCCCAAACCCGTAAGTATCATGGCGCTGGTAAACTTAAGAAACAGAACACAGAACGAATATGGTACAAAATCATGACAGTAAATGTTGCATGGACACAGGTAGGGACCAAAGGCTGCCCCGGAATCAGGTTAGTCGTATTTGTCAAACAGCCAGGTTTTTAGCAGTTTTCTGAAGATGAGGTAGGATGCCTGCTTTTGGATGTGGAGAGGTATGGCATTCCATAGGGAGGGGGCAATGACCGTAAAGCTGGTGCCCCCGGCTCTTTTGCTCGAGAATCTCGATATGGCTAGTGACACGGTGGATGAGGAATTTACTCTCCATATGATCTCATGTGGTGAACTTTGTAGGCAATCCTTGGCACTGCAGCATTTCATCTCTGAGTGATCACTTGTGGTGACCTCTGCAGCTGATCCTTGTAACTGCAGCCCATAGTCAGCTCTTGATGGGGCATTAGTTGTTAGCCTTCCTCAGATGTGAAAACACTGCACATTTTGAACTTTGCCCAAGAGAAAAGAGTTATTTTTCTCCAATTACCAGCACTTTCCCCACATATCATTTGTTTTGTCCGCATTTTTAGTGGTGCAAACCACCATATATGGCCAAAACAATGCTACAAATATGTATAAAGGGAGTTTGAAAGCAGAATGTGTGGTTGGCATGGTAACCGCAACTGCTTTTGGAATGAATTGGCCAAACTCCAGTGTGTTAATTCCAATGCCCCTCTGCCATATAATACCAGTGAGAGCACATTGAACAACATTTGGACCAATCAGGCGTGCTGATGCATGTGTGCCTGGGCTTGAAGGCTGTCATTGTGCAGTGATCACACTTGCTTGGTTTACCTGCTCTCTGGCAATGTCTCTGCTTGCCTTTGCCATGCCCTCCTTACCTCCGGCACATGACAGTTCCCTTTAATGTGGCTGACAGATGTATGATCCAAGGTGGCATCTTCGGGATGGAAAGCGGGGCTGGTGCTTGTCGCCTCAGCTGCTACTGAGTCATTAGTGTGCTGTTGAGGACCCTGTACCCGCCTGCAGTACTCCAGGGCTGCTGTCAATCTCTGCTATCTCCAGCAGGTCCACCAATCAGACCTCAGCAGGGAAGGCCACAGTGAGCCAGGAGGATAGCTCAGGGGTAACGTGCTCGCCTTGGAAGCAAGACGACAGGGAGCACCACAAGTTCGCTCCCCGGATCCACGCTTAGAGACCTCTGGGTATTAAGCATGTTATAAATAACTTGTCATCATCATCATCAGGAGACACTAGTAAGAGAATTCTCACAAAGATTGAAAAGCTAGAGGTGGCTCTCTTATTATTCATAATTGTTACGCTCACCTGGTCCCTGCAGAGGCGTTGGGGCATGGTTGCAGCCCTCCCGGGGGTGAGGTTGCTCGGGTCCGACTTCGCCCTCTGCGCTTATGTGGTGACTGGTGGTAACAGGTGATGCTGCTCAGGACTGCTCCTCCGTGGAGAATAGGGGGCGTGAGTATGCCAGCTTGTGCGCCTGATCCCCTTCCAGACCCCTTCTCCCAAACCGTGGTACCCGTGGGAGGCGCTGTCCATGGAATGCTCATCTGTTGATTAGTTTGGCGACCACTCCGTCCTACTGCTTCTTGCAGGGGTGCTTGTATGATCTGGACTGAGTTCCTTCACTGGTCCCTTGCACGTGGTAGTCCAGTCCTGCTGCGACTAAGCCACTATACTTCAGAGAAGTGTTCCTTTTTGCCTTTGTCTTTCCTCGTCTGTTTTTGTTGTATTGTAAAGTTAGTTGTCTTGTATTGCTGTCCGTTCCACTTTTGATGTTCGCTCTTTTGCTTTCTTCCCTTGCAGGTGATGTTGCCGGCCCGGCAGAAGCTGCGGAGCTCGAGGCGGCAGCCGGAGGGAACGAGAAATGAAGCTCCAGTAGTACAGTAGCTGGTACGTTTTTAACTAGGGGGCGCACGGGGTTCAAATGCGGCGCGGCCCTAGGACGGATGTTCTAGCCTTGTCTTTCTTCTTCTTCACAGGTTCCGAGTTCGTGGATGCGGATCGCGGTGCTGTGGCATTGGGATCAAGATCACTGGATGTCAGGAGATGAGTCTGCAGATGAAGCGATGAAGCACCGGTTTCCTGGAGATGAGTATGCAGGAGAACACCTGGTTTCAAAGGTAAGTAAACTGGTCCAAGCGGCGGTGAGCGTCACGTTTCACGCGAGTGCACAGTAACGCGAAGCATCAGCCTTAAGGATGGAGCAGCTTACATAGCTGAGCTTCTGAAGCCACGCCCACCAGGTTCAGCCTGCCTGCCACACCCGATGAGTCAGCACAAGAAGACCAGGCCTAGGGAGCCACACCCGATGAGTCAGCGAATGAGGATGTATCAGGTCCTGGAAAGTTCTTGTAAAATAAAAGCACTCCTACACTGAAATAAGGTAAAAGCACTCCTGCACTAAAGTGTTCCTGCTCACATCTCTAAGTCCAGCCAGGGTCCCTGTGTTTATGGGTCCCAAAGGTACATAAGTGAGTCAAGTGACCCATTGCCCCCATCACTAGATGGTGTGGTTTTTGTGTTCTGGGGCCTGTGGCCATGACAGCACTCCCCCTCAAAGCCCCTCTCATGGGTGGTTTCCCCCTGGTTTAGTGGGGATATTGCGGTGGAACAGCCTGATTAATCGTAGAGCGTGGACATGCTCACTGGGTTCCCAGGTCCGATCTTGGGGTCCATAACCTTTCCAGTCTATAAGGTAGTATAACTTGGACCGGACCATCTTAGAGTCTAGGATCCTTTTAACTTCATATTCTGGTTCTCCTTCAACTATTTTGGGATCCGGTGGAGTATCGATCCGCGTACCTGGTCCCAATGGTTTTAGGAGGGAGACATGAAACACCAGCTGGATCCGCTTGTGGGCCTAATTTCATGGCCGCAGCATTGATCACAGCCTTGATAGTGTAGGGTCCCAGATATTTGGGACGGACTCCCCATGGTCCTTTCAGGGGGATGTTTTTGGATGCTAACCAAACCTTGTCTCCGACTTGGTAGTTGGGAGCTTCCCTTCGGTGTCGATCTGCAAACTGCTTCTGTTTCTCTTTGACTCTGCCAAGATGCTTTGCATGGGGGACGGTTTTGTGTTAGGTCGTTACAGCGGGCATTTCTAATGATTCGAGTGGTCGAAAACGGATGTCTGTAGATGTCGACCGTACACTATGTAGAATGGGCTTTTTCCCATACTGGGTTGAATGGAGTTGTTATATGCGTATTCTGCTAACCAAAGTATGTCTATTCTCGGTTTGTTGCAGCATACACCTCATGTATTGCTTGAGGGTCTAATTAGTCCATTTGGTCTGGCCATCAGTTTGGGGGTGATGGCTTGTAGATAACCGGAGGTCGATTTTGGCAATTTTACAACACCTTTTCCAGAATGCAGAGACAAACTGAGTTCCTCGTTCTGATATCAATATTGATGGGAACCCATGTAGCCGGAAAATCTGTTCCAAAAACACGGCCGCCAGAGTAGAAGCAGTTGGGAGACCTTTCAGAGGAAATAAATGGGCCATTTTGGAAAACAGATCTACGACGACTAAGATGGTATTGTATCTGTTACAGGAGGGAAGCTCTGTAATAAAATCCATTGATAGCGTATGCCAAGGTGCTGGGGGTACTTCTAAAGGACGTAGCAGACCTGCGGGACTTTGGTTTTGGGACTTGTGTTGTGCGCAGGTGCCACAGGTTGTGATGAACTGGACAATGTCCTTTCGCCAAGTTGGCCAACAGTAATTTTTCTTTATTTTAGATAGGGTTTTGGCTATTCCCGGATGCCCTTCTACTAATTAATCATGATCATTTGCGATGATTTGATTCTGTAATTTCTTATCGGGGATGTACAATCATCCTTGGTAGTATGGTAGGTTGTCCACGATCGTATACCGGTCTCCCTTCCCTAGCCATTCCTGTTGCGCTGGTGGGCTCATCAAGTGTTGCAGGTGAGATGTTAAGTTGTCTAGAGTGGTGGTTGTGGCAATCAAGCCTTGGATTCGTCCTTCAGGGATGATGGCCATGGGGTGTGGTGTAGTGAATGCCTCTTCTCCCTCACTCAGGGCATCTGCTTTTCCATTGCGTACTGCGGGTCTATAGGTGATGTAGTAAGTCGTATTCCGCAAAGAAGAGAGCCCAGCAGAGTTGGCGTGATGATTGCACTTTAGCGGTCTTCAGATATTGTAGATTGCGATGATCCATGACGACGGTGACTGTATGTCTAGCTCAAAGAAGATAATGTCTCCCGGCTTTGAATGCTGCCTTAATTGCTACCAGTTCTTTATCAGTGATTGCATAATTCAATTCAGGGGCTTAAAACCTGCGAGACCAGAATGCCACGGGATGCAACTGACCTGTTTCAGGGTCTTGTTGTGACAGGACTGCTCCTATTGCTATGTTGGAAGAAACAGTTTCGACCATGTATGGTAGTTCTGGTCAGGGATGCCGTAGAATTGGTGATGTGGGAAATGCTTGTTTTAGCTCTTGGAAGGCTTTCTCTGCCTCTGCGGACCAATTGAATTGTTTATTTTTCCATAGTAAAGAGGTGATTGGGTGGACAATCTGGGAGACCCTGGAATGAACCGGCGATGAAAATTGGTGAACCCGAGTACACTCTTTACTCCCTTTATGGTACGCCCCGTGGTGTGAGAATAAAGCCGAAGAATTCTACCTCTGTCACATGAAAGAAGCTTTTCTCCAATTTGGCATATAGCCAGTGTTGCCACATTTTCTCCAAAACTGCCCGGACATGGTTTACGTTGTCCTCCTTCGTGGTCAAATAGATAAGAATGTCATCAATATAGACCAGAGCGCAGACGTCCAACAGTTCGTGGAGCATGTCATTCATGAAAAATTGGAACGCCACTGGGGCATTACATAGACCAAAGGGCATAACCTGATATTCATTAAGGCCATGTATCGTGCGAAAGGCCGTCTTCCACTCGTCTCCTTTTTTGACTCTTACTAGATGGTAGGCCCCCTTGTAAGTCTAGTTTTGTATATATCTGAGCATTTTTGACTTGATCCAAGAGCTCAGGGATAAGAGGTAACGGGTACTGTTTTTTTTACCATGATCTGGTTAAGTGCTCTGTAGTCAATGCAAGTTCTCAGGTCTCCCTCCTTTTTAGGCACAAAAAAGAAGGGCGAGGATGCAGGGGACTTGGACGGATGAATGAAGCCATTTTCCAGATACTGATCGAGATAGGTTTTTAGATGCTGGTTTTCCTGTTCCGTTAGGGCATAAATCCGGCTGCATGAAACTTCAGCTCCAGGTGCCAGATCAATTTGGCAGTCATACGGTCTGTGCGGAGGTAGGGTGTTTGCTTGCTCTTTTTGAAAGACATCTTGGTAATCCAGGTATTCAGGTGGTAGACAGGCCTGGACTGGCCCACCGGGACACCAGGAGTTTCCCCGCTAGGCCTCCGGCACATCGGGCCTCTTTTCTTGGGCGAAGGATACACAAGATGTATGGACCACAGCAGCTGCCCTTTCAATATCAAGCCATGTTTGCATAATGTTTCATTATATTTATGATTGCTTGGTTCACTGACTGGGGATGGGGAACATTCATTAGTCTGACACCCAGATCCACCCTGGGTGGGTTTAGTTCACATTGCAATCTGCCCATTGATTTGGCGGCTCGTGCCTGCGCATTGTGGAGGGGATCGTAGGAAAAATGCGGCCCTTGCTCTGTGTTCCTGCTGCGAGCTGTGACCTGCGCTGCGAGGGTTACTGTGGCTGGTCTTGGGGCTGAGGCCAGAGGCTCAGCTGAACACCCCACTTGCTTAGCCAAGAAGATGGAGTAAGAAGACATCTGGCAATGGCGGGCTTCTGCTACTGCCACCGACAGTCCCCTGCAGCTCGCTATAGTGCCTCCCTCACCGCTCCAGGCCTGCTTTCAGCTGACTGCTGCCACCACCAGTGCCACTGTGCACATGTACACATTGTCTCGCCAGTCGCCGTCGGAAGCAACACTACCGTCGCCATGGGCCGCCTGCGACCGCGTCAGTAATTTTTGTTTGTCATTTTAATAATCTACTGTACTGTAACCTTTTCTGGGGTGCACAGAGTTATTGTATTACACGCGCCTTGTTCTTTTTTTGGGAGGAAGGGGATGGAGTATTACTCAGTGAAGTGAATATTCTGGGTAGCCTCACACTGAGCTCTTACCAAAAACACGTTGCTAGCTCAAGCTATGGCTGTAATAATGAACAGATGAAAGAGATCCTTTGTATTATTTTCTCCCAGTGTTTATTTGTGGCTTTTTCCCTGACTGTAATAGCAGTTTTCTTATGCCGCTCTGGGAGTCCTCATTGCCTTGCTAAATATTCTGCGCACAGCGCTTACCTGCCAACTCGTGTTGATTAGCGTGTTGTACGCAAATGTGCGCAACAAGTAAAACAAGGGCTGATTACAACAAAATAATGACGTGAAATAGTGCACTGGAATACCACTAAATGCCCACATAGTTTGTGGGGCCTACTTCTTTTCTGTGTAATTCATTCACTTTGCAATTCCAAGCATTTGTTTCCACTCAGTTTTGCTTCCCCCATTTTCAAAAGGAGAGCTTTCAAAGCCGCTATATCAGCAAGTATAAGCAACCCTCAAGTGTCTACCATAGCCTGACCTTGAGAAAGGAGATATAAACCCTTCTATTGCAAGCAGGGCATGTGTGTTTTTTAAGACAATTTTTTGAGTGGGTCGAGGTCACAGCTCACCCGAGGGGCGGGCAGTGGCTGTCAGGGACGTCATTAGGGCCTTTCAGGGGGGGCGTGGCTACGAGAGCCATGTAGGAGGACGCGTTCTGGAGGAGCTCCCGAGATCCTACAACGATCCGGGCAAATATGTGCGGTACGACGGACCACTGACCACCGACGATACACATGCTGGTGTGTGAAGGTGTTGGCCACGCACTGTGAACTTCTGGAAGGCACAGGATTAACGGCGACGGAGATCGGTGACGATGAGTTAAAAGACGCCGGGAACAAAGGCGACTCAAAATGGCTGACCAAGGTCCGGGACAGGAATAGAAGCGAGCTGCACGGTGGCCCAGCTGTGAAGGTGCACTGTACGCACACTTGCTACTTGAGCAGCTTGTTGATTCTCTGAGTCATGTCGAGCAGGCCAGTGCGACCGAAGGTGAAACAGCCCACCTTAGACGACTTTACCAGGACGTCCCCGAGCCAGGACACTACCAAAAGTAAGGATGCGCTGGCTGCGAGTAGCGCGACGCCTTCGTGCACCAACCAAGAAATCCTGGCGGCGATTGCGGATCTGAGGGCGGCCTGGGAATCAAAGCTGGAACTGGCCGTCACTGAACTAAAAACGGCGTTGGACCTCAAGGTTGGAGAGGTCCAAGAGGACGTTAATTTGCTACGACAGGATGTCAGGGCCCTGGCGGAGCGCACGGAGTCCCTCGAAAAAGAAGTTGGCCCGAGTACTGCAGATTGTGCCACCCATAAGGCCGATCTGCACGCCCTGACACAAAGGGTGGGCAACCTGGAGAGCAGAGCGGAGGAGGCAGAGGGACGAGCCCGCCGCAACAACATCCGCATCGTGGGCCTACCGGAGGGGATGGAGGGCCGTGACCCTACGGATTTCATCGAATCCATGTTCTTACAGGAGATACCTGGAGGGGCCCTATCTCAAGGATTTGCAGTAGAAAGGGCACATAGAGCCCTAACGAGGAGGCCGCCTCCGGGGAACCCGCCTAGGCCTATGATCGGCAAAATTCTCAACTACCGCGACCGGGAGAGGATACTGGAATACTTCCGTAAAGGAGGGACGATCACGAGAGGAGCGGCAAACATCACGGCTTACCCAGATTATACCTTGACTGTACAGCGTAGTCGCATGAATTTTGGGTCTGTAAAGCGGAGGCTGAGAGAAGCGGGCCACAAATACATGTTACTTTATCCTGCAAAATTGAAGGTCATTCATGCACATAAAACTTTGTTTTTTGAGACCCCGGAGGATGCCATGGGATGGCTCGATGCGCAAGGATGCCCCCAGGAATCAGAAGTTCGGCCCAGAAAGGGCTCGGAAGAGACACGGGAGGCGTAAAATGGCGTCGCAAGATGGCGTGGTTCGTGGGACTTGAATATAGTCGGTGCGACACCTTCGGTAAAGAAGGTTAGATGATTGCACTATTTGTCGAGGACACTGTATTAATGTTTGTTTGACCGGGAGCCTTACAGGGCGATACTCTTTACCCCACGATAGTTTTAGGTGGGTGGCCACTAGGGTGACCTCACCCTACTGGGCTCCGTGCACCGACCGGTGCTTGCGGAGCTAGATGTGGGGGTGCCTGAGCTCTGAGGCTGGAGCTGGGCAGCAGTTGGGGTGTGTGATGTTGGGGAAGGTACGGAAGGGGGGAGGGGAGGGAAGCAGGGGTTTTGTTGTGTGTATAGTTAAAGGGAGTTTGAGCTTATGTGAGGAGCTACTGGACCGGGACACCATCTGTGTCGCGTGGGCAGTTGGGAACCGCTACATGGGAGGCAGGAAGATATGTATTTGCCATGGGAGACCTTAAGATTGTCACCTGGAATGTCAGGGGACTTAATAGTTATTTAAAAAGGAACAAAGTCATGTTGTACCTCAAAAGACAGAGGATTGACGTCGCACTGCTGCAAGAAACACACCTGACCCGACACAAGTTGGAACTGGTGGGGAAAAAGTGGAGTGGCACGGTGGTGGGCTCCCCGTACTCTGCCTATGCCAGGGGAGTGCTAATCTGGGTGGCACCGCACGTTCCGCTCAGAGTCACACAGGAGGTGGTGGACACGGAGGGCAGGCTGGTCATGCTCAGAGCCCTGGTAGAGAACAGAGAGGTTTGCATTATTAACACATATGCTCCCAACCAGAATGCTGCTGCATATTTCAGAACCCTATGCACTCGTCTGAGCACGTGTGTGGGGGGAGCGATTATCTGGAGAGGGGACTTTAACTGTGTTCTCGACCCAAGGGCGGACAGGTCCGACGGTAAGATTGATCGGCCCACCCCGGCAGCCAGAGTATTACAGACATTGCTGGGCGACTTTGGGCTGGCGGATGTTTGGAGACTGAAACACCCTAATGCCTCGCAGTATTCTCACTACTCTGCCCCACAGCACTTACACACGAGATTGGATTATTTCTTTGCCACGTCAGAGGTGGTGATGGCGACCACTCAAATTGAATATAGAGCGAGGGTCCTGTCGGACCACTCGCCCTTGGTGTTGACTTGGCAGTATGGCCGCCCTCGTGCGCGGATACCTACATGGCGCCTCCGTGCGGAGGCGCTTAGGGACTCGGTCTTCAGGGAGGACATCAGGGAAGCGATTAAGCGGTACTTTGAGGTGAACACGGGCAGTGTAGATTCGGCTGGTACACTTTGGGAGGCATTCAAGGTTGTGTTGCGGGGTGACGCCATTTCCAAGTCAAGGGGCCTGCAGGGTGGGGTCCTGACAGAGCTAGAGAAGGCGGAGAGACAACTGGAGCGCGAATGCAGCAGGGCAGGAGGGGACGCAGATTTAGTACTCGAGCTGCAGCAGCGGTGTTCGGAGCTTTGGGAGAGGCTCTGTAACCTTAACTACAGAAAATATGTTGAGAGGCAGCATGCGGGTGGAGACAAAACTGGCCGCCTACTGGCATGGCTATATAAGAGAGAAACCCCCAGGCCCCCGATCAGGATGATAGCTAGAGAGGACGGGGAGGAGGTAGACACCCAAGAAGGAGTTAATGAAGCCTTCTTTGATTATTATAGAGCACTGTATGAGGACAAAGGGGGAGGAAATGAGGCAGAGATCAGAAACACATTGGAAGACATAGAACTACCCAGGATTAGTGATGAAGAGAGGGAGGAGCTGGACACACCTATTACACTGGATGAACTAGAGGAGGTAGTGAAACGATTGCCCACCTGCAAGACCCCGGGCACAGACGGACTCCCGAGTGAGTTTTATAAAGTGTATAGGGCAGAGATACTCCCTCCGATGCTAGAGATGTTCAACGAATCTTTCGAGAAGGGTCGGTTACCGGAAACGCTCAGAGAAGCGCTAATAGTGCCGCTCCCCAAGCCTAACAAACCGAGACAATGCTGTGGGTCGTATAGGCCGCTGTCGATGCTGAACCAGGACAGCAAGATCCTGACGGCGGTCCTGGCCAATAGGCTACGAAGGGTCATCAGTAAACTGATACACCCGGATCAGACAGGCTATGTCCCCAATCGAAATATAACTCATAATCACAGGCGACTGCACCGGGTGATTGAAGAGGGGAACAGAAGTGATGAAGAGATGGTGGTAGTGTCCCTAGATGCGGTTAAGGCATTTGATTCAGTGAGGTGGCCGTGGTTGCTGGCGGCCCTGGAGGGGTACGGGTTTGGGCCTGGCTACGTGGGGTGGGCGAAACTGCTGTACAGCGAACCACTAGCCAGGGTGCGCACGGGATCAGTGATATCCAAGAGGTGGCGACTCAGTAGAGGCACCAGACAGGGATGCCCCTGGTCTCCAATGTTGTACATATTGGCCCTGGAGCCCCTAGCGGTGTACCTCAGACAACAATATGACTTGGTTGGCATCGAGGTGGGAGGAGAGAACCACTTAATATCCCTATATGCTGATGATCTGTTATTGTACCTGAAGTATCCGGAGGAAAACCTCCAGTATATTTTAGAGGTCATGGAAAAGTATGCTGAACTGTCCGGCATAGCGGTTAATCCTGGTAAATCGAGCATGTTTCCACTGGGGAGCTTCGCAGGAGTCCCTCTGGAACGATTGCCGGTGTTGCCCGTGCCTTGGGCAGTTGAGTCTTTCCGCTACCTCGGAGTTGATGTATATCATACTGTGAAGGAAGAACACTTGCACAATACTGAGGTGGCTGTGAAGAAAATCCGCGAGACTATGCAGTTTTGGGAGAAGCTGCCGCTGGCAATGATGGGCCGGGGGGCGATGCTCAAAATGGTGGTCCTGCCTAGGCTATTGCACTTTTTCAGTAACATACCATACCTGATACCCAGGAAGTTCTTTGTCAAACTTGACAGTGTATGCAGGGACTTCCTGTGGCACGGCATTCGCAACAGGGTGGCCCTATGGAGACTGCAAAATTTCCACGATAGGGGAGGCATCAAGCTGCCGAACTTTGAGGCCTGTTATGTGGCCAGCCAGCTCCATTACGTGACTAAATGGCTCTCTGATGAGGAAACTCCTGAGTCTAGGCTGGTTGGGCGGGACTGCACCCCGTTTTACCTAAAATAGATCGTCTGGGTCCCTAGATCAGACTTGAATGGACGCCCAAGTATGTTGCTACTGGGGTGGAGAATTTGGCGCAGAGCGTGCCAATTGATAGAGAGCCCGTGCCCGTGTTCCCCACAGGTGCCGTTGGTCGCCTTAACTATGGGGGACAGCCAGTTTAGGAAAATAATCAGGACATACTGGGAATCGGTTGGGCTGGCCACATTGGGAGACATATGGCAGGATGGGGCCATTAGGGAATTTGAAGACCTGGGAGAAGAAACAGGGTTGCACGGGGGCCAATATGTTACGTACCTAAGGTTGGTACAGATCATCCGTAAGACTTGGCCGGAGACGGTGCTGGCGGAAGATCCGGACGCACTGATCGGAACGATATATGATATATCAGAGGGCGGACATGAGATCTCTAGACTATATGAGGTGGTGATGACCCGGGTGGGGAAGGACTTGATGGATTTGAGGCTGGACTGGGAAGCGGAGGTGGGGGCGCAGCTGACTGATGGGATGTGGGAACGGGCCATGGGATACCATAGGAAAGTGTCCAGGAATGCTAGATTGCAGCAAATACAGTTATACATTACGCATAGAGCATATATGACCCCGAAGAAAATAGCCAAGTTTGCGAACGCAGGTAGACAAGCATGCCCGAAATGCGATGAAGAAGACGCAGACATGACACATATGTTCTGGTCCTGCCCAGTGATTGAAGGCTTTTGGGGGGAAGTGGCACAGAAATTAGCAGATAAGGGGGTCCTGCTACGCATTGACACGGCCTGGGCCTGCCTCCTGGGAGGGTTCCCCAGACCACGGAACACCAAACATCTCGGGAAACTGAGAGACCTGGCGTATGTACTTGCTAAGAGAAGGATAGCTATGAGTTGGAAGCATAGGCCAAGAATAGAGATATGGTGGCGGGACCTGCAGAAGTGGGCGGAGGCTGAAACAGTGGTATGGCAGGAAGCGTGTAGCAATTGCGGGGAGGAAGATATGGGCAACCTAGCGGCTTGGAGGATGTTAATTACGGGACTGTTTAGCACGAAAGTGGACCCTGCTGCCTCGGAAGGAAACGACGCCCAGCCTCACCAAGTTTACACAGAACTGTAAGGTTGATAAGCTCTTGGGTGGGGGGGGGGGTTTGAAGTGCAGTAATATGTGATTAACTGATGTATACGGTTGTGTTGTATAATGCTGCAAGTTTGGTTTGTATTGTTTTATTTTGAAAATAAAAAATATTTTTTAAAAAAAAAATTAGGGCCTTTCAGCTTTTTCAAATGAAAGGGGCGTTGAGCCCCTTTCACTTGAAACTTCCCCCATGTAGCCAGTCAGCAATCTTGTAACACAACAACATATTAAGTTCCATATTTTTGTTCTGGGGCTTAAAATGTGCACTTTGCACTGCTCGCATAACAAGCTGCGTTTTCTCTATACAGAAGTGTTATTCACCTTTAAATGATCCAGGGGGCATTCTGATGGCCCCAAGCAGCAATTTGCTGACCGCTTTCTGCGTCCGAACCGTCCCTGGGGGAAACATGTCCCTCATACCCTATGCGTCCCCCTTCCACCTTGTGAGAGCCGAGCCTGATAGGCGCCCACAATGAAGCGACAAATGTGAATTTACTCACATCATGCATACGCGCTATTAAATACAAATGTGAGTTCCCTTCTTGCTGATGTTACCTGAATCCCACTTTTGCCAATGCATCAGTGCCAGTCGAAGAGATTGGAATATAAATAGCCTGGTAACTTTTCAGTTATCTGTGATATTCCAACTCATACAGTGCCTTGTTTAAGTCCTCACTTATGTACAGGAGGCTCGCCTTCTTCGACAGGTAACCTATCATATTTAGCAGCACTAGCCGTCACCTGAGCTACCTTGTGAAGTCATGCATTTCAAATAATTCAAACTAGACATGCATGGAGTACAAACAAGCCGCCTGCCTAATTCCCTCCTTACCCTGAACTGAGCGTAGCCCAACACTGCAGTTGTTGAGAAGTCTGACTATCTTTATTGGTACAAGCACTCGCTGTACCTCCCCCAGCCTTATTGGACAAAAGGTAAGCATTGGGGCTGCCTTCAGTCGTGTATTCTTTCCTTCTCAACTAGGTTCACCCTGTAACTCTGCTTTGACAGATGCATGCTATGTCACAACAGATTTGCCATTAAACCAAATCAGCCACTTTTCTTCTTTCTTGATGCTAAATGAGTTTGTCCTGTTGTGGGTGGGTGCTGCTGCCATGAACAAGAGTGGGTCCTTATGGAGGCAGAGCCTTTTCAATATAAAACTCAAAATTCTCTCTCTGTAAGCTGCCTTTGCTCCCCAAAGGCCTTACCCCTTCCTTTGTTCTATGAACAACCATTGCCCTTGTTTGCATTTCCATGATATATCTCACTTTCCTCTAGGAAAGTAGAGATGGGTGTAGTGGTGGACTGGCCTACAAGGAACTATGGATATTTCTTAGTGGGCCTCAGCACCATGGACCTCTTTTGTGTGGTTACCTTCATTTTCAGGTCCTCTTACCCTCACTCTTCCATTCACCCTAACCCATTTCTTCCACCTATCCTCATCCTCCACATCCCTTTTTTGTGTTGAACTACTTTTAATCCCAATATAGTAACACATATTCCCGATTTGGACTCATTTATTCAATGTATTCTTATGGGAGAAACACCCAAAACCTCTGTAGAGGGGTTGGGCTTGGTCATATGGTGTAGAATGGGCCACTTTGAAAAACTTTTCCTGGTCCTCTTTTTGTTCCCAGTCCAGCCCTGACGAGGAGGGATATTGTGAGGGGGAAGGGGTGGTTAGGAGGGGTTGAGTGGTGGGGGTGGACATGAGGATGAGCAGGAGGAAGAGGAAGAGGAGGAGGGAGAGAAAGAGGGGGAGGGAAGAGGAGGGAGACCGAGGAGGGGCAAGACAGAAAGAGAGCATGACAAGAAGGGGATTAGAGTACGTACGGTGGTCCAAACAGTAGTGTGTCCACAGGCAGAGTAGGGATCAGGCTGTAGCAGGTTCAGTAGAAGGAAGCGGGAGGGTGATAAGGCAGCGGAGGTTGACTCCCTAGGGAGGAAGGGTGGGGAGCCACAGTAGCAGAGCATCCGCAGGTAGCCAACAAGTGTGATTAGTGCGGGGGAGAAGAGAGGATGGCAATGAGATGAAGGCCCTGAAGAGGAGGATTTGGTAGCCTCGGCAGTAGAGCGACAGATGTTGGGGAAGTAAGCGAGGAATGGGGTGTGAGGATGAGGCCCTAAAGAGTATTACTGGGCCAAGTGTCAAAGATTTACAGGCACGGCTACCGCCTGGGTTGTAATGAGGGTCATTTGCTCTTTATAAACCATCATTTATGAGTCATTCAGTACTACTGAATCAGGTTTAAGGAGCACATCTCCATTAGCAATCATTTTTTTTCACACAGAGCTGCTTCCTTTTGTAATTACATAAAGTTGTGTAGCTCCTGGATCAGGATATTTCTTTCTCTGAAGCCCATCCCTGGGCTGTCATTCCCACTGTTTAGCTGTCAGCTTGTGCTGTGCCCACTGTCCTATATGACCTGTTATTCTATGCGCTAAGGGATTCTATTTGCACTTTTGTGCAGTGCATGTGTGAAATCGCAGGGCCAGATTCATAGAATTATCTGCACGGAAAATAGGGTACTTGCACGCACAACTGCGTGCAAATCCGCCTTCGTCGATTCATGGAATTGAATGTGCAGTACTTTTCCTGGACTTGCATGGAGTTCGCACTGGCTCAGCATGTCTGTGTGAGCCGTCGAGGGCCTTCCGTGAAACTCCAGGCAGAGCCTGCGCCTGGCTTGCACAGAAGGCTGGCGAGGGGTGGAACACCAAAAATAGGGAATAACTTACGAAAAAAGTGGCCAGTCCAAGGGCCGGCCTGCAGGCAGTCTTTCGCGCGGCCACAATTGTGTGGCACAAGATGTATTCATGGATTCGATCACGCAACCTCTCGGCCAGGAAATTACCACGCAAGTCCTCCATACGAACCACCACACAAAGGCAGGCGTAAGTACACATGCGTGTAGGATTTGCAGCGCAGAGGTGGGGGGTTGCATGTCGGATTTCGGGGTTCGTATACTCAATCGTGGGTTCCAAGCTAACTTAGGGGTGTGCGTAAGCAGTGTAGGAGGGTGATGGAACGGTTTACAGGGGTTTGTATGCACATATTCTGAGTTTAGACCGAGTTAAGATTTTTCATACGCAGGTTGTTGGGACGCCGGGAACAGTTACGGGGGACCCTGTGCAGGGCCCCAGAGTTGCAGGTCTGCTTTCTGGGGACCCCACATACTGTTTGAAGGGTGCATCGCCTGGTGGAGCACACCTAGGTAGCTGATCTGGCTGTTTATGCTTTGCGTGTGAGCGTGTTATGGGCGTTCCGGCCGCGACTTGCGAATACGGTTACTTTGCACAACAAATGGGATGAATACGCGGGCGCACATTTTTTATTCTGAGCGCAGGCTCGCGCAGTGTCGGTATTGGCGCACGGCTTTTGCAGGATTTCTGTGCACATTTCCATGAATCGGGCCCATAATTGGATTTGAGGTTAGCGTTGACGACTCCTTTCGACAAAGAAGTTCCTGAAGCATTTGGCTTCAATGAAGTCTCTGTGGTCAACACAGTCGACGTTACTTGAGGTGACATCCCTGAGGTCTTCTGACTCAGGCTTTTGGGCACACGGGTCAAAGCCTTTGACAATTCCTTCACAGTCTTGGAAGACGCAGTGGGATCATTAGCCTTCTTTGGCTCTTTTGAGGGGCCGCCTTCAAAATTCCATACATTTTTTGATGGAACGTTTCCCATTCGGCCACTGAGGCGGTCTTATCGGGAAAATGTACCCGACGCTTGAGGAGTTGGAAGTGACTTTTTTCATGACGACGAAGTGACGGGAATCGCTACTAGAGCTCGACAGCTTAGCATGTTTGGAGTGTTTTTTGGGCCATTCTGGAGCCTTGTCTCCGGCAGAGCCCCTGCCTTTGGATGATTTTCTCTTTGAAGGTGTGGAGGGCAGAGACTTTGAAACCTAGCGAGATTTGAACTTCTCTCTTTTAAGGTGTTGCCTGCCATTGACCAGTCAGAGCCACACTCAATTACTTTGTGCTCCTTGTCGAGGCACTAGAGACATATTCTGTGCGGATCTGTGATTGACATCTTTGAGTCACAGTCCTCACATCTCTCAAAGCCTGTTTTCGGCATAGACATTATAGAGAAATTAAATAAGAATTATTAAGGTAGAATCGCTGAGGCAAGTTGAACCTTTCTAAGAGTGTGCTGTGCATGCGGAAAAACAGAAATGAGGCAATGGGTGCAGTGTGTGCTATTTATACTATCATCAACGTAACATCTGGACGTGGCAATGGTAACCACCGATGGACATGGACTTGATGCCGCACAGCGACCTCTGCTGTGGAAATGTTTCTGAGACTGCAAAGCAGGATATTGATATCATTATTTATTTATAACACACTTAATACCAACAAGTGGTTTCTAAGTGTGGGATTGGGATTCAAACCTGTGTTGCGCTGCGTTGTGCCCCTGAGTGATCCTTCCTTATATCAAAGATGAGGAATCCGTGGGAGGATGCAATCCATTAGAAGGAAGATAATTGTGTGGATTTGGTGTTTGTACCATTGTTAGATTTACATTTTGTTTTGCAGACAACAACAAAGTGGTTAATATCTTCTGGCCTGAAAGAAAGTCAGTATGCTTACAAATAGAGTTTCAGCAATGTGGCCTAAGGTTTTTCCTACCAGGTTCAAACAATTCTTTAAAGAAAATGTCTTAGTTGCTTACCTGTAACTGTATTTCTCCAGAATTGGTATCTTTCATAGATTCAGATGCTTGAATATTCCCCATCGTCAGACTGGGAATCCTTGATGATAAAATAATTATTAATCATATTTTTAATGTACACACATTGCTACATAGCAATGCATGTACATAATCCATTATGGCCTATGAGCCATTCTATTGTGTAGTCCCTCCACCTCACTTTAGTCCTTTGTGACCCCAACCAATGAGGTGGTATGGCTTAAGCTCCGCCCCCGGAAGCCATCTTCAGATTTTGAACCGTAGTAATTACAGTATGATGGGTGCTGAGCGTAGGAGCAGCCTTCTCCAGCATTGGATCTTTCATAGATTCAGATGCTTGAATAGAATACCAAGCAGTTAAAAACATGCCGCCACCATCATATACATATATGCATAATACAGAAAACATATCAGTGATCAAAACCTTTACCATGCGGCAAGACAACGGTTACATACTCAGCGAAAGGTGGGAAAAGGAGGCTGGTCCTACCTTATTCAAAGAGGTGGCAGAGCACTGCCTGGCCAACTGCAGTTTCTTTGTTGGCCTCTTCAGCCAGGCAGTAGTGTTTAGCGAACGTGTGCAGAGTGCTCCACGTGGCGGCTCTGCATATGTCCTTCAAGGCCACCCCTGCGTGGAACGCTGTTGACGCCGCTCTCCCTCTGGTGGAGTGAGCTGACTGTGGTTTGGAAAGAGGTCGCCTTTAGTCTGATGGCAGTGGGTGATGCAAGAAGAGACCCAGTGCGCCAGACCTTGTTTGGAAATATGCTGGCCCTTTGTGTGGCCAGAGAAGGCGATGAACAGTCTATTTGAAGAACGGAATTCCCTAGTTCTTTGCAAATAAAACTTTAATACTCTTGCTATGTCCAGAGAATGCAATGTTTGTTCTGCTTCCGAAGAGTGATTCTGGAAGAAAGTTGGCAGGACAATGCGTTCTGTGAGCGTCATTTCCGATACTACCTTCGGAAGGAACTTAGGGCGTGGTCTTAAAATGACGCAGTCCTTATGGAACAACGTGAAGGGGGGTTCAGAAGATAAGGTTTGTAACTCACTGATCCTCCTGGCCGAAGTAATGGCTATCAGGAAAGCCATTTTCCATGACAAGAATTTTATGTCGCACCTGTGGATGGGCTCGTAAGGAGACTCCATGAGGGCTGTTAGCACAGTGTTCAAACTCCAGGTTGGAACCGGTGTGGGAGTAGGCGGGTATGTAGGCAAAAGCCCTTTAAGGAAGACCTTGACGGCCGGAAGGGAGAGTAAGGACTCTGTCTCTGGGGCCGTCGTGTATGCCGTAATGGCTGACAGGTGGACCTTGATCGAAGACAGTGAAAGACCTGCTTTGGCTAAGTGTAATAAATAAGGAAGTACTTGCTCCACTGAAGCGGTGAGTGGATCAATAGCATACGTCTCACACCACTTGGAAAAGCGAGTCCATTTCCTAGTGTAGGTGATGCATGTAGAAGGAGCCCTTGAGGCCCTGATTATATCCCAGCATTCCGCAGGCAGATTGAGATTCATCAGTTCACGCTGCTCAGGAACCAGGTCTTGGGAGACAGGCTCACTGGATTGTGATGGAGGACCTTGCGGTTCTGTTGCGTCAATAGATACTGATGCGCTTTGAGGTGAATCGGGGGCCATCGGGGCAGGTGCTGTAGGGTCGAGTACCAGACCTGCCGCGCCCAGTGCGGTGCAATTAGGATCATAGAACACTTCTGCTCTTTCAGTCTGCATAGTATCCTGGAGATCAGGGGAAAGGGGGGAAAGGCATATAGGAATTTCCCCATCCAATCCACAGAGAAAGCGTCTCCTACTGACTGACTCTCTGGGTACCTGGAGGTGAACATTCTGCATTTCTTGTTGGCCCTGTTGGCAAAAAGATTGAGATGTGGATGGCCCCATTAGGCGAAGATCCATTGGGCTTCCTTCTCGTCCAGCTCCCACTCGTGAGAAGACATGTAGTCCCTGCTCAGTTTGTCCGCTAGGACATTGTCCACTCCCGGAAGGTGTTCCACCTTGATTTGGACTCTGTGATGTAAGGCCCATGCCCATACTAGTTGAGCTTCTTGAGATACGATCTCTGACCTTGTGCCTCCTTGCTTGTTTGTGTAGTGCATGGCGGTCGTGTTGTCTGTCTGTACAGTGAGTACCTGCCCCGCTACTACCGTAAGGAAAGCTTTCAGTGCCCACCGTATGGACCTGAGTTCCAACACGGTGATGTGGAGTTGGGACTCCTGGGGTGACCAGGAGCCCTTGGTTTGTAGGTCCGCAAGGTGAGCGCCTCAGCCCGAAAGAGACGCGTCCGTCCTCAAGAGAAAGGTTGACGTCGGTACCTGAAACGGCATTCCTTGTAAGAGGAATCTGGACAATGTCCTCCCACGAGACGAGAGCTTGTTTCCATTGGTGCTCCAGTGCCTCCTGAACCAGCCTCATGCAAAGCCTGCAATGTGGTATGAGGAATATACATGAGGACATCATGCCCAGGAGGGATTTGCAAGAGCGCACCGATGTCGTTCTTCTCCCTAAGAACCACGAGGTCAAGCAGAGAATTGCTGATGGGCTTTCTGCCGACGTTTTCACTCTGGGAATGTTGGTGTCGGGCTTGGCCCCAGGAAAGAAACTGTCTTGCTGGAAACTGGGCAGGACTTTGCGCTGTTTATGGCAAAACCTAACCCTCTTAGAGGATTTGTTGTCTTTGAAACTGTCAAGCGTGTGCTTGAAGCGGAACTTGCTCTTATCAACCAGTCGTCCAGATATGGAAAGACTTCTGTTCCTGTCCTCCTGAGTTTCGCAGCCACTGGTGCTAGGCATTTTGTAAACACTCTCGGTGCTGATCTCAGACCGAACGGGAGCACTCAAAATTGAAAATGAAGATCGCCCACTGTGAACCTCAGGAATTTATTTTCTGTGTGCTGGGTGGATTGGTACGTGGAAGTATGCGTCCTCAAAGTCTAGAGTGGCCAAGAAATCGTGCATGTTTAGCCAAGGGAGCACTCCTTGCAAAGTTATCATCTTGAATTTGATGCGCTTGATATATTTGTTTAGTGCTCTCAGGTCCAAGATGGGTCGCCATTGACCATCCTTCTTTTTTTTTTTGAAAATATATTTTTATTGACATTTTGTAGGTTATTACTGCAAACATTGCACCACAAAACAGATTTACATTTATAGAAAGCGTTCCCACCAATAACCCTTTTATCCCCCCCCCCAGCCCCCTAGCCGATTAATCAAAGTAGAATCTGGATTTAACACTTCGGAACACAATGCACAGTCCTAGAGCACAGGTGATGAGCACATTTTGCTCACTTGTCCTCGGGCTCAACCTATTAGGACCCCCTTGTGGGGGGGAAAAAACATGTCCTAGTTAATGGGTTCCTTTGGAGTCCCCGACTTTACAGTTTCACAGTGTCTAAAGGACAAAACCGGGCCCACCGTGAGGACTGGACCCTTTATGCACTGCGCTCATATTTTTCAAAAAATGGAAGCCAGAGTTCTTCGATGTTGGTTTTAGATTCATCAAGAACGTGCGTGAGGAACTCCATGTCATAAATCGCTCGAACCTTTGTGACCCATTCCTTTTCCTGTGGCATGTTCGGGTTTTTCCATTTTTGGGCCAGGCAACACCTGGCCGCCACAAGCATGACCTGGAACATGTGACCCTGAGTGTCCTCCTGATCGTCCCCAACCTCAATCCCAAAGAGGAGCAACCAGGGGCAAAGAGGTCTGTCTATCCCATCAACTCCCTTGATCCAGGATAGGACCTCACCCCAATACATCTGTACCCTGGGGCATGACCACCACATATGTATGTAGTCTCCAGTGGTGTTTCGACATTTCCAGCAGTGTGGGTCATAGCCTGGGAGCATTCTGGATATTCTCTGGGGGGGATAGTGCCACCTATGTAGGACCTTTAATGCCTGGTGTCTGTATTGGAGGGACGTAGTTGAGCGGCGGGCTCGGATACACATCTTGGTCCATCTCCTATCATTTATTGCCACGCCAAGGTCTCTTTCCCATTGCGTTCGTGCTGGGGGGGGGTCCCTTGGTGTTGAAAACAGGAGGAGTCTGTACAACCGAGCTATCGCCCCTTTGGAGCCCCGGGTGGAGATGATCATTTTCTCAAAATCTGTAAGGTCCCTCCTAAGAGTGTCCCCCCATGAGGGTTCCGAGAGAACTCCCTTAAGCTGAAGGTAGCGGAATGGCGACAGCTTACCCAGACCCAGAGCCTCCTCAAGGTCAGGAAGGGGCATGAAGGATCCCCCCGCCCATAGATGGCAGGCCCTAACTAGGCCCGCCTCGTACCAACTCTGGTATGCTGCTGGTTCTGCTATTTTGGCCAGGAATGGTGGCCGCCCAAATGCAACTCAGCGGGGAGGGCCAGGTCGTGAGCCACCTGAAATAGCTCCCCTCCTTCCAGATCGACCAGAGAACCCCCAACACTGGGTGTTCGTGTACCCTCCTGGGAATGTGTGTTCTTGGGACCCATAGCTGCTCGTCGATCGTGACTGGGGCGAGAAGTCTATTGTCCAGGGCCACCCACTGCTTCTCCGTCCCAGGATTGAAATGGTCAACAAGAATCCTTAGCTGGGATGCCCTGTAGTATGCATCGAAATCGGGGAACCCCACCCCTCCATCCTCCTTCGGTCTTGTCAAGACATCGTAGGAGATTCTGTGTTTCTTTCCCGCCCAGAGGAACCCAAGCAATACCCGCTTCACTGAGTCGAAAAAGGGCTTCGGCACTTGGGTGGGGAGCATCTGGAAGAGAAATAGGAACTTAGGGAGTATTACCATCTTAATCAGGATGAGCCGTGCCATCCATGAAAACCCCGCCGCCCCCCACCTCTCAATATCTCTCTTAACAGCTGTCCATAATGGGGTAAAATTGCGCGCGAAGAGGTCACCCGGAGTGGATGGGATTTGGATTCCCAGGTATCGGAACCCTTCTCTCTGCACTTGGAAGGGGAGACTTTCTACATATTGTACCTCCGATTCCGGCAACCGACCTCCCACGAAAGCCACAGACTTGCCTAAGTTGACCTTGTACCCAGAGAGGTTGCCGCATCAGGGCCTGTAGTACATGAGGGATCGTCTGCGATGGCTTAGTAACATACAGGAGGACGTCATCTGCGAACAGACTAATCTTGCAATGGGAGTCGCCCAACCGGACCCCTGTGATGGTTTCGTTGTTGCGTACCGAAATTGCCCAGGGTTCCATAACTAGGGCGTATATTAGGGAGGATAGTGGGCATCCTTGTCTTGTACCTCGCCCCATGGGGAAAGACTCTGACTTCGTCCCATTGGCTACCGCCCTGGCTGTTGGGGAGGAGTACAGTGCCGCCATCCAGCCCAACCACCTCCGGCCCATCCCCACCGCAGACAAGACCTCTCCCATGAATTCCCAGCTCACCCTATCGAAGGCCTTCTCTGCGTCTAGGGATAGGAGCAGAGCTCCCTCGTTCCGGATCTCCCTTGAGTACAGCACATGGAGGGTTTTACGCATGCTGTCCGAGGCTTGTCTATTAAGTATGAAACCAGCCTGGTCGGGGTGAACCAGTCGGGGAAGGCACTTTTCTAGGCGAGATGCCAGGATTCTAGTAAATATCTTGGCGTCAAGATTTAAGAGGGAGATGGGTCTGTAGGAACCACATTCCCTCAGGTCCCTTCCTGGCTTCGGGATAACCGTGATGAGGGCCTGCAGGAAGGAGGGTGGGAGCGTCTCCTCATTTCGGATTTGGTTAAAGAGCTTGGCTAGGGGCTCCACCAGCGAGGGTGAGAACTGCTTGTAAAAATCAGCTGTGTAGCCATCTCCCCCCGGGGCCTTGCCCACCCTCAGCCTCTTGATGGCCGCCTCAACCTCGTCAACAGTTATGTCTACCTCTAGTTCCTGTAGTTCCGCCTCCGTCAAGCGGGGCAGGGGGTATTCCTCCAAATATGCCCGCATCTCCTCTGGTGATGTTCCCCCCTGTTTTGTATACAGTTCCTTATAGTAATCTGCGAAGGAGCCCACAACTTCTGCCTTGTTGTTAAGCATGGAGCCCTCCCGGCCTCTGATGGGGCCAACCCTTCTCTCCAGTCGACATCCCCTGGCTCTATGAGCCAACAGCGTTCCCACCCTGTCTCCCCTCTCATAGTACCTCTGTCGTGTGTATCTCAGCTTCTTAACCACCTCTCCTATGAGAACCGTGTGTAGGGCCTGTCGTTTCTCGCTCATTTCCGTTAAGATGGATTCCCTGTCTGTCCCCCCCTGATTGAGCCTACCCCGCAAGATTCCGAGGTCCGCCCGTATCCTGGCTTCGATGAGCCCTCTTTCCCGTTTACGTCTGGCTCCCTCTGCTATGAGGAGGCCGCGAAAGGTGGCCTTTGCTGCCTCCCACACCGTCGGCATGTCTGTTTCCCCATTATCATTTGTTTCGAAGTATGCCGCCATTTCGCCTCTCAGGAAGTCCCTAAAGGCTGGGTCTCTGAGAAGCACATCATTGCACCTCCAGTGGGTTGATCGGGGGGAGACGGGGAGAAACCAGCTTGCCACTAGAAGCTCGTGATCGGACCAGGTTATTGCCTCGACTCGCGGGTCCGTGGCCACCCCGCCTCCCTCCTTAGAGGTCAGGAGCAGGTCAATTCTGGTGTATGTATAGTGTGGAGGGGAGAAAAATGTATAGCCTCCCGGTTCTGGGTGTGTCGCCCGCCAGACGTCTTCCCAATAGTGTTCCCTCAGGAGGGTCTGGAATGAGATATTGTCTTTAGATGTCGCCTTGGGTTCAACCCCTCGGGCTGTCCACCAGTCTAGTTTGGGGTCCATTATAAGATTGAAGTCGCCCCCGAGAATCATGGCCCCTTCCGCCCATTCATCGATTACCCCCATAATTTGGGTTAGGAACCTAATCTGGCCAGAGTTGGGTGCATAAAGGGTAGCCAGAGTGATGCGTTCACCCTCGTGGGTGCCCTTGATTGCCAGGAACCGCCCCCCAAAGCCCCTCTTGATTTCACTATTGGAGAGGTGGAACGTTTTATTCAGGAGGATCCCTACCCCCTCCTTCTTTGAACTTCTGTGGGAGGCCCAGTAATTGGATCCAATGTCCCTTCCCCTTATGGGTGATTCCTTGCCCTGTCTATAGTGAGTTTCTTGGAGGAAGAGTACCATTAGTTGTTGTTTGCGAAACATGTTACTCGTCAGGGATCTCTTGTTCTGGGAGTTAAGGCCCTTGACATTAAGTGTGCCTATCTTGCCCTCAACCATTGTCATATGGGGAGGCCCCCTCTGTTTGTCCTGTGTCGCGGTGTTGCCCTGTAGTCTGTTTCCGCATTGTAAACCCTAGTTCGATTCGGCTTTTCCCCCCTCCCTTCCCCTGTGTTCCCCACCCACCTTCCCCCACCCAATCTTCCCCTCCCACCCTTTCCCCCCGTTCCCTTTTCCCTTTCATTGTAAGGCGTTCGTCCACGCCCCCCAACTGGTGTCGGGGTTGGTCAACAAACCACCAAGGACTCTTACCCCAGCCCCGGGTATTTCTTATGTTAGGGATCCCCATCTCTTGTTTTTCCCATATATATCGACCCCAACCATTACCTCGGTGGAGGTGTTCAGCGCAGGAGCCAAAGAACCCCCGGCCCCCACACCCACCCCAAGGTTCAAACTCAGCCCCACACCGGGGAAACACAACCAACCCGTTAACATTGCATCAAACTGCTTCCCGCCCTTCAACCTGGCGAGTCAAACCTCGCGCCAACGTGGCGCCCAGCCCTGGCCTCGTGAGGCCAGGCCCCAATTTCCAGCTCTGCAAAAGCTTAGAATGAAGGAGCATCAGTAGGGTTTCTCAACCCCCGAAAGAGTGGTATAGTCATGAGTTCGGGCGGTCCTCGGAGGTCGTTGATGGGTGTCTTGTTTTCTGGAATTTGCGAGTACCCTTGACCTTAGACTTGCCGCTGAGCTTTCCCAGACCGTCCGGGCCCCTAGGGAGATCTTGGGTGCCACCCACTCTGCCGCCCGAGGGAGCGGGCATGTCGCCAAGCAGGTCATCTGTGGCCCTCTGGATGTCCTCCTCCGAGACCAGATGGTACTTCTCTCCCTGCCATTCAAACGATAGATAAAAGGGGTGGCCCCAGCGGTATCTGACCCCCTTCCCCTGTAGCCATATTGTGAGGGTGCCACATTTCTTCCTCATTAGTAGGGTGAGGGCTGAAAGGTCCTGAAATATAGACACCCTAGAGTCCCCGTATTGGATATTGCCTAGGTTCTTTGCCTGCTCTAGGATCTTGGCTTTGTCTTTGTAGTGATGCAGTCGAGCCAGCACCGAGCGCGGGCCCCTGCCCCCTCCGCCCGCCCGGTGGACCCTATCAAATTTGATCTCGCCTCCAGCACTCTCACCCAGAGCAATCCTTATGATATCCAGTACTTTGCCCTCCAGGCCTAGTGTGGTCTCGCCCTCGGATTCCACCAGCCCAAAAATGCGTAGGTTGTTCCTCCTTTCTCTATTTTCCATGTCGTCCACTTTGAACCGAAGTTCCTCCTCCCGCCGTTGCATGTCCTGGAATCTGGTCTCCATTTGGGTCTCGAGAAGTGCCGTGGAGAGCTGGTTATTTTCGACCCCCTCTATTCGGTCCTCGAGGGTGGTGACTTTAGTGGTAAGGTCCGCCAATTTGGCTCCCATGTCAGTTCTCATCCCGCGTATCTCCTCTTGGATTATCTGGATATTATTTTGTATGGCCCCCAGGTCGGGGGGAGGGGTAGAGGTGCCCCCTGCCGCCATTTCGCCCTCAGAAGCCACAAATTGGTATTTGGCGAGGGTCTCCCTCCAGCTCATGGAAAGAGCACTCCGGTGGGCTGTAGTTGGTGTGACCTGTCTAACCCACAATTTTGATCGTGGGAGGATGCAGTGTATAGTTGGCAACCCCGGAGGCGGGACGGGTAGACACCTGGTGGACGAATGCCCCCCCGGTGACGATCCCGAACGGTGGGCGCAGCCAGGCCGAAGCTTTTGTGTGTGGAACGTGGCCCAGTCGAGAAAGTGGGGGTCTGGTGTCGATGAGGTCCTCTAGTGTGCCTCTGGTGCCCTCTCCTCCCAGAGTGTGCTCGCGGCGTCTTGCTCTGGTGGGGTGGTCGTGAGGGGAATGGTCCGATTGACCTCTCGCCAATAGTCTGTGGTCCCTTGTACTCCTATGTCTATTAGCCTCTCTTTGTCGTAGGTCTCACCTCTCGGGGACCCACCTTGGCCGTCACTCTGGGCCCACTTCCTTTATCTGCACTCTCTTTGTCATCGACGGAGCGGGGGGGGTGGGAGCCAAAGCCGGGGCGAGAACGGGGGGGGCGCGCTCCCACGTCGGCCCCCCGATCCGCTGGTGTATTGGGGGCTGGGGCCGCTGCAGTCCCGCCTCAAACCCCGCTTGTCCCAGAGGGGGAGAGTCAAGATTGGGAGGGGGCGCGCTCCCGTGTCGGCCCCCCGGGGTTCACTGGTGCGGTGGGGGCTAGGGCCGCCACGGACCCGCTTCGGGCCCTGTTCGTCCCCCAAGAGGGGGGGTCAAGGCTCAGGGGGGGGGGCGCGCTCCTGCGTCGGCCTCCCTGGTTCGTGGGGGTGTCTGGGGTCGCTGTCCCACGTCGGGCCCCGGCCGTCCTCAGAGAAGGAAGTTGAAGCCGGGGGGGGGCGCGTTCCTGCGTCGCCCCTCCGGGTCTGTGGATGTGCCGAGGGCGATCTCACCTCTCGCGCCGGGCTGACGCGCTGCACTGCGGGTCCGGGCTTCAGGTTATCTCCTCGCTCGGCCGCAGGTCCCGCATCCAATCTCCGCTTCAGGCTCCTCACTCTCCACGTCGCATCGGGTCCCTCCTTCTCCGGGTCTGGCGCGGCTGCCATGGCCTACAACAGAGCTCCACTCCAGGGTGCAGGGGGAGGGGCCGGCGAATCCCTCGGGCGGCCGAACTCGGCGAAGCCTTCACGGCCGAGCGTCGGAGCTGGACCCAGCTGGGGGCCGAGGGTTCCCACAATCTCATGGGGGGGGTCTCGAGGAGGATGGGGCCCCCACTCTTCTTCGCTGCCAGCAGTTACCCGGGGCTGGGTACGGAGCTCTCAGCTCAGGCAGCCATGTTGCCTGCGCCCCCTGATGGCCTCGTGACCATCCTTCTTTTTGATGAGGAAGAAACGGGAGTAGAAACCCTTCCCCCTTAAAGGGTAAGGTCCTGGCTCTATTGCTGCTTTGTGCAGCAGTTTCTGGATTTCGGACATGACTTGCTTTAACATATGCACCTTGCGTGGAGTTGGGGGCAAGGAAGGTGGCTGGTTTAGAAATTCTAATCTATGTCCCTCGCGGACCACCTGTAACACCCATTTGTCTGATGTTATTGACTGTCAGCGTTGAAAGAACTGGCTCACTCTTCCCCCACTGGGGTGTGAGAAGCTGGACTGTCAGTTTTGTTTGCTCTGCGACTTCCCTTGAGCGGAGCCCCGCCTCCTCTCTGGGCATACTTGTTGGAAGATTGGCACTTGGTGTCCTGGTATGAACTACCTTGTGACTTCTGGCCGTAGGAAGGGTGGCTAAAGCCTCTATAATTCGAGGCTGAACCTCGAAACGGACGAAACGACCGGTGATCCTTGTCTTTGTCTTTCAAGGAGCTGATGGCACGTGCTGTGTCTGTGTCCGTTTTGATTCCTTTGAGGTGGTCATCGATCTTTTTCCCAAAGAGTTCCTGACCATCAAAGAGCATGTCCAATATCTGCGCTTGGACGTCAGGCCTGAAATTGGTAGCCTTCATCCAGGCCTGTCTTCTCAGCACTGTGCTGTGGGCCATTGCCGGAAACCTGACTCCGCCACATCGACTGCAGCATCAATCATGTGATCCGAAGCTGCTTCCCCATCAGCGATAATTGACCTGGCTTCCTACTGGAGTTCTACAGGTAGCTGTTTGGCCAGCATGGACATGCGGAACCAAAGCTTGCGGTCGAATCTCGCCATCATGGCCAGTGCGCTGCCCGCTCTGATGGTAAGCGATGCTGACACTTTCCTGCCCATAACCTCTAGCTTGCGACCGTCCTTGTCCAGCGGGGCTGATAGAGGTGATGCTGCATTGGTCAACTTTTTCCTAGCTGCTACTGTGATGACCGAGTCTGGTTTTGTATGACCTCATAGACAAAGAGGTGCAGACTCCAGAGCCTTGTATTTCTTCTCTGGCCTGGAAACTAGAGCCGGAGTGGATAAAGGTGTGGCCAATATCTTGGATCCGGACTCCCAAATGGTGTTGAGGAGAGGAATGGTAGTAACAGTTCGCCTACGTTTGTCCCTGTGCTCATAGAGCACCACTTCTTCTCCTCCGATGTGACCTGTAACTGAAACAATTCTGCGACTTTGCCGATGATAGTATGAAAGGAGACTGGATCATCCGGTGGTGAAGAGCCACCTAGAGAATCTTTCTTTCTGGGCTTTTCGACAATGTAATCGTCCCATTCACTAGTATCAGGCTCTTGCATGATCTCGCCTTCTTCTGGTTCAGAAAATTCTCTGAAAGGATCTTCTTGCCAGTCTGAGACCAAAATAGAGGATGGTACAATCGTTGGATCTCTAGTTGGAGACCTTGCCCTGTGTGACGATGCTGGAGAAGGGACCTTTGTTAGTGAAGCAATGAGTGTCCTGCTACTAGACCTGCGCAGTGGCTCAGGTGAACGCATCCTTTTCTGTGGCCTACACCTGGAAGACGAATGTCTTGGCGTGCTTTGTCGAGGTGAAAAATCTCTCTGCGGGATGTTAGGTTCCCTCGGCACAGCTGACTTGCTTTTTTCATTTTGATGTCTGTTCAGCTCCTCAATGATCATTTGCGCTGATAACATGAGCACAGGATCATAAGAATCAGCATGCACCTCTGTAGTAGGTTGCCAAGGAGGGCTGTGTTCCTTAAGTGTAAGACAATGCTGTTCCTCAACAAACTCAGTGTCTGAAAACTCCTCCTGCAGGATGACGTCAGGTAGCTCTGGCATTTCTCCTAAGGGAGATAATTGTGCTCCCTGTGGTTCAAGAGTGTCCACAAACTGAGGCGGCGCTTCTATAGACTCAGGAAGACTGTCTTCATTGAATGGCGTAACAGTGGCATCAGCGTGGGGTGTTTTGGGCCCTAATTCTTCCATCGGTAAAGAAGATTGCGGTGCTGTAGACGGAGCCGTGGTTGAAGACGACGGCGGGTGCATGGACGAAGATTTTCTGGATGGTGGCTTGCCCTTATCCGTCGACGAATGCGTGGAGGAAGATTTTGTGGATGGTAACCTATCCGTCGACGAGTGTTTCATGGACGAATGTCTCCTTACCTTTGGAGGTAGTTTCTGCCTTAGAATGCTTCATTTTATGGCTTGTAGACTCCAGGGAGGTAGGAAAGGTATCATTTCCAGCTTACTCGTGCTCTTGGGAGTGGGAGAGGAGCTCCTTTCCACTGAAGAAGCCCTTCTTTTAGAAGTTTGCTTCTCAGATAATTTGCTGGAGTGTACATGGGCTGTCTTCGCAGATTCCTCGTCAGAAGAAAGCCCCTTGGCTTCCAAATGCAGGAGAAGTCTTCTATGCCTGTCTTGTAGGGTCTTAGTTGAAAAAGACTTGCAAATGTGACATTTCTGGATGTCATGAGGATAAAGACAGTATATACAGTGATCATGGGGATCTTTCATGTAAATCACCTTTCTCCTGCACCTCGTGCATTCCCTGAATAGGGAAGGCTTCTTGGTAGTCTGAAGGTTAGCCTGAAGAGAAAGTTCACTCGACGAATTCAGGGTCAAAACATTTTGGAGCCCGAAAAACCAGTGGAGATAGCCCCTAGCCAAGGGAATGTGGTAGGGTATATTACAATATAAACTACTGTGAAAATTGAAGAAAATTCAAAAAATCTGAGAGAGCTTGAGGATTCTCTATGTCAATTAGACTGCAGTGAAAAATCTGAAGATGGCTGCCGGGGCCAGAGCTTAAACCCTGCCACCTCATTGGTTAGGGTCATAAAGGACTAAAGTGAGGTGGAGGGACTACACAATAGAATGGCTCATAGGCCATAATGGACTATGTACATGCATTTCTATGTAGCAATATGTGTATATTAAAAAAAAATGTAATAATTATCACCGAGGATTCCCAGTCTGACGACTTGGAATATTCAAGCATCTGAATCTATGAAAGAGCCAATGCTGGAGAAAACTGATGTACAGAACAGTTAACAGATGTTGGAAGTTTTGTTTAATAAAGAAGATAGTCCCTTCGAAGTAGCCCATCATACAGTCGCTCTGTGTACTCCCTACGATTTGTACGTTCAATTAGCAATGACATCTTTGAACAGCCTTACCTCGCCACTACAGTGTGTGTAATACTATTAATTGTTACCATGCTAGGTGCTATTCTTTGCTGTCGTGGATGCTGTTGTAAGAAGAATAATGTGGTGGTAAATAATGGGCCCTCCAGACCCTTGGGAAAGTTATATCGTAAAGATGTACATCCACCCATGATGCTACAGCTGAAATATAGTGAGTCATGGCAATAATTGCGAGAGTTGGAAGTATTGATTAGTATCACAACTGAATGAATGCATAAGCTGACTGAGAATGTATTTTAGGGGAACATTAAAGGCCTCTCTGCGTTGGTCCAGTTACCATGACATTTTGTTGCTCATGTAAACAAAAGGAGGAGAGGCCATATTTTTTCAGTAAATAAATAAATGCTTATTGGGGGGACCAGATGAAGGGCGGTTGGAACCCTTTGAACTCTATACGAACAGATGCGAGTTGTCCCTACGCCTAAGATATCACATCACCTATATACCCTTTATCCTTGTGATGTTGGCTGAAGACAATGCTTGACCACCTGTAAACGTATTAGGCACGTGCTTAAGGAAAAGAAACTGCCAGTCCATTGGGGTTACTGGAGCAAGGTTACAGACCTGCGCCACGCGGTGGGATCCAGCATGCACTGGATGTAACAATGGCCGTTGCGTGGAGAACCAAATTCCCTCGCCTGGGAAGATGAGACCTTAAGTGTTCCTGGAGGAAGAGGTTAATGCCCCTCGTTAAAGCCACGTGACTGGAAGGGCATCACTGAATGTCACTTCCAGTCATGGACAGTTAAAACAGACTATTGGGTCTAATGAATGAAGCTAGTTTTGGTGCGAGGTGCCAGAAAGTCTAGCCATAGTGCTGTCGAATCTTCTATGGTCAGGTGGTAAAGGGCCTGGGGGCAAGTCAGGTCAGATAGGACGGTCCCGTTTAACATGATGCTATTTTCCATGTCTTGCAAGCAAATTAACAAATCACCTCTGTTGTCCTTCGACCAAAACTGATGTGTGTCTGGTTTCTCCAACAACGCCATGGGATTGAAAGTGGGTGCACTAGAAAAGAAAAGATAACCAAGAGTTTGTTACCTGAAGCAAACGACTGCACCTTCCCAGGACTGGCAGCCTCCTTCAAGGCCATGAGTTCACTGTCATAAGAAGTTCATTTGTCTGAGCTGACAAAAGGACACACATCTGTATTTTGTGTGTATGAGGTTAGTTTGCTGTGTGAAAGTTTAGAGAGGGCATTTGCCCCGTCTGTGTATTGCATTGCAATTTAATAAACTGCATCTGTTTCCTGATACTCTTTCAAATGTATGATGTGGGCTCTGTTTTTCCAGCACAGACTATTAACCCAAGCACCAGAATTAGGATGTAAATGTATTCCTGTATTTTAGATCCTAGATCCAGTCACAGGACTTTCTTCCTGACCAGACTAACTGATGCACACTCAACCACACGAGGTCTGATTCACTTACCCATTTCCTTAGATCCTTCTTCATATTCGCTACTTTCGACATCTGACCTTTCGCCCCTAATTTGTGTAATTGTTGTCCTTATGCCACAACCTCTTTTCACCCCAGAAACAAAGGCCCTCCCAGCCAGTAATCCGCAGTAAGCGACAGGACAGAGGAACTACACAGAGAAAGAGAGCAAAGGTTGGCAGATGTTGTTTACTGGTGTTGGCGGACTCAGGCGGAGGCATCTTGTGTAATAACATAACCAATGTGCGGTTCTTTGATTTGAAATATTATTCAGGCAAGCATTGTCAGCATCCTTTGGAGAGAAATACAAGAGTTCTATGGTGTGGAAGAGGAAGAAACTCCAGAGTAAAGGGTGATGCATGTTGCTGCCTCGAGGGTCCTGTGCCCCAGCTTCAATAAGTCATGCCAAGAGTTGTGCGGGCATGTGTGCCTTGCAATTAGGGTAGGGTTTTCAGTTTCAGAAACCTCTACCTTCTTATTGTTTGAAGGTTTTCCATTCTACTTTGCGATGTGTAAACGTTCCATAGCTGCTGTTCTAGCAAATGTGATAGGGTATGTTGACTTCTACCCCTGGAAGCCAACAGTAGCAGCAGCATGTTCAAGCTGACAGTCACGGAGGCGGGAGGGTGGGTCAGGTCAACAGGCTGCAGTAGTCCTTGACCTATTCTGAATTAGACACAGTACTTAGGGGCGCGGTTGGGGTTATACATTCTATCCACACTGATTGGATGGTTTGTTTGCATCCGAGCCAGAGCAGAAATGCTTTTTCTTTACTCCAAAAATGTTGCGTGTCCTTCATAGACGACAATCCTGCTAGTGCCTTACCAGATATCAGAAACACATCTTGTGTGTTAAATAACCTGTTCAGAAGACATACGTTGATCCCCATCATCATAGTAAGCCCCATGAGCAGCCCTTAACACAAGCTGAAAGTTACGAAAATAGGGATTATCCTATGAGGCATGTACGCAAGCCAATCATTAGCAATATAGCAAACATCATATGGAAACTATTACCATGCACACAACCAGCATAAGGAGATCTCAACGCCGGACAGCAAATCCTGAAACCAAACAACTTCCATACTGGACCCCCTGTATGGACACCTTACTCTCATCTAACCATGAGCCAAACACATAGGTTACAGAAAGGTACAAATGGTGCATGATGATCGGTAGACCTCAGACTTTGTTTTTAGAAGCACAGAAACAGCAACAAGGGAGGACAAAGACTTCTGATTGGAAGTTCCGTACATGAACAGTGACCGGAGGGATTCTGGAAACATTTAAACATCACTCAAATTCAGATTAAAGGGTTAAGGGCTTAAGTGATATCTGCTGGCACAATATCCACTTGAGGGAGATTTCCAACGGCCGCACAGACCAAACATAATAGCTTTGGCTTAAAGGTGTTTGCACTGCCCACCGGAACACACTGGCAACAGAATGTCTAAAGTGTATATTTTTAAAAGGATTGCCCACTCCTCTTATGCTACCACATAACATTTCTGGATCCAGAGGGACATCTGCCATGCCAGATGGGGCAGCGTGGAAGACTCCCTAACGATGATGGGTTGTGGCTAATAGCCCAGATGGCCTCTCACACCTCGAGTTATTGAAATGTTATACATGAATACACACATTAACGAGAGCAGCGTGCAACTGCCTGCAAAGGAACTCCTGTTGGCTATGCAGTCTTCATAAATACGCTATCTTGGGGTCCTATACATGGTGAACACAGTCCAGAAGCAGCAGAGTGCTGTTAAGTAAAGGGGTGCAAACAGTTGTGGCAATATGACAGCAGGGGGACAGGTGGGATGTTTTTTTTATTTATTGGAATTAAATACATTGATATATACCCATCATTTGGTTTGCATTAAGTTTGAACGTGGGAAAGGGATTCGGACCTGAGGCTTTCAACAGCACGGCAGTGACCAGAGCCCAAATGACATTCGTCTAAAGAGGTGAGGAGAGCACAATTCAGCCTAAAGTCTCAAGCAGAATAGGGGGACGGTGCAGAGAGCGGCGGAGGGAAGCCGAATATCTTCTACTATGACAATTACCGATCTCGGCGAGGCCATCTCTTTCATCCCTGCAACCGACCTAAAATGGCGGTCTAAGCCCGAAAGATCGAGGGAACGGGCGAATGCTGGAGTGAGAGCAAGCCGGACCAATCCCAGAGATATCAGGGCGGATCTCACCCCGCCTGAGGCCTGTTAACCATATGCCGCCTCATGAGCCCAGCAGGTAATGAAGCAGAGCACTGAGGGAGGAACCGTCCGACCGGTACCCAATGGCAGTGGGGGAGAGGCAGCCATCCCCGGAGTCCTCCCAGTGGCTCATCTGAAAGCACGGAGCGAAATGCACATCAGAGGCCGCAGCTCCACACAACAGCAGTTCTGCATGTATTAAGCACAGCCAGTGCCTAAGCGGTGGAATACAGAGGCCAAAAGCACATAAGCACATGGGTGGGAACGTGGACTCATAAAAGAGGCCCAATCGGACAGGGGCCTGGAACCGCAATCAGAAGGGAGGCCACTTCTAGGCTAATGGACAATTGCCTGGGGGCAAACTCCATGGCTCCCAGTGAGTAAAGGGGAAGGATTGGCGAGGTGCAGAAGGGGCGCGGGGGAACAGAAGCAGCCAATAACTACATTGTGCAGCGCTCTCCCACCTCCTAGAAGAGCGCATAAGGACCGCCGTGTGGGGACACACCCCATAATAAATCCTTAGCAGAGCCTGCTACCTCGGTAAACCCACGGGCAAGAGCATTGAGCTACAACATCATCACAGGGAGCGTAGCTATCCAAAGGCGAACCCACTCACTCGGGTAGGGGTCTGAGGGCACAGGGTGACTATCTAGAGCGGCATTAACTGTGATCGCCAGAGTTCCATCAGAGGGGGGCTTTCATAACACCATTGAGAGAGATGGCAAAAAACCCCAAGGCAACGAAACAGGCGGATATCTCCACTGTATTAACAGCAAGTGTCACAGAGAAAGTAAAAACGGGAGAGCGAGTTGAGGCTATGATTCACAGGGAGGACTCTGAGCAAACCACTCCTTTGTTCGCACAAAAGGGGACCAAAACGGAATTCCAAGAACTGGCAGCCATGACCAGGGAATATCAGAAAGGCACCAGGAGCTCCTGAAGAAAATCTCTGGCCTGGACAAGCGAATGGACGAGGTCGAAAATAGAACGGCCAAAGTAGAAACCGATATGTGTGACCAGAACCACGATATAAGTGAGGGAGCAAACAGGATTGCTGCGCTTGAGGTCAGATGTGAGACCCTGCAAGAGAAACAAGCGGACGCAGAAAACCGCTCCCGTCGTAACAACATCCGCCTACGTGGAATTCCAAATACAATCCCTGACACAGAACTTGAGGAGTTCACCAGGGACCACTTTCGCTTTGTGTTGGCACTTCCCCACAGTGCTCCAGTGGAACTGGATAGAGTGCACCACACCCGATCGAAGCAAATTCAAGCCACTCCACTGGATGTCCTAGCCAGGGTACACTTCTATAAGATCAAGGAAGAGATAATGAAAGAGGCAAGGAACTCTGCACGCATCCAATTTAGGGACACCTCGATCGCAATGCATAATGACCTGGCTGCGAGTACGCTGCTGAAAAGAAAGAACCTAAAACCACTGACCGAGTGACTCCGGGAGAGGAAGATTGTTTACTGCTGGGGGTTCCCCACTGCACTGCTGTTTAAATCGGAGGGTAAGCAATGCAGATACGCACCATGAAGGAAGAGGAAAGCTCCTCCACCCGTCGGGCTCGGATGTAGGAGGTGAAAGCGGTGCCGCATCAAGTTAGGCCCCCTGCAGGTAACATCAGAGTCCTGGTCCCTGGTGAACAGAAGATGGAGGCTCAGGGGCCTGACCCACAAAGGCAAGAAAGGCACAAAGGACTGAGGCGAACTGAATCATAGGAAAAGGAAGAGTTTGGTAGCATGTGGTGGGAGGTCTGGTTCTCACGGGAAGAGACTGAAAGGACCCTCTGAGCAGGGGCTGCAAAACCGAGGGAGGACCTAACTCTGCAGAGGACCTGCTAAACGGCTGTGCTTGGTGCACAAGCTGCTGCTTGTTCGATCCTGCTGGCTGCCTGGCGCCATCGGGCAGCGTGAAGGATAGGTACTTTGGCGCAACTGTTGTGGTCACGAGAAACATCAGTTGGCATCGAGTTTGCCACTATTAAGGTTGGTTCTCAGGGGCTGAGCCAGTTGCCCCGGAGGACGTGGGCTAGACTCATTTTTTGGTTGGAGGGGGAAGACGGAGGGGGAATGGGAGGGGCTAGTTGGGGGGGAACTTTACAGAGAGCACATTGTAGCACATCGACACTCGGGCATGATCACCTTATTTCACAGAGAGGGGCTCAAGCCTTTTTGAACCCACGGGGTAGGAGACCTACACTAGGTACATCAAGGGCTGAAAGCATCACATTCGTAAATGTCCATGATAGGCAACTCTGCTAGAGAACTATCTATGGTGACCTGGAATGTACAGGGTCTTAACTTCCCGGGCAAAGGAAAGTCAGTAGAGCGTAAATTGATCAAGCTCTCTGCGGATTGGTCAGCTTACAGGAAACGCATCTCATCGCTATCGATAAAGTTTCACCAGGAGTTATTTGGCCCCTTCGGGGGAATAAAAGAGGGGAGTTGCATTACTCTTTCGCAGGGAGATACCACTAACCGAAGTAACAGTGAGCTGAATGGGACCCAATGGGAAGGTACATTCTAGTAAAAGGTCACTTATATGAACAGACCCTCACATTTGTGTCTATCTATTGCCTGAATAGCACGCAGGACCGGTTCCTGCGCAATATCACCCGAGACATTGTATCCTGATAGGGGAGACTTCAATCTAGTCGCTGACCCAGATAACGATAAGACCCTGCCGCCCTCAAGGGAGGATTACACAACAGCGATCGGGTTTGCCGAATTTCTCAGAGAAGTGGGGTGGAGGACGTTAGGCGACAGTCCAATGTAGGGATGCACGACTACACATTTTATTCCCATGTCCATAGAGGCCTCTCTAGAATCGATCTAATCCTTATGTCGAGCAAGCTGTTCCCGTACTTAGAGGGCATTAATATTCTCCCAAGGGTCATCTCGGATTACGCCCCGGTGTCAGCCCGCATTCAGGCAGCTGGATTCCCAGCTCGTCCCCAAAAATCCCTGGAAGTTACAGGACTCCTTACTACAAGATGCAGCAAACAAGGGGGGGATATCTAATGCCCTAGTCTGCTACATTAGGAAAATTTCCTCTGGGAACTGCTCTCCAGCAACGGTTTGCCATGAAAGCAGTGATACAGGAGTATGGGGGTGCTAATTACACATAGGAAAATTGGGCAGTTGCAACAAGTCAGGCAGGAGGAGAGGGTGATAGAGCTAGAACAGGCACATAAATCTAATCAATGCACAAAAGCGGGGAGGGAGCTCAAAAAAGCAAAGTCCATGTTTGAAATGCACCTAGCCGACAACAAATCCACTCATGCCCTTGCGTAAACTAACCAATTCTACTATATAAACAGCAATAAAGCGAACCAGCGCCTGTTGTATAAACTGAGAAAAATGCATACGCAGAACAAAATCCGAACATTAAGAGGCCCGGATGGCTACCTGTTGATCTCGGAGGGGGATAAAATAGGCGCAGTGATGGATGACCACAGGGATGTAATGTCTGGGGGGTCCCAATTGAAAGTGCACTGCAAACCAGATATTTGGTCGGAACCCTCCCCCTTCCTGGGTGCTCTCCAGAACAGTTGGTTACTCTCGAGCTCCCCATCACTCTGGAAGAGGTAATAGAGGCAATTAAGGCCCTGATAAATGCAGCCCCAGACCCCAGTGGGTGCACAGCACGATTTTACAAGGTCTACGCCCACACCCTGGCCCTCACTTAGTGGACCTGTTTATCTCCTTCTTAACCACAGGTTGCATTACACCATCTATGGAGGAATCCCTAACAGTACTCGTACCAAAGCCCACAAAAAACCCAGAAGACTGCAGTTCATACTGGCCCATAACACTAATGAATAATGATGCAAAAATCTTCTCCAAAACGTTGGCAGTCAGACTCATCAGGGTCCAACCTGACCTAGTGCACCCAGATCAAACAGAGTTTATCCCGGGCCGCACCACCCAAGACAACATCAGGCGTATTCTAGAATTAATTGAGAGTGCTTCAAGGGAGGGAATGGAGCTAGTAGTAGTATCTCTTGACGCTAACACAGCGTTTGACCTACTCGATTGGTGGTATATAGGTAAGACGCTAGCTCATTTTGGATTCGGTCCAAAATTCACTAAATGGGTTCTGGCCAACTATCAGCATCCCACTACATCCCTAAGAATTAACTGAGTTCGATCCCCAAAATTGACTATCTCTTGGGGCACTCGTCAGCGCTGTCCCCTATCGCCTTTAATATTCGCCATTTCGATGGAGTCATTTGCTACCAGTATACGTGCCAATCTACGGATTCAAGGACTGTGGGTGGGAAACCACTGCTACAAAATCTCCCTATATGCTGATGACGTCCTCTTCTCCGTGACTCAACTGTATGACTCCCTAGAGGCACTTTGGCAGGAGATCTCGGCGTTCAGTGAGGCATCAGGCTTCAAGGTCAATTACTTGAAATCCAGCACCATGGGGGTAAACGTCCCACGCGGACACAGGGACGCACTGGCAAGCGCAGGGCCAAACTACTAGGACCAAGTCCACATCACTTATCTAGGGGTCCATCCCAAATAAAGTCGAGAAAGTGTATTGAGACAATTTCCCACAGCTTTCAGGGACCTACTGAACGATCTGGACCGCTGGCACAAACAGGAAGTGTCCTGGCTCGGGAAGATTTCCGACTTTAAAATTAATCTGTCTTGAGATTCCTCTACCAGTGCCTTGCTCTACCTGCAGCAATCCCAGAGAAAGAGCTTTGGAAACTACAAAGAGGGATGATGAGATATATATGGGGTAGGAAAAAGCTACAGGTAGCTAGGAAGGTCATGCTCTGAGACACCCCTAGCGGCGGCCTCAGAGTCTCAGATATATCCAGGTACTGCCTGGCGGCGCAACTGTCTCGCTCCTTTGCATGGCACAACACAAACAATCCGCCCCGTTGGAGGCAAAAGGAGGAGCCATAGAGTTCAACCCCACTCTCAAACCTGCCCCACCTGGGAACTACACGATCTGCCCCGGGGTTCGGCCCACTGACCTCCACCAAAAACACTGTTCAGTGCTGGAAAAGGGTGGTGAGATGATGAGGCGCTAGGTGCTCCCTGGGGCCTCTCATCCAAGTATGGTATAACACAGATTTCACACCAGGGATCGGAACAACAGGGTTCTGTAGATGGCGGGAGGGGGGGCTTGATGCAGATAAAGGATTTCTTCGACAAAGGGCCCCATTATCCTTTGAAGACTGCAAAGTTAAATTCCGATTCCCTGAAGCGGAAAGGTTTTCAGTATACCCAGCTCCAGCACTGTATGTCACAACACAAATCAAATGAGCAGGGGGGTAGGGAGCTCTACGCATTAGAACATACGTTAACAACAGCAGCACCAAAGGGAGCAGTCTCGCTCTTCTGCAGGCTCTTTGAGAAAGAGGACCCTTTGAAGAAGGAGAACTACATGCCTAAGTGGGAAAGGGACCTGGGGAAGGAATTGGGGACAGAGGAATGAGTTGTATCTGATCCCGCACATTTAAAAGCTCTAAGTGTGTCACAAATAGAGGGGGCGGTGAAGGTGTGCCACAAGTGGTATGTTACTCCAGAACTCAAGAACAAGAGCAAATCGGCGCTGTCAGCGCAGTGCTCGAGGGGATGCGGGGCCGCAGGGTCGCTTTTCCACCTTTTGTGGACCTGTCAAAAATCAACCCAATTTTGGAAGGAGGTTCTACCACAGGTGAAGCTCATCACAGGGTTAACAATTCCCTGGGACCTGGTGATAATACTACTGGGAGGCTCAGGCAATGCCCGAAGCAACAAAATACTCTGGTTCTACTATATAGCGAGCCTGTCCCTGCTGTTGCACAATCGTTATGGTTGATCATGGTAATGTGGGTGGGTTATCGTCTTACTACTAGTGCTTGCCAATGTAGTGGATTTTTGTCAAACTCTGCTGACTCCCCGTCTGGTTAGTTTCTTATCGTTCTGTTGCTTCATTTGTTACTGTTGTTCTTTTTTGTTTCTGTTAACTTGAAAATGCAAATAAAAAGACAATATTGAAAAAAAGAAAAAAAGAATGAGCCTGAATTCTCTGAGGAGCTGTGAGCCCCAGCAGGTCATAAGCCTTAGCTATACAAGAGATGACTCAACTAGCAATGGAAGGTTTAGCTGCTTTTCTTGCCAGGTGAAAGGCAACCATCAGTCGCAAACAACTGGTCTGATTTCCGGAACCGAGTATGCTCTATGCAAAACTTTAGAGCCCTACAAACATCCAGATTGTGTTAGACTTCTTCAAACAGAGATGAATGTGGTCTGGGATGAAAAATCGGCCTAAAGCGATCTTGAATTATGACACACACATTTAATCCAAGTTCTTAGCCTGTTGCCTTGCCCCCAGCTTCCTAAGCAGGAGGCACTGGTGCAATAAGAAGAAAGATTCAATGGCTCTCTATGCGCTCAATGTGATTAAAGCCTTTGATAGCATTAGTTGGTGCTATTTAGCTGCAGTGTTGCAAGCTTTTGGTTTTGGCCCTAATTTCATTAAACTTATTTTTGCTAATTTCGCTTGTCCATTGGCGTCCATTAAGAGGAACCGCAAACTCTCTGCCCCGATTCCCATTTATCGAGGTACATGTCAAGGTTGTCCATTATCCCCACTTCCTTTTACCTTAGCCCATGAGCCGTTGCCACAAGTGGGAGGAGTAATCCTTTAATCACTGGAGTCAATACTGGTGAAACTACACACAAATTGGCACTTTGTGCTGACGATATTATTTTCATGATAGCCGATCATACGTCCACTCTACCAGCGATTAGTAGGGAAATGAATGTTTTCGGAGAGGTTTCTGTGTATGCTATTAATTATGCTTAATGTCTTGATGCCACGAGCAGATCTCCATCTCTTACCAGGTGCTTATCCATTTAGATGGGAGGAAGATAAACTTAAATATTTGGGAATCTACCTTAATCGCTCACATGCTACCCTCCTTCAACATAACTATCCAGCTCCCTTTCGTGTTCTTTACCAAGATCTTGAGCAATGGAAGAGAACCGAGATATCCTGGTTTGGTAGATACACTGCCATTAAAGTGAACTTACTCCCTTGATTACTTTACGCTGTTTTGTCCCTTCCGGTACTGCTCCCTTCTTTCACTATCAAAACCTTGCAATCTAAGGTTTGGGACTTTATCTGGCAGGGGAAACCACCCTGAGGGTCTAGGAGAGTCCTAACTAGTTCGAAACGACTGGGAGGCGTGGCAGTGCCTAATAGACATCAGTACCGGTTGCTGGCAGTACTATTGGTTATAGTCGATTTCTCAGATGCCCATCTGCCTAAGCGCTGAGTGGAGTTTCAGCAGGCAGTACTGTTGGTTATACTCTTTTTCTCGGATGCCCATCTGCCGAAGCGCTGAGTGGAGTTTCAGCAGGCAGTACTGTTGGTTATACTCTTTTTCTCGGATGCCCATTTGCCGTAGCGCTGAGTGGAGTTTCAGCAGGCAGGTCTCTGCGTTCCCTTGGATTCCCTACCCTGGCTCCTGATCAAACGCTGCCCTCCTAGGAACTCTCTGCTCTCTTCCACTCTGAACACGTTAACCTACTGGGACAGAATGAATCATGAATACCGATTCACCACCTATCCTTCATCGCTGACGCCGGTCTTTCATAATTCTCTGTTAACTCCTGGTATGACTGGGAAAGATTTCTCTCGCTGGCAGGAAAGTGGGTTACGGGACCTGGGTCAATTTTATGAGGGAGGAATTCCCTTCACATTCGAACAATGGAAGGCAGCCTTTACATTGCCAGAATCTGAGAGGTACCATTATGTGCAGCCCAGACACCCTGAGCCTAGGGGAGGGAAAGGCAGGGACCAAACACTCTTTGAGAAAATGGTATCTCTCAGTCTTTCATGCCATAAGGTCTCCAATGGGAACATGTGAGGAGACGGAAACGTACATGAAAAACAGGGAGAAAGGAATAGGTTGCGGTATTTCACGCAAATCATCGGAGGCTACATTGGAAAATACAAGAATCTCCACCGTTAGTATCTTACACCAGACCACTTACATGCTACGTATCTACTTGTTTCTCCTCATTACTGGAGAGGGTGTGTGGAGGTCGGATCCATGGCCCATATTTGGTGGCACTTCCCAGTTATCAAGCCCTGCTGGGCAGCGGTTGTCATCTTAATGCACCAGATTGTGGGTATTCAACTCCCCTTGTGCTTTTGTTGGGGGACGTAGACTACCAAGAGGTCTTTACAATTGGGGCCCCCTCTCAGTACTGGCTACCAATATGCTTACTGCAGTCAAATTAACTATTTCTCAATATTGGAGAAAGAAGGAGCCTCCCACCCTTAACATGTGGTGGGCCAATATTTGGTATATCTGTGCCATGCAGAAGATTACTGCCACCGGCTCAGACTCAATCACCAAGTATCAGCGCGTATGGAGCCCCTTTATTTTATTTTAGCATTTGTAGAGCGCACTACAGCCCTCAGGCAACGAGGCGCTAAAAGGAGTTTTTAAGAAGGCTTGCTTGAGGGTTACAGTAAGCGGCCCAATACATTTGCTTATGCACATTTGCATGGTTACATATGATACAGATTGATTGTTACAGTTGGTTACTAATCTTGTCTAGGTATCTAGTCTCCTATACATGGTGAATACATTAATAAAGCATACCTAGAATGACAGGCTCTTTAGATGAAGGGCTTGGTTTTTAAGGCCTTGCGGAAGGCCGTGTGTGAAACGATTGACCTCATCTGAGCTGGGAGGTTGTTCCATAGGGTAGCCGCCATAGTGGGGAAGCTGGTGCCTCCTGCACGCACTCTCTGTGTGTGTGGAACAGTGATGCGGTTGGCATAGGCTGCCCTTGAGGGTCTGGAGACAGTTTGTCTAGATATCCTCTGTGTCATATAGGGGGGTGCTTGATCGTGTAGGCACTTGTGTGTCAGGGCCAGAGTTTTGAAGATCACCCTTTCCTTGATGGGGAGCCAGTGTACCTCCCTCCTGATCCCCGAAATGTGTTCATTGCGCGAGGTGCCTGTGGCAGCCCTTAAGGCATTATTTTGGGCATCAAACGATTAAAGCCCACAATTCCCCCACCAATGGAAATCATTTTCATTATTGTAAACAAGGGACATTACTGGTGAGAATATGGTACGCTATCCTTAGGCAGTTCCTGTACACATTTGCCTTATATAACTCCAAATTATTTTGTCATTTTTCCCTTAATGTTTAGACCTCTCTATCTCTTTTTGTTTTTGCTGCATTAACTGCACATGCACCAGTAATATGTGTGTCGCTACCTCACCGCAATACCTCTTCCTCCTTGTGATTTGTCGTTTATTTTGGTGTATTGTCTGTTTTTTCTTTTTTCTTTTTCACTTATTAAATTGAAATATCCAATAAGTAGGAAATCCCTTGAGTCAGGTGATATTCAGAAACTACCTTTGGTAGGAAGGAAGGAACTATATGAAGAACACCCTTATCGCTATGGAAAATTTGCTACGGTTCCTTGGATGAAAGAGCTTGGAGCTCTTCCACTCTTAAGTGACATTATTGCCACTAAAAAGGTTGTTCTCCAGGTCAACTTATTGATATCATAGGAACCCATGGGCTCAAAAGGTTTGCATATGAGTGCCACTGAAACCAAATTCAGATCCCATCGAGACAGAGGTTCACAAATGGGTCGATATAAGTCGAGAAGACCCTCAAAATGATGCTGAATAGCCTCATTTGATAAAGTGAATTATTTGTGGCACTTTTCACTGAGAGGTAATGCTTGCATGTGTTACTCCTAACACATGTAAAGTCTAAAAAAGACATGAAAGACATGACATTGTCCACTGAAGCCTGAAGTGGATTCAAGTTCTGGTCAATAGCCCAATAGCAAAAATGAAACCACTCGCTCTTATATGGTTTTCTTGTGGACTTTTTCCAGGCCACCATCATAATTTTCAAATTCTGCTCCAAGATGTGAATATGAGCAATGGCTAGTTCCTTAGGAAACAGACGTTCAAGACCAGCAATTGAAGGGAGGGATCAAGCACCTGCTCCTTCTGCTGATTTAGAAGCTCTCCCGTTAGAGACAGATCTAACGGAGGAAGAACTGCCAAGTCCAGGAGATTTGCAAACCAAATCTGACGCAGCCAGAAAGGGATTACAATGATCATTGGTGAGTTTCGTGCTAACTTGAACCTCATTAAGGTCTTGTGGATTAGGAGAAGTGGAATGAAATCATAAATCGCTTTATTCAATCACTCCACACGGAGAAAACCTTCGAAGGAATGATGTTCCTTCCCTTAGAAATAAAATATCAATATCAGTATCAATTTCCATGATGCGCACTGGGGACAGAACACACAGAACTGAATTGTAAACAAATCCACTGCTCGATACCCCAATTTGTGGAACAGGATCCGTGCCACTGATGGCTTCAGTTCTTATTCATATGGCGCAGACACATCCTGCTTAGATTGTCTGCCAACACAATCCTCTTCCCCTCCAGATGAGATGCAAATAGAAAAAGGTGATTTTGTTCATTGGGGATGGTACCAAGTTGTGAGTTATTAGATGTACACAGTGAGCTCCCCAGCCACACTCAGAGGAATCTGTTGTAACCACAATCAGAAATTGAGGTGTGTAAGGAACTCATGGTGGCAACAGTAAAGACAGACACAAGTGATCACAGTTCAAGGGTGTTTATTAAACTGAAAATGCAGGGTGGAAAAACGCCTAACCTATAACTAAATCTAAGATGGGAGCAAGCGTTAGCCATCAAATGAAAAATAAGGCAGTCCTAGTGATGCTGTGTCAAAATAAAAGGGCCTGTACTAAGAACAACCTATTGCCAAATCCTTACAACTAATTACCGAAAGAGTGTGGGATGGGTTTTCAGTAAAGAAAGAAGCGTTCACCAATAATAAGTCAGGATCTCATTTCCAGGAGCCTCCCTTCCCCATGTTTTCAGCACAGGACAAGGTGGGACCTTGGAGCACAGCACATGCTCGAGCTTTCTCAGCACAAGCCAACAGTTCCATTCCAGCTGCCTCAGTACACGTTCAAGCTTTCTCAGTACAAGCCGACAGTTCTGTTCCAGCTATCAGGTTCTTCGATGGTAAAGTCTCTTTTCAATAAAAGTCTCCTGCCTTCAAGGCCTGATGTATCTAACAAACAAACACAAAGTTCTGCTGCACGTATACTTTGGGTGACAGCTTCACCCCTGGATCCCCCTCTTCTGGGTGTAAACCCCTCACAAATCGTATTCAACAAAACAAATGCAAAGTTCCTTTCCAAATGGACTTTTGGGGCGTTGACTTTCCACCCTTGTATCTCCCTTCTTTGGGTTCAGAGCCCTTTTGTACGTCAGCCTCCCTCCTTCGGGTTCACTATGTCTTTTTCTTGGTTCACAAATCTTAATGTCTTTTCAAACAGTCTTCCCTTTTTGGGTCATGCTGGCTTCACCCCTGGGTCCCCCTCTTCCGGGCTTAGCCCCCTCTTGAACATTAGCCTCCCTCCGCCGGCTTCACTCTGGCTTGTATTTCAAGAACAATCTTCTCTGTCATTTTATCACAATGTCTTTCCAACAATTCACTGTGAACCTCCCTTTCACGGGTTCATATTTGTCAATACAAAATGTTCCTTAAGGTGTCAGGCTTCGCCCCTTCTTGCCGGCACCCCTCTGGCGTGTTCACTCTTGCCAACTTTTAGAAAACAGTTCACTGTGGACTACCCTCTGCCGGGTTCACTCTCGTAAACACACTGTTCTGTGGGACTTTAGACTTTGCCCCTTTCTAGCGGCATCCATCCTTCGGGTTCACTCTTGCCAATTCTTGTCAACACACTGTTAATTCGCTAGTTTCACCAAGCTGGATTCATCTCCATTTGCTTTTCATTATTCTGTTGGTAAAAAACTTCTGACGGTACAGAGGATTTTACAAGACCCCTGTATGAGCACTTGGACCTTTTCTCGCCCCTTCCCAAAGACTTCTGGATACAGTAGTCTCTACCATCGGGTAATTACCCAGAGTTTCCTACTAGAGCACCCACATGGTGCCGGCCTCCTCGGCTACTGGTTTTCCCCCTTCTCCATCAATCGTATCTTTAGGCCTTTCAAAGTTCAAATTAGCCGTTGGCTACTTTTCGTTCAGCACAGTTCAGTTTCTTATTGATTCTCCCCTCAACTCATCGACTGTGATGAACCACTTGCCTTTCTTCTTCTTCGAGTCAAGGTTGGTACCATGGAGAACTGCAATTCTCCCAGGCTTGGTTATTAGCGGAGGAGGGTCTCATGTACCGTAGACATCTCTTGCAACACACGCTGGCTATTATTCTCAGTCTTATGTTTCCATCTGTGGAGGTTTCACAGGCCTTGGTTAGAAAGGGCAAGGTCGCTTCTCTCCTTGTCACCCTCTCAGTATGTGCCGTCTTTCTCCTCCTCTTGAACTGCCATGCTGAGTTAGCTCTCACATCGTGCGGTCTGCCTTGCTCGTCTTGTGCTCCACCTTTTATGCCTGTGGGGAAAGGAAAGAGCCGTCAGGTGTGTGTGATTCAGGTTAATTGCCTGACTCTGCCTGACGCTTGTGTCGGGACATGTCAGGTAAACAGCTCTGGGGTTAGTTTGCAGTCTTCCATGGGGTAAGAAAGTGTTTGTGTCAAATAGAAAGAGTTTGTCTTGAGAAATTATATTCTTTGTCCTAGGGGTGTTGGTAAAGTCAGAAGGGTGAAATTGGTAAGGTTTGTAAAGCAAACAGGAATGACCAGGTTTAATATCATGAAATAAACAAGGGGGATTTTGGGAACGGTATTGTTTCATCTGAGTAGACTGGGTGTTTGGGAAAGAATAACCAGAGGGACATGGAGAAGAAAGATTGGGAGTATTCGGGCAGGGATCAGGATAACAGGGATTCTGGGAGAGATGGTTTCTGGGTGCAATGGGGTTTGGGATTCTAGGGGATTTGTTATATAGGGGATTTGTTATATACAGAGGGATCGTTCGATCTGGGTAAGATAGATTTAATTGGAGGAAGGGGGAAAATATATTACAGCCTATAAAGGCCTCAGGTATATCGTACTCCTCTCCTTCCCCCCGTACGATACCGCATCTCACCTAGGGTATTCCTCTGAGCACAACCCCATGCCCCTCTACCCAGGTAATCCTCCCTCGCTCTTCCTCACCCAGGGTTGGGATCTGAGAGCGGCAGCCCTTCCCTGGCCAACTGAATAAGAGATTCTCGAGGTCTACTCAGGAGACTACCCTCAGGTTTCTCAGAGGTAGCTGGAATAGAAATCTGATTAGAAGGTTTTCTGAACTGTTCCACCAAACCAGAGTTTCCAGAACATGCTCTGGAAAGGAGAATATCATGCCCTGCGGACCGGATAGCTGATTCCAACACCAAGGACCAGATTCTTACTCTAGCGAAAGGAACCAGATGCACAAAGCTATCAAGCCTTGGAGTCTTTGAAAATATCAAGTAAATAGCTCATAAAAAAGAGGAATCAACTGTGTAATTACCAAGACCCTGTACCGAAGAGGGAAGACCTTGTTTAGAGTGGTATCTATATCAACTGCAATAAATTGGGTCCTCTGTAGTGGAACCAGTTTTGACTTGTTAATGATTACGAAAACCCCAGATCGAACAGTGTATCGCATGTTATCTAAACTTTCTGACTCACTGCGCCTGGGGACACAGTTTTCACAAACACCTTTGTGAAAACTGTGGGAGAAAAGAAGACGAGTTGAAGGAAAGACAAGACAAATCAAAGGGAAGACAAGTGTATTGCTAATGGTTTTTCCCTAATGTGAACCTCAGGTACTGACGATGCTCTTTTATGATAGGAGCATAAAATTAACGTTCTGGAGGTCTAATGACACCATCCAGACATTGTGTTGAAGAGCCGTCAGGATCTGAGGCACTGTTACCACACGAAAGCCTTCCACCAGAAGAAATTGGTTGAAATCGGAAAAAAGATCCAAATTTGGTCTTATTCACTATTCTTTTTTGCTACTATAAAATAGCGGGGGTATAATCCCTGGCTTTTCTTACTTTCTGGAACTGTTTTAACTCTCCCATGAGAGATGTTTTGGAATCTCTCTGAGAAGCTCCAGAAATGCCTTTTGGAGCTTTGGTGGCGATGAAGCTGGAATAGCAGGGAAGGCCAAAGAATAACCTAGACAGATGTTCAAAACCCACGTCTCTTCAGTAATATTTTCCCACTGTTGTAAAAATGGGTAAATTCTATTTTCTACTGGGGATATATGTTGCCTGATGAGGATAGGAATTGCTAACACATCCCCAGGCTGAAGTCAAATAGACGTCTTATATCCTTGAGTAACAGTAGCTCAAATTGTATAATCATCCTTCACTTTCAGTCTGTACCTAGTCTTCTTTAGGGAAGCATAGTAAGGCTTGGAAGCTGATCAGTTTCAGAAGAAAAAGGCTTAAAATTTCTATGATAAGGCTGCCTTGTAGAGATAGCACAAAATGATCTTCCTATGGTAATGGTTGCCGTATTTATCTGCAACACCTCATCTGTAGATATTCCTCTGTAGATGGATTGAACAATGTTTTACGATTAAAAGGTAAACCTAGTACCTTCTCCTGAATATCCCAAAGGGAGGCAGCCAACAAATAAGCAAGCCTGCATATGCTGGCAGCGCTCTTCATTGCGCTTGCCACGATATCCACCATGTCTTAATAACTTTAAGTTGCTGCAGTGCAGTCTCTCTACCGTCTGATATCCCAAAGTCATACTCATTCACTTCATCCTGTGGAAGGAATTCTGTGACTCTCTCAAAATTCTCATCATTGAGAATATTAAAACCTGATGAGCACACTGGTAGCATTAATGTGCCTCAATTGCAGGGATGCATTTGTATACAATTTATTTCCCGGATTCTTCCTTAGGAATCTTTTATTTGGAATCCAGTGACTTTGAAACTGGGGAATCAGAATGAGGCTTGGAGCAGCAGATTACGCAAGATGGACCCCCAAACACTGCACAGAGGCATGATGTGGATCGGCCGCTGAGAACTGCTTCCCACATCGGACGTATTACTCAAATCCCGTAGTATACAGCATACACATCAGAGTGCGGTACTTCACTGTAACAATAAAAAACACCAATTGGGAATAAAAAACATAGCGCATCGCTAAAGGTAACACCCACAAAAAGGAGGGTGTCACGGAGTGCAGCAATACTGACACACCTAGTAGGCCAACTAAACAGGACCTGTGGGTGTGGCAGTTGGTGATATGGAGGTGGAGGGTGGGGCATGCGCACGGAGCGACACACTCAAGTAAAAGGGCTCCAAACCTTTCTGATTTCTTAAAGTGACAGCCATCTATTGTAGCCAGCTTTTTTTGGACCTGCCTGTGGATGCAGGCTGTCCCAACCAGTTGGGAAGGAAGGAGAGCAGGACCAGAGAAGAACAAGTAACTTACCCCTGGTATCCTTCTTTTGACTGGATGTTCCTCACACACATTCCTTATCTTTTATATTTTTATATTTCCAATATCCAGTTTTGCTGCTTCAGAATATTTTTTTCAGCAGGGGGCGTCGAGGCCAGTCGACTCAATGTCCCTCGGAGGCCTTCGTCTCGATGTCGACGTTACCGAAGGTATATGTAGCACGTGCAGCGCCTGTGGGCTTCAGTTCCGTTTTTACGAGTGAAGGATTTATCTTGTGTCTGATGGTTACTCCTCCTGAGAGAGCGTAGACTGTAACCGCAAGGGAAATTCTACTGCGGGGTAGGTTGGGAGTGGCGATAAGGAATACGTGCGAACATCAAGTCGAAAGAACGTTAACAGGAGTAAGTAATTTTGAATGGATTGTGTGCTCCCACGTATTCCTCATCTTTTATACACTCCCAAAGCAGCTTAAATTATTTGGAGGAGGGAGGCAGAATTTAGTATGACATTAATAGATCTCATGTTTTGTGTGCACAGAATGCAACACTACTTTTTCAAATGCTGACGTGAAGAAGAGTCTAAACTATAATGTTTAGTGAAGGTGGGTACAGACGACCTTGTGGCAGCTGCACATATATCCCTTATTGGAACTCCCCTCTGTAAATTAGAAGAAGTTGCCATACCCCTGGTCGAATGAGCTTGTAGGTGTTCTGGAGTAACTTTCCTCGCCAGTTTGTAGCATTCCGATATTGCCAATATAATCCATCTAGAAAGAGTTTGTTTGGTAATAGCCATACCCAATTTGTGACCTGAATAGCCCACACATAATTGGTCATCCTGTCTTACCCATGTCATTGTGGAGATGTAAAAGCTTAGTGCGCGTCTAGGGTCAAGCCTGAAAAGTCTTTCCTCTTCCTTTCTCAGGATGTGGTGGAGGATAAAAAGATTGTAACGTTATTTGTTGAGTGAAATGAAACTCAGAGACAAGTTTGGGGAGAAAGTGGGCTTCACTTTCAGTACCACTTTATGTTTATAAAAGATAGTCTAAGGAGGCTTACAGGATAAAGGCTGTAGCTCACTCACCCTTCAGGCAGAGGTAATTACTACTAGAAAAGATGTTTTTTAAGGGTTGGTAGCCTCAAAGGACAGGAGTCCCCATCATAAACTTCAACACTAAGTTGAAATCCCAAACTGGGACTTGAAAAGGGATTAGTGGGAAAACATTGTCAGGCCCTCTAAACATTGTACTATTAAAGGTATTTTAAAGTAAGAAACTTCCTCTGAAGTGTGCTTTACAATAGAAAGTGCTGCCAAGTATCCCTTGATGGTACCAATCTGGACCCCCAGAGTAGCCAGGTGTAACAAAAAAGATAACACCATCGATGTATTACATGCAAACGAGTCAACATTCTTATCTCTACACCAGCTGCAGAACTTATTCCCGCGGCAGTGATACAAAGATTTAGTTGCTGGTCTTCTGGCCGAAAGAAAAATCTCCCTTATGTCATCCGGGAGGTCCCAATCCTTGCATGAGAAACCATGCGTGAAGACTGAACGTCCCGTTATCCGGACGGAGAACCCGACCCTCCTCTTGCGAGTTCTTTGTGGAAGACGGATCGGAGTGTAGATGGACATGTCCAGAAGGTCCGGGTACCACGTTCTCCTGGCCCAATCCGGGGAAACTAGGATCATGGATTTCCTGAACTTTCTCAACTTTCTGATTACGTGAGGAATGACGGGGACTGGACGAAATTCGTATAGGAGTGGAAATTCCTAGTCCACCGCGAACACGTCTCCTAGAGCTCCTCTTATGGGAAATTCCCTTGAGCAGTATAGCTCGCACTTCCGGTTGGCACAAGTCGCAAACAGAGCCACTTGAAGGGTTCTTCAAAGGGTGAAGATCTCTTGAAGGACTTCCTGAGCAAGTTCCCACTCGTTGGAGACTGTGTACTGCCTGCTCAGAGTGTCCACCGTCGTGTCCATCTCTCCAGCTAGATCAACTGTTGACAGAGAGATTCCTTCTTGCATTGCCCAGAACCAGAGCTGCATTGCCTCTCTGCACAGTGGTAGTGACACTACACCTCCTCTCGTGTTGAGGTAGCACATGGCCAGTGTGTTGTCCGTCATTATCAGGACATTCTTTCCCCGTACAGATGGCAGATTAGCCTTCAGCGCTAGTCTGATTGCTCTCGGCTCTAAAAGGTTGATATTTAGTTTGGACTCCGATGGAGACCAACGACCACTGATTGTCAGATCGTTGGTATGGGCTCCCCACCCTCTGAGTGAGGCGTCCGTCACTACTGTTATCTCCGGCCATGGTTGCCAAAATCATTCTCCTTTGAAGATGTTCTCCCGACTGGCCCACCACTGAAGATCCAGTGAGACTCTGCTTGGGATTTGTAGGAGGTCTGACATCCTTCCATAGAATTGTGACCACTGAGTCCTGAGAGCCCATTGGAGAGATCTAATTCTTAGGCGAGCCTCTGGCACCAGGAAAATGCAGGATGCCATGAGGGCGAGCAACCTTAGAAAATCGAAGGCCGGTATAAGCTGGGCATTCTGGAATTTGGTCATCATCTGCAGAATGTCTTGAGCCATCACAACTTGGCGGCAAGGCTTTTCACAGGGATGCATCCAAGACTACCCCAATGAATTGGAGTCTTTGTGATGGTATCATGTGGGACATCTTGAAGTTTAGGGAGAAGCCCAGTCTGTGAAGGAAGTGGCAGGTATAGCTGAGATGTTCCAAGGCCTGTTCTGGGGAACTGGCCCTGATCAGCCAATCGTCTAGGTAGGGGTAAATGCGAATTCCACCTCTCCTGAGACTCGCTGCCACGACCGCCATCAGTTTAGTGAATACCCTCGGAGAGCAGGTCAGCCCAAATGGTAGAACTCGAAACTGATAATGAGAACCGGCAATGGCAAACCTCAGGTACTGCCTGTGCTTGTGATGGATCGTCACATGAAAGTAAGCATTCTGAAGGTTCAATGATATCATCCAATCCTGAAACTGGAGGGCCTGAATGATCTGAGAAAGGGATACCATCTTAAACTTGTCCTTCCTTAGGAACTTGTTCAAGTCTCTTAAGTCCAAGATGGGTCTCAATCTTCCGTTCTTCTTGGGGATTAGAAAATACGGGGAGTACCAACCCTTGTTCCTCTTCGCTACAGGTACTGGTTCTCTAGCACCTTTCTCTAGCAGGGTTAAAATCGCCTGCATAAGGAGCGGATCTGGAACTTTCAAAGAGTTGTTCCCCGGTGGATGACTCAGAGGTTTTTGCAGAAAAGGGAGGCAGTAACCATGGGCAACTGTTTCCAATGCCCATGCATCTGAAGTACTAGGCTGCCATTCTGTCAGATGCTGTGACAATCTGCCTCCCATTGCAGTCTTGTGAATCAAGTCCTCAGAGGTTTTGGAGTGGCTGAAACAGTGGCTGAAGGTAAGGCTGTCGCTGCTGTTGCAGTCTTAGTACTTCTTCCCCGTCAACAGCGGGGGAATCTTCTTTGTCCTCTTTGAGCTGGCTGTCCTCTGCTCCTTCCAAATGTGGAGTAGTGACAAAAGGACCTGCGCCTCCACGGTGTACCCGTGGGTCAGTTTGAAGGTTGTCTGATTGCAGCACCAAGGGATTTGGCTGCTGCCGTGAAAGTTTGCAGCTTCTCCAAACTCTCATCAGCTTTGTTTCCGAATAAATGAGTGGCGTCAAAGGGCATGTTGAGAAGTCTGGATTGTACGTCTGGGGCAAATCCTGGCTTTCTCAACAAGGCAAATCTGTGCATCACTGTACTTCCCACTACAGCTCTGCAGATACTGTCAACAGAGTCGGGACCAGTCTGGAGGTATTTGCACACCGCATATTTCCCATCATTGACAATGTTTAGAAATCAGTCTCGCTCTTCCCCTTCGGGGATATGGTCAGCCGCCATGGAAATGCACTCCTAAAGGGTGTGTGTAAACCTTGCTAACGTGCATGTAGCATTAGCTGATTTCAAGGCTATACTCCCAGCCGAAAAAACGTTTTGGGCCATGGCATCGTAACGCTTGTCATCCCTATCCGGAGGGATTGTAGGATAGGCATTCTACCTACTGGTGGAGGTGGTCGCCTGAACCACCAGACTCTCTGGTGTTGGGTGCTTTGACAAGTAAAAAGGGTCAGAGCTTGAAACTCTGTACTTTGAGGTCAACTTTTTGTTGACAGCCGGAATGACATCTGGTGTCTTCTAGTTGGTAGCCACAAGTCTTTGTAAGGCTTGATGAAAAGGCACAATTGGGTCCTATTGTGGGCCCCTGTCCAAGACGTCAGTTAAATCGTCTTACTCAAAGACTGGTGTTGGTCTCGACCACCCCATATACTCCATAACACTTGACATCAATTGCCTGCATGTCACTTTTGCGTGGTCACCAGGGTTCGCCCTTCCGAACTCAACATCTGGTGAGGTGTCTAACCCACTAGCCTCATGTAGGCATTCTTGTAGGTTTTTCATTCTTGAATCTCCTGAAATTAATGCCTCGGGCACTGATGGTGTTCCATACTGGAAACCAAAGGTCTGGATTCATCAGAAGATTCCTCTGCATCCTCATAAATAGAGAGGGACTTGAAATAATCAGGCTGGGGCAAAGGAGTATATGTCTTTTCCAATGTAGTTGTCGGCATTATATTTGTGAATAAAGGAGCCAAAATCATCAGGACCGTCGACGTTGATGGCTTCAGCGATGATGGCTTCTACACATGTGGCGTTGAGGAGGTCAATGCTCGAAGCGTAGATGGCTTCTCCAAAGTTATCGGCGTCAGTGACGCACCTTTCGACCCTGATGGTGTCGAATCTTTCGGCGTAGATGGCTCAGTCCTCGAGGGGACTTTCTCTTGACTCGAGGGATCCTTCCATCACTCTGAAGGAGTCTTACCCACCGGGTCCGAAGACGCACAGCTTTTGTGCTTATGAGGTCTTTGGACCGGAACATGGCTTTTGGGTGTAGTCGAGGGGGGCAAGGTCACTTTCTCGAACACCTTTAACATTCGTAATCTAATCTCTTTGCACTGAGCCGGTGAGCTAGAGAGCTAGACTTAGTGGGGCAAACGATATGTTTCCGGTGAGGAACTTGTAGATGAGAAGATGGTGATCTATGGCGCTGTTACTTTCCGTGTCTAGAGGATGAGTGGTGTGAACCACTACATACCGGGAACGTTTATTCTTGTTGCAACTAGTAGAAACTGTTCTTGACTCGTCCGAAGTTTTTTGTTTTTTTGACAGAGTCAAAGGGGATTTTTGGCTCCTACATGCCGCAAGATTCCCTTTACGCTGTCTCAGGGCTTTGGCCATCATGGATAGGCAGTCCTCTCACTCCGATGACGGATGAGTCGAACCCAGACACCATAGGCAGATCCTATGGTGCTCTGTAATAGACATCTACGCACCGCAGTAAAAGCATTTCTTGAAGCCCGACCTGGGAGTGGAAGGCACCGAAGACGAAGCTATTCTTCACGGATTCACCGGAAGAATTAAGAATTTATCAAAGAAACTATCAAAGATATTGCTGTCAAGGAATAAAACTTACAGTGTCCGAAGCATAAGTGCGGAAAAACAGAACTAAAGCCAACAGGAGCTGCGTGTGCTACATATACCTTCGGTGATGCCGACATCGAGATGGAGGCCTCTGAGGGACATTGAGTCGACAGGCATCGACGCACAGCGCCCCCCTGCTGAAGAACAAATTCTGAAGCAGCAAAGTTGGATACTGTGAATATCAAAGATAAGGAATACGTGGGAGGACACAATCCATTCGAAATTTTATAATGTTATAATGAGTTACACTTGGAAATGGAGGACCTGATGAAAATAAATGTTTAGTCATTGTATTAAGGGATAATTAAAAGGCAGGCTGTATTGACTAAATTCCTGTGAAACAAAAAGCATTGCAACAGGGCATGAAATGCATGAACTTGTTTTGAAAATAAAAATGGACGTGCAAGAAGCTCAAAAGGTGGGACTGTGGGAGTATGAAACCATTCCTTTGTTTCATGATGCTTCTTCTCTTTAGCACAGAAAGTAGGCATAGAGGACACAGTAACTAATCAACATTGTTATGAGGCCTCAGACGTTGGGGCTGCTGGCACAATGCCAAGTGCACAGCTTGCTAGGGAGGCCTTGCCGCCGAGTGGCGCTGCAGAGCAAACAGTGATAATGTTGTGTGCACTATGAATTGAAAGAAAAGTATAGGACCCCAAGTGTTGGAGGTTGGCGGCAGACAGTCCTGAGGGGTACTTGAGTGTCAGACCATTTCTAGAAGGTTTGCTTCATATGACTGAGGAAGCAGCAGGTGCACTAGAAAACAAAGGAAGATAAGTGGGAGTTTCTTCCCTGAAGCAAAATACTGCATCTTCCAGGGCCTGGCAGCCTCCTCCAAGGCTGTGTGAGTTCTTTGTATTTATTTGTATTTATTAGGTTTATATAGCGCTTTATTGATAAGAAGTTAATTCATCTGATCTAACAAAAGGACACACACCTGTGTTTCGAAGGGATTGTGTCCTCCGACGTATTCCTTATCTTTGATAATACGTTTCCAACTTGCTGGCCTCGGACATTTTTTTGGTAGAGGGCGCTGTGCGTCGACATCTGCCGAGTCGATGTCCCTCGACGGCCACCGTATCGCCGTCGACGTCACCATGCCCATAAATAGCCACGCGCTGCGTCCGTTGCTCAGTTCCGTTTTTCCGCGCTTCGTGGGGCCTCGGAATGTCGTTGCTCAGTTCAGTCAGGATAGCTATACTATTTCTACTAGAATATTCCTTATAGTTCTCGATGGCTTCTTCATCAGAGCCGATGACGCCGCGATCCGGCTTAAAGTAATGTCGAGACTGCAGTAAAAAAATGTCGATAACGGATCCACACAGGATCTGCTTATGGTGCTCGGGATCCGAGCACCATTGTTCGGAGTGTGAGGACTGCATGTCCATGACGGCGAAATCCTTGAAGGAGCGCAAGGGGAAGCTCGAGAGAGGTAAGTCAACCAAAATCTCCTCGAAAGTTTTGTCGGCTGAGTCGAGGCATTCGTCTCCTCGCCGTCGAAAAAAATTCCCATTCTAGATCTCGAAGCAGCTCCCACCATTCGTCGAGATCAAGACACTCAAAAAAGAGACGTCGAAGATCCCATTCCTCGTCGTCTTCTGTGTCCCAGAAAGAGTCTCCTGTACCACCAAACATAGTTCTCATAGTTGGAGGAATTCAGAAAGAAAATGTTAAGCGTCTTCGAGAACGCGGCCTCGACCCCCTCCAAGACAGCTGAGGGTGATACCCCGGGTGAAAAACCCAAAAAATCAAAGCGCCGCGAGTCGCAGCACCGGCGAAACATTCCACCCGAGAGCGCCATGAGCCATCGGGTAAGAAGGCACCGTCTTGACGTCGATGAAAGAGAGGACCAAGGCCACCCCACAGCCAACAGTGATTTCAAGGGCCTCCGGCACGACGCCGAAACCATCGTCGATGCCCTCGAGTAGGATCCCGATCCTTTCGAGTTCTTCGAGACCCCTTCCAGTTTTTTCGACGCCATTTTCTGTGCCTTCGAAGCCTGTTACATCGGCGTCAACGACATCGACGTTTTCTCGTCCAATAACAACGAGTTTGGCTCCTTCTGCCTTAGAAATGGGTTTTACTCCATTTCAGAGGTCAGAATACCCTGGGCTTTCTTCAATTTATGAAGAAGGGGAACATATCGACCAGGAAACATTCGGGTTACAGAGGACCACACTGCCTACCGCAGAGGATTTCTTCTCTGTGAAATGAAGGCTGAAGGAACTACAGGAGTCACTACATGAGGCAAGTGGGCTGGACACTTCCCCAGAAGTGGAATTTGTTAAGCCAGACCCAGGGGAATATGCCGAAACACCATATAGAACCCTGATGGCAAGAATAATTGAGTTTATGGGTTGGTCTGCACCTTCACCTGTTTTCCAACAGGATGACTTAACAGATATATTGGACAAAGGCCCACAGGAGGACCCGGTGGTCCCCTTCCATGCAGCCTTACAAAGAAAAATTGCATCAAATTGGGAAACTCCCGAAGTTATCCCTGCAGTCAATAAAAGATTGTCAACCAAGTATAGGGTAGCGGCTGCTGACCCTGAATAAGTGTCAAAACACCTGACCCCAGAGAGCCTGGTGGCTCAAGCGGCAACTTCATCTAGCAGTAGGACCGCTTACCCTACTGTCCCACAGGATAGAGATGACAAGAGATACGACTCTATGGCAAAGAAAGTCTTCTCTGCCTGTAGTATGGCGTTGAAGTCCATCAACGCCACCTGTACGCTCGCCAGGTTCAGTCACACACTATGGGAGTGTGCTTCATCAGCGGCTGACTGCATACCCGAAGGAGAGGAAAAGGAAGCCTTCCTTAACATTATTAAAGGTGGCAAAGATGCCATGTGTGAATCACTTCAAACTGGCATTGAATCCGCTGACAGTATCAGCAGGGCCATGGCGGCAAGTACAACAATCCGCAGGCATGCTTGGTTGCGAAAGTCGGGCTTTGCCCCTGATGTACAGGCCAGACTTTTCAACATGCCCTTTGACGGCTCTTCATTATTCGGGAAAAAGGCTGATGAAAGTCTGGAAAAGTTACAGACTTCTAAAGCAGCAGCAAAATCTTTAGGAGCTGCTATCCGCCAAACTCCTTTTCGCCCCTCAGGAACCTCTGAGAGAGGAAAGTCCTTTCGCTATTATTCCGCATTCGGGAAAGGCAGAGGACAACCGGCTCAAAGAGGCCAAAGGAGATCCACCCGAGGTGGACGGGTCAAAAGTACTAAGACCGCAGCAGCAGCAGGTGCCTCTTTACCCTCGGCATCTGCATCAGCCGCCCCCAAACAACTCTGTGGCCTTCCCACACAATACACCTGTAGGTGGCAGGTTAACTCACCATCTGACAGAATGGCAGGCTATAACGTCAGATGCTTGGGCATTGGAGACAGTTGCCCAAGGTTAGTGCCTACCCTTTCTACACATTCCTCAGAGTCATCCACCGGGGAACAGCTCTCTAAAAGTTCCAGATCAGCTCCTCTTGCAGGAAATTATAGACCTACTAGAGAAAGGTGCCATAGAACCGGTACCTGTAGTGGACAGGAACAAGGGCTGGTACTCCCCCTACTTTCTCATACCAAAGAAGGACGGAGGACTGAGACCCATCCTGGACTTACGAGAATTGAACAAGTTCCTCAGGAAGGACAAGTTCAAGATGGTAACTCTCTCTCAGATCCTTCGAGCCCTCCAGCTCCAGGATTGGCTGGTATCTCTGGACCACCATGATGCTTATTGCCATGTGCCAATCCATCTCAAACACAGGAAATACCTGAGGTTCGCAATTGGCGACTCTCATTATCAATTTCGAGTTCTGCCATTTGGGCTGACCTCCGCCCCGAGGGTCTTCACCAAGCTGATGTCGGTAGTGGCGGCGAGTTTAAGGAGGGAAGGGATTCACGTCTACCCCTACCTGGACGATTGGCTGATCAGGGCCATATCTTCGGAACAGGCCCAGGCCCAGCTAGATTATGTCTGCCACTTCCTTCACAGACTGGGCTTCTACCTCAATTTAAAGAAGTCACAGATGATACCATCACAGAGACTCCAGTTCATTGGAGCGGTCCTGGACACTTCCCTGGGAAAAGCCTCGCCACCAGAGGTGAGGGCTCAAGATATTCTACAGATGGTCACCAAGTTTCAAAATGCCCAACGTCTCCCAGCCTTCGACTTTTTGAGGTTGCTAGGCCTCATGGCATCCTGCATCTTCCTTGTGCCAGAGGCTCGCCTGAGAATTTGATCTCTTCAGTGGGCACTGAGAAGTCAGTGGTCACAATTCTCAGGGAGAATGACAGATCTCCTCCGGATTCCGGCCAAGGTAGCCCGCGACCTGCTATGGTGGGGCTATCCAGAGAACATCTTGAAAGGAGAACTGTTTTGGCAACCATGGCCGGAGATAACAGCAGTCACAGACGCCTCACTCACGGGTTGGGGGGCCCATGCCAACGACTTGACCATCAGCGGTCGTTGGTCTCCATCGGAGTCCAGACTACACATCAACCTATTAGAGCTGAGAGCGATCAGACTAGCGCTGAAAGCTTTCCTGCCATCAATACAGGGGAAAAATGTCCTGATAATGACGGACAACACGGTGGCCATGCACTACCTCAACAAAAGAGGAGGCGTAGGGTCACTGCCACTGTGCAGAGAGGCAATGCAGCTCTGGTTTTGAGCAATCCAAGAAGGAATCTCTCTATCGGCAGTCCACCTAGCCGGAGAGAAGAACTTGACAGCGGAGGCTCTGAGCAGGCAGAGCACAGTCTCCCACGAGTGGGAGCTAGCTCAGGAAGTCCTTCAAGAGATCTTTTCCCTTTGGGGAACCCCTCAGGTGGATCTGTTCGCCACAAGCACCAACAGGAATTGCGATCTGTTCTGTTCAAGGGAATTTCCCCCGAGAGGAGCTCTAGGAGATGCGTTCGTAGTGGACTGGGAGTTTCCACTCCTTTACGTGTTCCCACCAGTCCCTGTTATTCCTCAAATGATCAGGAGGTTGAGAAGATTCCGGAAAACCATGATCCTAATTGCCCCGGATTGGGCCAGGAGAACGTGGTACCCGGACCTTCTAGATATGTCCATCTGTCCGCCAATCCGTCTTACACTCAAAGAGAATCTTCTCTCGCAGATCCAGACACCAGAACCCTCAACCTTCACGCTTGGCTTCTGAAAGGTTGAAGTACAAGGATTGGGATCTCCCTGATGACATCATGGAGGTGTTGCTTTCGGCCAGAAGACCAGCAACAAAGTCTTTATACTACTGCCGCTGGAACACATTTTGCAGCTGGTGTAGGGAACAGAATATCGACCCTTTTTCATGTGGTACACCAACAGTGTTATCGTTTATACTCTACTTGGCAAACTCAGGCCTTCAAGTAGGCACTGTAAAAGGCTATCTGGGAGCGCTCTCTATCTTCAAGCGCACTACAGAGGAACCATCGTATTTCAAAATTCCTCTAGTGGTACAATTTCTTAAGGGACTAACTAATGTTTACCCTCCAAAACCATTCCAGGTTCCCTTATGGGACTTAAATTTAGTCTTAATGGGCACTCCATTCGAACCACTTCACTCTTGCGTGCTGAGATTTCTCACGCTTAAAACTGTCCTATTGGTAGCACTAACATCTGCTAGGAGGGTGAGTGAGCTACAAGCTCTCTCCTGTAAACCCCCACTACAATCTTCCACAAGGACAAAGTTGTCCTACAGGTGAAGCCTAATTTCCTCCAAAAGGAGGTTTCTGAATTTCATATTACTCAGAAAATTACCTTGCCTTCATTCTACCCTCCTCCCCATCCGGGGAAAGAGGAGGAAAGGCTACATAGGCTGGACCCTAGGCGAGCTCTCAGCTTTTACATCAGCAGAATGGCTAGGATCAGGCAAGCAGACCAACTGTTTGTAGGATACTCAGGTCACAAGTTGGGACTACCCATAACGAAACAAACCATCTCCAGGTGGATTATCTTGGCCATCCTGGAATGTTATAAACTAGCAGGGAAAGAGCCACCCCAAAATCTCAGGGCTCATTCAACCAGGGGTATCGCAGCCTCTTCGGCTCTCCAAAGAGGGGTACCGGTCCGGGACATATGTGCGGCTGCCACATGGTCGTCCGCACATACATTCACAAAATTTTACAATCTGGATTCCTCCACTGCTCAAGAGACCAGATTTGGCAAGGCCGTATTACATTCGGTCCATCCCTAAAGGGATACATAACACTAAACTCCCACCTCTAATTACATGCCACTGCTATGGGAGTCTATCAAAGATAAGGAATACGTCAGAGGACACAATCCCTTCGAAGAACAAGTTACTTCTTACCTGGTAACGTTCTTTCGACGGGATGTTCCTCCGACGTATTCCTTATCGCCCCTCCCAACCATCCCCACAGTGATAACTTCCCTTGTGGTTGCAGTTTACGCTCCTTCAAGGTCACAAACCAATTCAGGCATGACTTTTCTTATGCTACAAAACGGAACTGAGCAACGGACGCAGCGCGTGGCTATTTATGGTGACGTTGACGCCGATACAGTGCCCGTCGAGGGACATCGACTCGGCGGACGTCGACGCGCAGTGCCCTCTACCGAAAAAATTTCCGAGGCCAGCAAGCTGGAAACCTATTATCAAAGATAAGGAATACGTCGGAGGAACATCCCGTCGAAAGAACGTTACCAGGTAAGAAGTAACTTGTTCTTTGTTAGTATGAGGTTAGTTTGCTGTGTGAAAGTTTAGAGAGGGCATTTGTCCCGTCTGTGTATTGTATTGCAATGTAATAAACTGCATCTGTTCCCTGCTACTCTTTCAAATGTATGATGTGGGCTCTATTTTTCCACCACAGACGATTAACCAAAGGATCAGAAGTAGGATGTAAATGTATTCCTGCTTTTCAGATACTTGGTTGAGTCACAGAACTCTTTTTCCAACCAGACTAACTGATGCACACTCAACTACACACTTACCTACAAGCTCTGATTCACTTACCCATTTCCTTAAATCCCTCTACATATTCACTTTTTCTGACAGCATCTCACTATTCAGGCTCAATCTGTGTAACTTTTGGGCTTTGCCCACCACCTCTTTTTTCCCCAGAAATAAAGGCCCGCCCAGCCAGTACTCTACAGCAATTGACAGGACAGAGGAACTACACAGAGAAAGAGAGCAGACACAAGTTGGCAGGCTTTTCTTTAATGGTGTTGGCGGAGGCATCCGTGTAATAACATAACCAATGTGGGGTTCTTTTATTTGAAATATTATTCAGGCAAGCGTTGTCGGCATCCTTTGGAAAGAAAGACAAGAGGTCTGTGGTGTGGAAGAGGGAGAAACTCCAGAGCAAAGCGAGATGCATGTTGCTGGCCACAGGGGCCTCCGCCCCAGCTCTGACGAGTCATGCCAAGGGTATGGCAGGAACGTGTGCCATGCAGTTACAGTAGGGTTTTCAGATGCAGTAAGCTCTTATTTCTTATTGTTTGAATGTTGTACATTCTACTTTGCGATGTGTAAACGTTCTATAGCTGCTTTACTAACAATGTGACAGGATATGTTGACTTCTATCCTTGGAAACCAGCAGCAACATTTCCAAGGTCACAGACATGGAGGCGGGAGCGTGGGTCCTGTCACCAGGCCGGAATGGTCCTTGGCCCATGCTGAATTAGACACAGTACTTAATACATCTGATGATGAATACAGTGGAAGGCCAAGTATCAACCCATGGATTCTGTCCACAGCAGGCAGGGCAGTTCAGGTCTTGTATGTGTTGGTCTTATTTAATAAAGTGGAAATATTCTTCCAATGTCTTGGATGGAAGCACTGGCTTTCTTGAAGGGTAATAGTATTCTCACTCTGAATGGATCTTACCTTTACTGGCATTCTGTAGGATTTGTTGGGAAAGAGTTGTCAATAATCAGTACGGTGGTCATAGTTCCTCCAAGCATATATCTCAAGGGCAGGGTTGCAACCTTTGAAAGCCTATTTTGTGGATATGACATAGGAGGACAGGGACGGGGTCAGGCCTATAAGCTCCATCAACACTGATTGGACGGTTTGTTTGCAAATGAGGCAGAGTAGAATATTAAATAAATAATACCAATGGCAATCCTGCTAGAGCATTACCAGAGATCAGAGGCACATTGTGTGGGTCAGACGACTACCTGGATAATAAATAAGTTGATCACCACCAATATGGTCAACACCATACACAGCCTTTAACACAAGCTGAAAGTAACCAACATAGGAGTACCCTCAGAGGACACCTATACAAGCCAAGCATTAGCAATGTAGCAAACATTGAATACCAGGTATTACCAGGAACACAAGCAGTATACGGAGATCCCAAAACCAGACAACAAACCCTGAAACCATACAACTTCCATACTGGACACCCTGAATGGACACCTTACTGTCACCTAGCAATGCGCCATCCACATAGTTTACAGAAAGGTACAAATGGCTTGACAATGATATGTAGAGCACAGACTCACTTTCCAAAAGCTCACAAACAGCAACAAGAGAGGACAAAGGCTCCCAATTGGATTTCACTGAGTTTTAGTACATGGACTGTGACTGGGGGGTTGTGGAAACATTTAAACATGATTCAAATTCAGAATAAAGGTTCAAGGGCTAAAGTGGGAATCAGTGAGACAAGGTCCACTTGAGGGAGATTGTCAAGGTCACACAGACCAAACATAATAGCTTTTGCTTAAATGGGTTTTCACTGCCCAGCAGAACACACATGTGACCGTCTGTGAGTGGAAGGCCCTCTCCTGTTATATCCCAATATAGCATTTCTGGCTCCCGAGGGACGTTTGCAATGCCAATGACAAGTCACGGCAGGACCAGAGTAGCAGAATCTCTTGTGACGATAGATTTTAGCTAATAGCCCAGATGGTGTCTGAAACCCAGCGATATATACATGTTATAGATGCATGTACGAGAGGAGCACACACCTTCCAGCAAAGGAACTCTATTTCCTTATGCAGTGTTCATCACTGTGTTATGTTGGGATTCTATATGATGAACACAGTTTGGAAGCGGCTCAGTGAGGTGAAGTAAAGGGGTGAAATTAGTATAGCGCCAATATGAAGGTCTGGCGTATTCTTAGTATGGTGCCCTTATGATAGTAGGGGGACTGGTGTGATATTATTTATTGCATCATGCACTGAGATGACATAAATACATGTTATTATGTATTTGGTTTGGCGTAAATATGAGCGTAGGAAAGGGTATGCAGATGAGGCTTTGTACAGCCCAGCAGTGACCCGAGTCTACATAGGTGAGGAAAGCGCAAGCAGGCTCTTTTTCTGATCCCTAAGCGGCGCGTAAACAAACAGCACTTTGGTGCAGACAAAGTGATCTAGTACAGGACCTCTTATGACCCACGTGCCATTAAACATCTTTCTTTGGGATATAGAAGGGAGGGATGGATTCTGATCTCCTTGGATTCTTAATGACATGGTTAGGGAGGAGACAGGGGATGCAGGAGCTCAAGGCTTAAATCCCCTCAACACTCACGATAGATTTCAGAATGGTGGCCGGCATACTTGTAGAAGAGATATGAGATAGGTCTGTGTTTAGGCTTTGTAAATGACCAAGTAACAGTTCAGTTTTCCAAGTACAGTATCATTTTTTTTATTCAATTTAGGAGAAAGCTATCTCATCCTTATACTGGTTTGGTGCATACAGTAGCTGAGAGGTTATATGTTGTGTTGCAAAGTTCTTCCTCATGGGGAATTCTAAGTGGGTCTACACTATTAATTTAAGACTCAGAATATGCACACTCCTCACAATCCTCCCCTTAAAAAATGTCACAGATACTACATGCATCTCAAAATTCTTTTGCAAGTTTAAATGGACCTGATCCATATCTACACCCTGACACAACTACTGCATGTCTTTCTGAAGGCCTCTGGATTTATGGACTGTCCCGAAGAAGGAACCAGCAGGACACCCACTTTCATTTTGGATCAAAGTACTGTATGGCCGCTGAGCTGTTTTTCCTAATTGAGAGGTAAAGGCTCCTGGTTCTTTAGAGAAGTTGCCAGACCTGCTGCAAACATTACCATTTAAATCTGGCATCCAAGTGTGAACAAAATGCATGGTCATCCTTCTGCTTGTTGATTCCCATAATGGATACTTAGGTCCTCTAGGCTCCATGAGGATCAGGCCCCATATATGAAAACTTCTCTGATCTCTTCTGGCACAGAACGTTGAACCAAGAAGAAAAGATCATCTTATGAGAGTTTGGTGTACATGTCACAGCCCAGATTAAGTACCCGATATAACCAGTAAAGACTCCTATACCCCTCATTGGAATTAAACACCTAAACCCGACGACAGATGTTTTGCTTAGTATAATGTAATTTAGGAATAGAAAAACACTTCCTAGATGATCTGCCTTATATTAGCTACTATTACAATATATAATCTGTGGATAATCTGTGGATTATTTAAAGCAGGTCATTCTGCTGCCTGTGTTATTCCTTATACCAATTTAAAACAAACAATGAAAGGGAAATTTGATATCTCACTCTGAAAACGGCTTTAAAATGCTATTCTGCGCTGAATTATTTTTTATTTTTATCACAGCTATTCTGATTGTGCTGTTTATTTTTATCACAGCTATTCTGATTGTGCAAATTGCATTACCAGAAATCAGCCTCAGACTGCTTGTGCAGAATATAAAGCTTTTGAAGCCACAACATCGACATACTATAATAATAAGAATGTGGTGAAACTTGTTGAAGGGGTTTGAAGGTGGGAAAGGGCAAGAGTGCCAAGATCGCTATGGGGGCACGTCGGGTCGGGACATATCTCCTGTTTGAAAGCCAAGATTTTAAATACATTTTTTGATGTCCCTTGGTTATAGAAATAAGAGTTAACATCTGGGATAGTTTAATCAAAACAGTGGGAAATGCTTATTTCAACCAGAATAAAATAATGAAAGTTGAATTTATATTTTCAAACTTACTTGGGGAAAAATAAATGATCTATTTAAATGAATTTTCAATATTTAATATACTAGATGTTTTCAAATGTTGCCAATTTTAACCTTTAGTGCTTAAGTGCATAACTGGAAGCAAGCGCAACACTCACTGACGCCGGCTCCACATGAGGCATGGTCTGAGCATCTGGCATACTCTATCCATCTATCCCCAGAGTCCATGCCCGAGACACTGTACTGACGCCGGCTCCACATGAGGCATGGTCTGAGCATCTGGCATACTCTATCCATCTATCCCCAGAGTCCATGCCCGAGACACTGTGCATACCCATTGCTGTTGTTTGGGCTATGCGTCAATATCATGAGGCTACATATGCAGTCTACTTCGTTGGATCTGAAATGTTCTTTTTAACAGATATGAAGGAATTGTTCATATTTTTTGGGGGTATTTACAATAGGGATTTCTGATCCAGGGTAAAGAAGCTTGATTAGATGTTTGCGAATATGTTTCCCATCTTGGAAACACTCCTATTTCACACGCACAGATGTGGTGTTGTAGTAGGAAGCATAAGGCAGAGTTTGAGTTTACACCCGGGCAGTAGAAGTGTGGATTGTGTTTATATAACAATGTGCTATGATAATGTTACTGATTAGCACCATATGCCAATGTCAAACAAAATCTTCTTAAGCTTCGATGCGATCAATGTAAGGATGGGTGCAGTGCTGCTGTCACTGCACCAGTAACGGTCCTTCTTGAGCTCCTGTGTGTGCGTGCATGTTTTCAGTTGTAAACACTGTTTTTCAATATATCTATAATGAGAAATTAAAGAGACATTGTGCACAGGGCCCACTGGCCTCTTCGCCTCATTTGTAAGCTCATGGAGAAATAGCTTACATGTTGCCTCTTCTTGGTAGCCCATTCATGGTTTATCAATGGTGTTCATGATGGTTCCCCTCAGAATAGAACTGGCAAATCAGAGTCATCCCTCAAAGCATCCATTACTTTAAAAAAGTGTGAAATTACATCTGCCAATTATCATTACAGAGACAGTCTGAGACTCAGAATGTCAACACTCTAATAGCTTCTACTGCCAGCTGATTTAGTAGTACCACATTTAAGTTACCCGCAGCAGTACCTATAAATATAAAACCACTGTGTCTGTGTGCATGGTGTGTTTGTGTGTACAGCAGTGTGAGCATCAGGGAGGGAAGAAGTGGTGGTGACAAGAAAGCAAGTAACCTTCTAAAGAAGGCCAATCAACTCTACCCTCTGACATTTCTCCATCAAACCTGCACACATTCTGGAAAGAGGATAACACAGCTGTTTCACCATGACTTCTCCTAGCCAAACACCCTGAAACACACATGGACCCAATCAAATCTGCACTCATATGTACTATATTTTGTAACCAGAACAAGGTCCACCTACTTACAATCAGATGGAATGCACTCACTTTAGCCCCATACAAATAGACACCAACACTGCTGCAGGTGCCAATGAACAAACACCACCAATGGCCAATGACTGTAAATCTGTGCGCCCACGTAAGCAGACAGCCCTTTGGCACCCAACATTCCTGACATATTCCTGCATGATACTCTGCATGAAGTTGGCTCCATGTACAGAAGCATCGGGCTGACATCTGGATGGGGACAGGGCACATTCCCTAGCATAGCTCCTTCTTCTGTTATCAGGCGGCAATCACATGCACACCTGGAACAGTGCTGAGGTGCACAGAGCAGTGTCTGAAAGTGGCTTGGGTGGGACACATGGGTGCTGGAAGTTAGCATGGCTGTTGCCGCCGCAAGGTGGTGGAAATAAGCCCCTATGTTAATGCTGCGACACCCAATTCTCTCTCCAAATCACAGTCTTGATGGTGGCGTCTACATTTTTGGAAGTACTGTAGGGAGGTTTATGTGATTTCTTGTCATACTGATTGCCCAGCCCAGAAGTGAGGCTAACCTATGCAGCTGCCAAACCTTTATAATGTTGAGGAGGGAGGTTGGTGAAATGTGTTGTCATGCTGATTCCTCATGCACAGAGTTGAAGCTAACCTTTCCAGGCGCCAACCCTTTCTAATGGTGTAGCAGGAAGCTGGTGTGATTCTTTGTCATGCTGATTGCCTTTGCACAGATGTGAAGTTAGCTTTTGCAGTACTATCCTGTTTTAATGGTAAATTCAAATAGCCCTGGCAAATTATCTCGAAACATGTTCTCTTGAATGGCTTCCACCTTCCTCTAAAATGATATAGCACACATGATGACTGCCACCGTTTCACCCATTGCAGCTTTCCCCTAAAATAGCAACCCTAAGGAGAGTAAAAGCAATCAGAGGAAATGCATCCCCTAGTGTGTGTGGGAGAAAATAAACATTCCCCTGATTTAATGTCTCACTTTTGCTTGGAGCTATTCAGATAAACAAAGTGGTTGTTTGTCTGGAAGTTGCAAACCAACATCTGCTTGTGCTGTGGTTATGGGTTAAAAACTCCAGATTAAGGTGCTTCGGGTAGATGGCGCTTTGTGATTGGCCACCGGAAATGTCTCTCTCTCTACTGCAGTTTTTCATGTAAAATGTGTAAGGACAAAACCATAGCCCTCTTGCTGCAGGTGCTCATTTGGCTATCCCGGTACCACCTGATCTGCCCACCCCACCCTTGACTCTGTAACCCGATGGAAGAGGGAGACTGCTAGGAGAGTGCGGGGTGCTCTGCCTGCGCCTGGCAGGAGAAAGGATTATTGCAACCCTGATCCCTACTTTCTTTGCATCTTGTTCATTGCTTTCAGCTCTCCAGAGGCAGAGGCTCTGAATCATGTACTGTGATGCAGAAGGTTGACCTGTGATTTGAGTTTGCAGGTGTTACTGTGTGCTATGAGAAGCACAGTGCCTGCCAGCCGATGACCCTCTGATGCAGCATTTTCAGCAGAGTTGAGATGAACCTTTCACAGGATGACCTAAGGCGGGCATTACCTGGCTGTGGCCTTGCCTTCATTGGCCACAGGTCTACCTTTGGTTGCAGGGCTTGTGATGGGGGGCCTCACCCTTTGTCCTTTACTCCCCATGTTGGGTGACAAGGGAGAGTCCCTGCTGGGTATCAAGGCTTGAGCCCTTGGCAGAGGAGGCAGCCCCCGAGGAGCGGCAGGTGCTTGCCTCCGCTGCCGGGAGGGAGATGGGCTTTCTGTTCTTGTTAGAGATGGGCTCCTAGGGCAAGTGCTGAGGTTTCGTAAAGGAGGCAAAGGGCTGCGGGGAGGTCCGAAGCTGGTCCTCCGCGGGGTGCTCCGAGGCGGAGGCGATGCTGGCACAGAAGGCTGTTGGACAGGTGTCTGTTTGGAACGTTGATCTACATGCGTGTTTGATGTAGGACTCCAGATGACTCTCTGTGAGGGAGGCCTACAAAAGGATCAAAAGAGAAACAGAAGTGTCAAACAAGGTACATTTCAGGAACAGTGAAAGAACGTAGGTCAAGCACTTAATAGGCAGACCTGTACTTGAGCACACATAGCTTCTCTGCTTCGACACAAGCTGGTAATAAATTACTGCAAAGCGATTGCTTTAATTTATCGTCCAGTGCTAACTTGGAAAATAAACACATTTAGGCTAGTGAGTTGTGGATAACCACAGCCTTACACAACACAGAAACACATTGGTTCATCCCACATCCCTCCCCCACTGCAAAAGCAAACACACCTATCCCAAAATCACCTCTATAGCTGTAGTTGCCATTCTGACCAACCAAATCTATGTGTGCCATCTTACTACATTTCAACCTCTTCTAATTTGAAAACTGTAAAAACTGTGTAGGCTGAGCAATAGTAATACCAGCTAATCAACATGTCTGTTTCTCTGCATCACATACAAGAGTACTTTATTAAGCTAGATAATGAATCACATGCCACAACTCGTTCCTTTCTGCATATCAAATGCAAATTGCTCAAATTAGCAATTTCTAAAGAGGCATTACCTATCGTCCACCAAAGTCTCACCACAGTCCTGACTAGCGCAGGCCACCTGAAAGAAAATGAACTAATTTGTTGATTGAGATCTTGCCTTCCTTGTTCCCAGCCTCTGCTTTTTTTGTCTCAAAAACCGGCGAAGAATGTGGCCAGGCTGTTGTCAGTTCCATTAATAAGAAGGTAAGGTAAGAATGAGGGGCTGATGCACTGTCGCTGACTTCCCTCACTACCCCCCTTCCTTCTGATATTTGCGTAGGCCTTTCTGTTGCAGGGTGCCCTACATATGAGGTATAGGCACACCATTTTATAGTTTGTGCTGTTGTAGACCATGCATAAAGGATATATAATGTAAGGTAGCAGTTGTGGGTCTTATTGTATGTTACTAGAACGATAAAAGCAGGGCTTTGGCTGGCTTATGGCATGTCTTTTCCTTTGTGATAAGTTGAAACATGCTAAGTTGGGGCTGCACTGTTGCAAGCCTTACTCATGCGTCAGGGTACAGTGGTGGTAAGAGCTGGCAGCCCCCCATAAACAGAAAGAGCGGGCATGAGGCTTGCAGGAGCTTCAGCAACTCTTTGGATCCCTGGCATGCTAAGGCACACAGTCAGAATGGCCGATTACGTGCTTGCTCTCTGTGGAGCTCAGAAAAGAATATCGCACTAGCTTCTGTGCCATTCCCATTGCATGGTACGCAGTGAAAGCTGACAGCGTACTCTCAATCTCTGCGGTGCAGTGATCAGGCGTTAGCTGAGTCCTTCACAAAGAAGGGTAAAGAATATGCTTACCATGTTTCCAATGGACGAACATTCCCACTCCAAAACAGTATGGGAAAGGATTCATATCTATCCCCTATTCAGAGGACCTGATGGCCTGCCATTGGTGGCTCCAGGGGGTCGAGGCATGGTATCAAGAGAGATACAGACTCAACTGTTATAGTTTCAAAACCTTTGCTTACTATAATGCTGGGGTTGTGTAATACTTAACTAGCCCTAACACTAAAGAGACGGTTCCCTCAACTGATGTTTCTAAGGGCTGACAATGTCTGAAAGTCCAAAACCAAAATCCGCCTGTTTCTAAATCTATGCTTGCCCTCACTCTTTGATAAAATGTGGTAGGAAGTGGTAGGAAGTCTCTTTAAAGAAAAAGTAGTGATTAAAAAAGAAATATATACCAAGGCTGGTTTCAGGTGGTATTCTCACCAGTTGCGGCTTGGTCAGTATCATCAAAGTTCAGCACAATCAAAAAGAGACTGTTCATTAACGCTTCTCCACAAAGTTCTTGTACTTTGTTCAAACAACTCCCAAATGGCTTTTTAGTTCCTGGAGATTCCCTTCCCCAAGCTTCAATCCTTCCAGGTTTCGGACAAAACAAAAATATAACACAGTTTCTCTCAGGCTTCTCAGGGTTCCCTTCCCCAAGATTATGCCTCCTTTTTTCACCAAATAAGTTTTAACCTTTCTTAGGCCTCTCTGAGTTCCATTCCCTAAGCTTAGGCCCCTTAATTTTCAAACACAAAATTCTACTTGTCATGATATGCCTTTTACTTATGTACAGTTCCTTTCACACACAACCTTCTCCTGGAGTGAAATCAGAGACTCTCGAAAACCATAGGTTCTTTGCTGATCTTTGGCCCTTCTATATATTTCCTGTACTTGCTTTCTTCTATCCTTTCATCTTCAGGTGCTTCCTGCACTCCTTTGTTATCTTCAACTTTGCTGTGCACACTTGCACATTCTTCGAATTTCTCTTCTTTCACCATGTCGTACCTCTGGCACCTTCCTTTGATTTACTTTCTCTTCACTGTGACTCTTGCTAATTATTTTCTTTTTTTACTTTCATGCACCCTCTTGCACACTAATTTTGCTCTTTAGTGCTCACTTGCACCTTTCCTTTACTTTTGGGAGGAACGGGCACCTTGCATATTCACTTTTAAGCTTTTTGCTTCCTTTCCGCTCTCTTAGCACCTTTCTATCACTTTCTGTTTTCTGTCTTGCTTTCCGCTTCGTGCCGCTTGCAAAATCTGTCTTTCTCCCTTCCCGCTCCAGCTAGCTGCACGCTCCAGAGTTTCTCCCACTTACAGACTTGAAACTCACTGGGTAGCGTTGCACTGGCGGGCGTTTTCTCCAGGCATATGGGATCAAGGTCAGGGTCTCACCACGTGCCCCTAAGACCCCCTTGGGACCGGCACAAATGCCAAGGGAACAAGCACTTTTCTGCACACCACCAGCAGGACACGGGCCGCCTCGCTCCGGCTCCGTAGCCAGGCTGCAGCCCCTCACAAACAGCGGACCAGCATTGTCTCAGCACGCCGTTCTCCTCCAGATCCTCCAGGCTTCTCCCCCTGCAGCTCCCTGCTCCTTGGCTTCTCGGTTCCGATCAGGATTCCGAGCTTGCTCTCTTGATTGTGCAACCACACCTTTTATACTTAAAACAGGAGTCAGTGTTAAATGCTTGACCCTGCCCAACTCTATTAATGGGACAACCATATGGTAGTTGGTGACAGTCTTCCTTCAGTTTCTCAATGTGTTTCTTGCAGGTAATCCTCCCTACTCTCGGTTGCCTCTTCTTCTTCTTCCCAGTATTAGTCAGAAATGGGGAAGGAGAGATGGAATGGGATTGAAAAAACCCCATGAAGGCTGAAGAAGAGGTTTCTGATGGAAAACAGGGAGAGGGGGAATACCATGTCTCGTCCTCAGGTATTCTCCTTCCAATCCCTCGTGACCCTCCACTCAGATGATCCTCCCTCGCTTGTCTTCCCCCAGGGTCGGGATCCAAAAGCGATGGCCCTTCCCTTGCCATCTGAATGGAGTAGGTGGGAGAACACCGTCATGTTTCTCACAGCAATCCCATGCTAAATGCCTGATATCTGTATGTGCTATCTGGATGGAAGATAAGAAGGCATCAGAGAAGAGAAAGCATGTCTCTTCACCCTCTACTTGACAAGACCCCATGAGGTCTCACCATTCTAGGCATCATAAGGACCACAGGAGGCATCCCAAGGCTGTCTCCTTTATTTCCGAAAAGCAGGTTGCTCGGCTGAAGTAATTCATCCTTTCCAGAATCCTCCTGCAGGGTCTCGCTCCTCAGAACAATGTGACGCCTGTAGAGGTGATGGTGATTTAAAATACTGAGCAGCCACTTGAGGGTCAGAAAGAGAGAGAGGACACAACACTGGAGGGGAGAGTGGTTAGAAAAAGAATAGTATTTTTGGGGAAATACTTAAGACATGCCAACCTCAAAGCACTGCTGCAACACATCCATCTAAACGTGACATTTTCATCTCTCTGCCTGGAAAAAAAAGCAATTTAAGGAATGCCAATAGCCAGCTTTTTGTTTCATGAGGACATGAAAAACATCTGATTTAAAGATTGGAAGGTAACTGAGCAGCCCTCTTTCCCGAGATACTTTTAAAACTCTATCCTCTCCTGGAATTTGATATTAAAGACCATGGCATCATGGAAACTAGATGACAAGCTGGGGGCTTTAATTGGCCATGGCAATTTAAAATTGGATGTGGAAACGTCTGAAGGTGCTGTTGTTAAGAAGGTTGATAATAACCCCAAAAGAACGTACTCTGTAATATATCTAATAATTCGGGTAAGAACTTATTCAGGTTATGCAGCACAATCCCCATGTTGAATCCTCAGCTTCTGTATGCAGCGTCTCAAGAGAGGACTGACATCTTGCCTCCTGATACAAACACCACTGTTTCGCAAGGATGTTTATCAGTGATGGGTTGTAGTCACCTTCGCTACACAATTGGAAGGCAGAGGCCACAAGAAAGGCTAACCTGATAATGCTGCCGCTCTTAGGGCCCAACATTTTTGGCCAACAACTCGACACCTTCCTTACAAAGTCATGTAAAAGCAGTAAACATGCCCGGTTCTGTTGCTGTTTGAGATAAGTCACATTCAAAGAATATACAATAGACTTCAAGACACTCCCTACCAGAACCGGAGCTTATTCTTACTCCTCTATCGAGGCCAAAGAAAAAAAGGGTTGCCCTTCTGCAGGGTATTAAGATAATACCATGGAAGAGGGCAATCAGGATATGACCAGGTCATAAGTAGTACAATGGGTGTACTCAATTATGTTTCCTTTACGAGATTCCGGAATGCAGGCAGCAGAGGCAGCAGCATAAACCAGCAGCTCCTGGCCCTCTCCTTTTTATGGATTATTGAAGATAATGAACTCCAAAAAGAAAATAGAAACTGCTGATAACCCTGTACCTAAGAAAACCAAATCAGCGACTGACATGGCAGATGTACCAAGTTCACAGGATATTTACTCTCTACTCTTAAAGGTGGCTCAAGACTTGGTTAAGGTGGCTCAAGATGTGACTGATGTCAAAGCGTCTATGGAAGAATTATCTATGAAAGTGGCTCAAGTTGATAGCCGAGTTTCAGTTTTGGAAAGCAGTAATGCCTCTATGTCATCAGAAATTTCGGGAAGCTTCAGAGCATACAAAAATTTGAAGGAAGACTTCCATAAAGGGAGAGCTAAAACATTGGAACTGGACTTGAAGATTAGATGCAGGAACATTAGGATCATTGGCTTGGAGGAAGAAGAAAATGAGGATTTGAACCAAAAAGTACTGGATGTTTTGAAGAACTCAATCAAATATGGACAGATTACCTTAATGGACATTGATAACACTTTCAGGATTGGCAGGAAAATGGGCCCTCAAAGTAAAGCAAGGCATGTTCTGATCTCCTTTATGTGCACCAGGATCAAGGAAGAGGTTTTGAAAGCAGCAAGACTCCTTGAAATGATTTCTTACAAGCAGAAGCAGATTTTTATCTATCCTGATTACCCTAAGGAGGTGGTGGAGATCAGGAAGTCCTTTAAAGAACCAAAGGAATTGGCGAGGTCTATGGGGGTGAAGGCCTTCCTCAACAGGTCCAATTGGTTAACTTTAGTGTTTCCTGCAGGAGAGAAGATCACCACGGATCCTAATGAAGCCCTTAATTGGTTAAAAGCAGCTCGGGATAGCCCATCTGCAACGATGGATAATTAACTTGCACAGGATTGTTTCTGTGTGTGTACTGAGGCAGCACTGGAAGGTACACTGTTATGAAAATGAAAATATGTATATTTATGACTTTTAAATATTTTAGTATGATATTAAACTGTTTGCCACTGTGAGTACAACACTAGAAAATGGCGCCGATTGCATTCGACAGTTCAACGCTTGCTATTTAAATGATGCGTTCCTCACCATCGTGTTCCGAGGCTGTGCTGCGTAATGATTGGAGTGCTTAGAGGAATGGACCAGTAACAAATGTGGCATCATGTGCTTGGTCAGCTGACCCGGAAACAAGAATGTGAGGAAGTGTTGCCACCACGTATCATGGTGTAAGATGGGAGCGGCTCATTTTATTATGGAGCACCTCGGGTGAGTTCGGATCATTTTCAGCTGCGGAATGCCTACTGCGCGACGTCTGTGCTTCGATAGTCTCCCCCTTGGCATCCCTCCTCCGTCCTTCCGGTATGATGTTCCCCAGCTTGTTTGTCCATCGAGGGCCATAATGTTGCACCGTATTATCATGCGTCTTTACTTGCTCTGCCGCAGGGGTGACACGTGCTTACATCCTCAGTCAAATACGGGCTGCGCTGCGAGCTATAATGCTGATTAAACATGTTTGCACCGTTTTTGGCTGCCATCCAGTTCTCCCCCAGGCCTCGCTATGTATTGTCTGTCGGCTACCTCGACAATGTAAGGAGCTCATGCAACCAGTGGCAGCAAGCCAATCAGTTACGAAATTCTCGGTCGCTCCAGCAGAGGCCCTGTCTTTGAAAATAACAGCGCACAACCCAGCTTACCCTGATATATAAACTGCCTTGCTTATTCATCGGAGAGCCTGTTATAGAGCGAGGGTGGGGGGGCTGGGCTGTCTCCTGGTTCAAGTCTCCCAGTTCTCTGTAACAAGATACTGTCTATAAAAGGAAAATAACCTTTAACAGGTGCTGAAACGGAAAGGGAGTGAAATGACATTCGAATGCATGTTTCTGGAATACCCGTCTGTCACACAACTTTAACTGGGGTTTCAATGCCTTAGCCGTCATGTGCATTGGAGCGCACCCATTCACAAGCCGGTCCATCGAATGACCAACAGGACAATGGCACGATTAGTGCAGCACATTTCACCAGACTTCCAGGAAAGGTGCGGAGATGCAGACTGTCGTGTTTTTCCTTCTGCATGTATTCCCGCTCCATTTATTTTGGGACCTGGTGATACGAGCTCTTTAAAGTGTGCTTGACGGATGTAAATGAATGATACGAGCATCAAAAAAAAAATGTTGGCTTTCTTTTGTAGTGCCAGGCAGTGTGTGCTAGTGGACGTCAGTCTGTCATTTCTTTGCAGGTGTTACATGCGTGGTTATTCAGTCCAAAGGTCAAAGATATGCACTCAGTATGCTCGGAGAACTGAACTTTCCTCATGTTTAGGCAGGAGTAGGATGTGCAGTGTTTCACGGGATGATTTATTCCTCCCTGCAAGTTCACTAACGCATAAGGGGTTGGGAGATGACATATATGTGTTTGATATGTTTTAAAGACTGATTATTTTGCCATGTAGCCACTAATCACAAGACGGTTTTACATGTTATAATCACAAACTACAACAGCTTGTACGTAAAAGGATTATACAAAGGTTTTTCAATTCAATGTAATACTGTGATCCTGCTTCAATGTTACTTGGAGTCTAATGCTTCACCGTTCTAATGTGTTTTACAGTTGGATTTGATGTGCTGTTTTCAGGAATGGCAAGTTATATGCAGGCCGGATGCCCGTGCTGGTGGGGTTGTGTGCAGAATCTCGATATAGAAGTGCACAGTTGGAGATTTTGCATGTGTGGGGTGGCGGAGTGGGCTGTGTTAGGCGTTTATGGCGGTACTAAGATGGGCTCTGGGACTGTCCTGTTAGGGTGCGATGTTAATGGGGACGTTGCATTTTCTCTTGGGCAGTTTCCTTGACTCTACTTCTTCCTGGATGGTCCTCTGTATTTGTGCAGGTCGGACTTTACTGGGGGACATCATATCGTGGCCTTTATTGAACAGATGGTGGGAGATGCGAGGTTTGTGGTGCCTGTTGGGGGCTGCTGGGGGGATGTTTAAATGGAGCAGTTGGGCTATTATGGAATGGGGAGGTTTAATGGGAGTTCAAGTTATTCGGAGGGGTGTCCAGGATGTTGGACTACTTGGAATGAATATAGGAGTTTATTCTGGTTTACTGTTTTTGGTGTTTTGCATCTGTTTTTGGGGGGTTGGGTTGGGGTTCGGGGTCAATATCACAAATCAGGACCTGTTGTATAGATTGGATAGTGGGGTGGATTTTCTGCTCTGGAGGATGGGGGATCAATTAAGAGTTATTTCATGGAATGTGAACGGACTGAATAATGTGCAGAAGAAACGGAAAGTGATGTCCTATTTGAATGATTTGAATGGGGACATTTATTTACTTCAGGAGACTCACCTTCTTAAGGAAGATTTGGATGGTTTGAGGAAGGGCTGGGTAGGGAGAGTATACGGTGCTTCTTTTGATTCAAGGTCCAGGGGTGTGGTGATTTTGATAAGGAAAAATGCCCCGATTAAGGTACTAAGAGTAATAGGTGACAAGGGTGGTAGGATGATTGCCATTCTGACGAACATTCAGGGCAAGGTGGTTTCATTTTGCAACATTTATGCGCCAACTGTGGATGATGGTTCTTTTTTCAGGGAGGTTGCACAAACAGTTCAGGATCTAGGGACTAGTAACGTAATCTTGGGCGGAGATTTCAATACGGTTATTGACTATACCTTGGACAGGAGCAATAACAGATTCTGCAGGAAAACTGATGTACTAACTAAGGCATTATTGGATTTAATGGTGGAGCATGACCTGAAGGACAGCTGGAGGATGAACAATCCGTTGGTAAGGGAATACAGTTTCTATTCAGGAGCGCATGCGACTTATTCAAGGATTGACATGGTTTTGATGTCAGGAGGTATGTTACAGAGTTATAAGGCGAGTAGTATTGGTAATATAGTGTTGACGGATCACGCACATGTGGTTCTTGATTTGAGATGGGATTTTCCAATGGACAGACAATTTACGTGGAGACTGAATCCTATGTTGTTGGATAATGTTGATGAGATGGCCAAACTTTCAACAGAAATAGATTATTTTGTGGAGGAAAATTGTAATGGTGAGGTGGAGCTGGGCACAGTTTGGGAGGCCTTCAAATGTACTGTACGGGGTATGTTTATTAATTTGGCGAGAGGCTTGAAAAAGAAATGGGACAATTCGCAGTTGGAATTGGAGAATAAAATAAATGATTTATCACGGAAATTGATGGTGGATCCTTCACAGTTGTTTTTACTTCCGGAGTTGAATCGTTTGAAAAGGGAATTGACTGTGTTGATTTCTGACAGAGTGGAGAAAAGGTATTTTCAACAAAAGTGCACTTATTTTGAACGGGGTGAGAGGTGTGATCGTTGGCTAGCTTACAGAATGAGGTTGAGAGAGTCGGAGCGCTCAATCACATCGATTACGGACTCTGGTGGAATGACTACATTTGATCCGTTGAGAATAAATGAGGTGTTCATGAAGTTTTATAAGAATTTGTATAGAAATAAGACATACATTGATGCAACCAATGTAGATTTTTTGGGGGCAATCCCAGTCCCAGAAATTTCTGTAGAGGAGTCAACTTTGTTGGAAGAACCGGTAACTGTGGATGAGGTCAGGAATGCAATTTCTAAGTTAAAGGCAGGCAGGTCTCCGGGCCCTGATGGACTGCCGGTGGAGTTTTATAGATGGTTGCCTAATTCTGCATTGGAATTGTTAAAGGATATGTATGTGACTTCTAAGGCTCGGGGACTGCTTCCAGATACGACTAGACATGCAACGATTTCGGTCTTTCTAAAGAAGGGCAAAGACGAAACTTTGGCGTCCAGTTACAGACCTATAAGCTTAATTAATGTGGACAACAAAATCCTAGCCAAGGTTCTGGCATTGAGGCTGGAAAATCTTCTACCGAAACTGATAGATCAGAATCAGTCGGGTTTTATTAAGGGTAGGACGACGTCCAGCAATATGAGGACTTTACTGTGTACCATCGCTAGAGCGTCAGAACTTTCAGAAGACTCGGCGGTTCTCTCATTGGATGCTGAAAAAGCTTTCGATAGGGTCAATTGGCAATTTATGTTTAGTGTTATGGAAAAAATGGGTTTTGGTCATCATTTTTGTTCTTGGGTCAGACTACTATATACCAAGCCCACGGCGGATGTCAAAACTAATGGTTGGAGGTCCCAATTTTTTGATTTGGAACGTGGAACGAGACAAGGATGCCCGTTGTCTCCTCTTTTGTTTGTACTCAGTGTTGAACCTTTAGCCATTAAGCTGAGAACTGAGGATGGCCTGCAGGGTATTGATGGTTGGGGTTTGAAACAAAAAGCTTGGCTATATGCTGATGACTTGCTGTTAGTCCTTAGGAATCTTGCTGAATCGTTGCCTGTGCTTATGGATATTCTGGAGGTCTTTCATCGGTGCTCTGGGTACAAGATTAATTGGGCGAAATCGGAAGTTCTACCCCTTGTCCCACTATGTGACAAACAATTGGTTACTGGGTTGGGCTTCAAGTGGTGTGCTGAGAGGTTAATGTACCTGGGTGTTTGGATTTTGCCAACAATTGCAGATTTTGTGAGAGTGAATATGAATGTGGTCTGTGCGGCTTTCAAATCGGATCTGGATAGATGGTCCTTGCTTCAACTTTCCCTTTGGGGGAAGGTGAATGCTTTAAAGATGGTGTCAACCCCCAGAGTGAATTATGTTTTAAGTATGGTTCCGTTGGAAATTGAGAAAAGGTATTGGCGGGAACTGGATAGGCTTATGCAGGGTTTCTTGTGGGATCATAAACCTCCGCGTCTGAGGATAAGTAAACTGCAATTGCCCTTGTCGAAAGGCGGGCTAGGGGTGCCAGACTTCAGGGCATACCATCTGGCCTTCATGGCCCGTACCTTATTTGCATGTATTAAATCAGATGGTACGGATTGGTTTGGTGCGGAATCTAGTCATGTGAGTCCGTTGTCACCCCGGGCTTTATTAACGAGTCAGCCATGCAGACGGAGGTTGGAGAATCCGTTGACTAAGAGTCTACGGACTTCGTGGTTGACTTTGAATGAGTGTTTGGGTTTCGATGCATTGAGAGACCCGAATGCTTCACTTTGGATGAATCCGAGTGTTACATATGAAGGGAAAGTTATGTTCTGGCATGAATGGTTCCTAGCTGGGGTGCAGTGGATTGGAGATCTTTTTAATGGTATGACTTGGTTGACTGCCAGAGAGGTCAAGTTAAAGTTTGATATCCCTACCTTTTGTATGGCAGATTATCGGAAGATCCGGAGAGCAGTAGGTGAAGTAAATATGGAGGAAGGAGTCAATTTGGATTTTCTTGGTTGGATACCTGGGGTGAGTGGTTGTGGCTTGGTCAGCTATGTTTATAAACAAATTGTGTCCAACTACAAGATAAATGATGCGGTGAGACTGGATTGGAACCGAAGGATTGGTGAAGACATTGCGGAAGAGCATTGGTCTCGAATCTGTGAGAATGTGAAACTGTGTTCTTTGAGTCTGGTTGAAAGATCGCGGCAGATTAAGATCCTACATAGAACTTATTGGACCCCGGAGCGTTTGATGGAAAGAGGAATGAGTGATAACTCTGACTGTTGGGCGTGTATTCAGGAGAGGGGCACATTTGAACATATGCTGTGGGAATGTCCAAGAGTGAGGGGTATGTGGTTCGAATTTGATCAGATTTGTGAGAGAGTTCTCGAAGAGAGAATCCACTTAGATTTTAAGACCATTGTGCTGGGCAGCACTGATGTGTTGGAAGACTTGAGTACCTCCCAGAGAAAGTGGATCTTTCGGGGAGCAATGGTGGGAAAGAAATTGATATTGAGAAACTGGAAAACATCCACTCCTGTTACAATTGAAATGTGGATTGTTGAGATGCATATTTTGGCTGATATCGAAAGGGTTTTGTATCTGAGGGAGAAAAAGAGTGCATTGTTTAATAAGATATGGAGTAAATTTCTTTTATTATACTAGGACTGCTTTTAGATCTGATGTGACTCTGGGGGGTTTGTATATAGTTGAGTAAGTAGGTTAGAGATTATATGTGTTTGGTGTAATTATCTAATATGTTTATGTTCATCTTTCTGTAAATTTGAAAATTAAAATAAAAAATTAAAAAAAAAAAAAAAAATTATGTTTCCTTTACAGAAGCCTTCAGGGGGTTTTTGCTTCGTGTTGGACTTGAAACGCCTTAATAGATGGGTGACATGCCACCATTCAGAAGGATGACACAACAGCAAGTGATTTCTACAATATTCCGCAGAGACTGGCTATCTTCAATCGACCTGTAAGGTGCTTACTGGCACATTCCCGTCAAATTCACGGAGACATATTCTATTTTCAGCTCCACCATTTGACTGGCATAAGCACCCAGAGATTTTTTGCAAGCCCTGGCTGGACCCTTTACACCTTTACATGGGGAAGGCATACAACAGTATCCATATTTAGATGGCTGGGTCATCCAGCGCCATCAAAGGAATTGCCTGCCAGGCAGATTTACCAGGGTATGGAACTTTGTGGAACAGCAACACTTCTTGATAAACTACAGAAAGCCCTCCTAGATGCCAAATCAAGAGCTGGAATGTATTGGTATGCACTTCAGCACAACTGTGGGGTGTGTCTTACTCACTCCACCGAGGTTTCAGAAATTGCAGCTACATCTGGAGGTTTGTACCAGAATATGGTTTTGCTTTCAAGGGGACTGATTAGGTCCCTGGTCAGGTTTCCCTTAAAGAGACCTATGAACTACCTCTTCAAAATTTTGGCCCCTGGCTCCGGGACATATGATCAATTGATTCCAGTGGTTGTTAATGATGGAAATCTTTGTCAAATCTACTGAAAGGGGTCAGTCCCTTAAAACCAGAATATCTATGTAATCTGACCACCAACATCAGAGAAAATAGGTGAGGAGCAACTAGAACTATCAAAGAATTCAAGCATTCGGGTATCATCCAGAAAACAGAGTGTCTTCCAACAGGAGGTAACTGACAGTGGTATTCAGATAATTAGTCAATTTTCATCACAGAACAAGATGAATTTGATCTGAACAGACAATGGTGTTACCAAGCATTCACCTGGGCAAAATGACATCTCCAGGATCTAGAAGAGACCTACCTCTCAGGAATCCGGAATACAGAGCCAGACTTTCCCATCCTCAATGGTGTACTTCTTGCTGAAGACAATCTTCAACTCCCTTTGAGACAGATGGATAATCCCTTGGTTGGGCCCCTTTACTTCATAAGAGAACACTCAGTGCAATGGTATGAATCACTTTTGCCAGATCCAACAGTCTAGAATATAGATGCTCTGGTGGGCCTCTGGCCACAAGGCCTCTGTTAGTCTTTTGTTCGCCGATTCCATTCTTGCTCTGAGTTCTCAAGATGATCCAGAAGGACAAGCACATGTGATCCTGATAGCGAACTACTAGAGCCAAATTATGTGATTCCTCCCCCTAAGGAAGATAGCATCAGAACCTCAGTGGAAGCTCACAATATGAACTACGCTCTCACCTCACTCAGAGCTGTCAGAGTCCACCATGATTGGTTGTAAGTGACAGCCTGGTGATTGAAAGAAACCTACTTCCAGAGAAAGGCATCCCATTAGATGTGGCCAAACAGATTTAGTCTTCATGCTGGGTGTCCACCTTGGTATCCTAAAACCTTCAATGGAGTAAAGACACAGTGGGAGGTCAATGTATGGTCAATTCTTGACTTCTTAGTGGATAGCTTTAGTTGAGGACTTTCAGTTTCTTCTCTACACATGCAACAGGCGGCTACTAAGGCAAGTAAAGAAAATGTGTTACAATTGGACCCCTTTGTAGCTTGACTTTTCATGAAATGCCAGCTGCCCCCAGGAAACCCATTGTTATGCATTGAGAGGTCTTTTGGATGCTGCAGTCCGCTCCTTCTGAACCGTTGAATGATGTAGAAATACAGTTCATGACCTGGAAGGTGATATTTTTAGTTGCAATCATCTCAGCCAGATGTACTGCAGAAATTGATGTGCTTTTGGTTTCAGAGCCCTACCTACGTTTTCTTCCAGATAAGGTCATACCTCACTGGGTTTTCTGCCTATAATGTACACAAAATATCATGTGAACCAAGAGGTTGTTCTTCCCACATTTCACCTAGATCCAGAGTCGTAAGAACAAAATAGACTTCACATGATGGATGTATCCTGAGCCTTGAGGATATACAAAGACCACTTCACTACCATCTTTAAGATGGATGCACTGTTCATTTCTTTTGGGGGCACAGTGAAGGAAAATAAACCATCCACCACTACCCTTTGCCGATTGCACCAGGTATCTATAACTGTACCACTTGATCAACAAGGGTTATAGTGGCCTTCTAGGCAGAGGCCCAGGGAGTATCCACCACGGACATATGCAACATTGATTTATGAGCAGACCGACATACATCTATGCAGCATTATAGAATGTCAATGGGGAGCACCCTATCGAGTTTGGATCACGCATACTGTATTCGCGCTCCCATGAAATACAAAATAAGGTATGTTTTTGCAGTACCTCTGAGTCCAGTTGTTTGGTGTAATTTTTTTTATTTTTAATGCCAAACATATCTTTACTAGTAAGAACTGTGACAAAACGAGTGTGGCTGGAAGTAATGGGTTCTTATACTCCACTTTGGAAATATGGTAAGATTCTTGCACTTTTAACACATTTGTTGATTTCTGTGTGGAAGTTGGATGGCCTTGACTAGTAAGGACTGTGATGAGACGGGTGGACTAGAAATAATGAGGATTTGCGCATGTGATCTGCCATCCTCAGTCTGCCAACATCTCACAAATAACTAACATCTTTTCACAGCTTCCTTTTAAAGGGATGTCAGATTGAGTCAAGTAATCTCCCCATCCTCTGTCCCGCTGGAACACCACAGGACCAGTTATTCGAACCCCCTTTTGATACCCAGCTGTATCCAGTCCACTGTGGGTAAGCTCTGGGCAGGTCCTTTTCTCAAATACATTTAATAATGTTATGAAACCTTCACTTGGCAGACTGCCTGACCCTGATCGAGGTTTCTGTTCTGACTGAAAAGATACTTAGCCACAATGCTCTTCAAAACCACTGAAGGTCCATTGTTAACACCACCAAACTAAAACATTATCAAAGGTTGTGAGGACAGTGGCTGTCTTAGCTGGAACAGCTCTGCTCCCTACAGTGGCCTAAGGCCATGAAAGTGTGTTGCTCAATCAACAGGGTTGTTTCTGTAAGCCCATTTGTTTTTTTCTGAGAGGCGGATCACCCCCATTGGGCTCCTTGCAACAAAGCCAAAAATGAATGCCTCCAGCTTCAGAAATCACCATTGCATTTACCCCGGAGTTCAGGCCAAGAATGCAATGACAAACATCTTGCAAATCAGTAAAAGCAAAGCCAGAGTTGTGCATGATTTAAGTAATCTTACACAATGAATGTATTGATTTTAGTAATGCTGCAATGTCCCAAAAAGGTAACCTGCGAGCACTACTTTACCCTGAAAAGTGTGGGAACACAAAAAGGGCCCAACTGCCAATTCATGTCGTGGGCTTAATGAGGTGCAAGGTGCGGCCTGGTCGATTCCCAGAAGGACAGGAAGAGATGGCATTGCCACTGAGGCGTTTCGCTCTATGACCCCTTGAGGCCAGGCAAGTGGGTTGATGTGTCATTATGATTGCAAGGCACAATCTCTGCGGAAGGAGGCAAGTAATGCTGTTTGCATGGGAGTCAAAACATTCACTGAAAAGCGCTGTCTTTTGGGCCTCACTGAAAGAATGTTAGTTCTGCTTGGATCAGATTACTTGAATGAAACAGGATAAACCTAATACCTTCATTAATATCTCATTTTCCAACTAAATGGGATCCAAACATTGCATATGTAAATTTAACTGAGAAAAGTACTGAATAGGTCTTAAATTAAGTCCCAGAGGAATGCGAAGCAACAGCTTTTCAGGATTGAACTGCTTAAACACACATTACAGATCCTAAAAAGGGTAGACACATTAATGGAATCTCATTCTTAAAAAGACGCTTATTCCACATAGGGTAGGGATATCTGGCAGGCTAAGAACTTTGGACTGCCCTTATCCTAGTATATAGTCTCCTTTACTTAATACATAAGAGATGTCCTTGCATGAGGACGGGACCAAAGCTTTTTGGTCTTCAAAATCCCCTTTAATTTAAGTAAAAGCAGTGAGAATGCGTGGAGTGTAACTCCAACCCTCCTCGTTCTTCTCCCAGCAACGCCTGCCACTCCAGTATGACTGCCTAGGCTGGGACCAGTTACTGGTATAGTGGGTATAGCAGGAAGGTGTATGGAGGTACATGGTGTAAGAAATAGGTCTAGGATTATAGTGGTCACTACTGTGAGTAACATTTACATACCCTGACAGCCCAGCCATTTTTTTCCTCCATATTATAGGAGAGTTATACACCAGTGGCATCAATGGGAGGAGGGAAGGATTTATTTTTATCTGAAGAGACTCCTTGTGTCTCCTCTGGTTCGAACAAACAAATATCTACACAAATAAATCTGAATAGTGGCTCTTCCTGCAAAATTACATGAATCAGAAAGGTGACAGAGGCTGTTTTAGCTCTGATGGAGTGGGGATACAACCTCTTGGAAACATCTTTTCTTGGGACTGGCACGCTTGTACTATAAATGACACCATCCATTGTGTGATAGTGGACGTTGTTGCATGTTTGCCCTGAGATAAATGTCCATAAGTGACAAAAAGCCTGTCTGAATTTCTGCAATGCAACGTTCAATCGAGATAAAACGTAATGCTTTCCTGACATCTTAAGAATGAAGTACCCGTTTTTGTGTCATAAGGTGGGATTAGGGAACAAAGATTTCTGTTGATATGAACACTGGAGACCACTTTAGGCAAAAAAGCCAGGCAAGTCCTGGCAATAACATTGTCCTTATGAAAAACAGTGAATGGTTCCGTGGCCGAATGAGCTTGGAGTACACTGGTCATCCTGGCTGATATTACTGTCACTAGGAAGGCTTAGATGAATATCCACTGCTACCAGAGGTTTGAACGGCCTAAGGGCTAAGGCACTGAACTTCACATTCCAGGGTGGATGAGGGTATACATGGTGCATGCATAGCAACCCATACAGATGTTTTTAATAATCGGATTAGGGTCAAGATATGCCCCTAATCGGTTGGCAAGATATGTTTTACAAGAATCAATTTGAATACCGGAATAAATATGAAGCATATGAAAGACCAGCACCCTTATACAGTGTGACCTGGAATGGGTTGCTATGATTGTTTACACACCAGTGTCAAAAATGACTGCAGTATTGCTCCCTTGTGGAAGGCTTTCTAGTTGCCAGAATAATTGCCATGCCGGCATACAGGAGGACCAGACGACCAAAGGTTAAGACCTCAGGTGCAATGCTGCTAAGGTAAATTATTGAGGGAACAGATGAGAACCAGAACCGCATGTAGTGGCGCGGACCGCAGAAGAAGAATGGGCAGCACTGATACTAATTCCAGGGTTTCCAAGAATAAAGACTTTGTTAGCAATGAGGGACTGTGATCATGATTTGTCAATTGCTGGATTCCCTTAACTTCATCTGAACCTTATGAACCAAGGGAAATGGAGGAAAGTCATATAGTTTCATGTTGTTCCAGGTGATAATCATTGCATCTCCCAGAGACAGAGGGTCTCTGCCCATTCAATAAAGATACTTGGAATTCTGGAGAGTGGCAGAAAGATATTTTTGTTGAGTAATCCACCTCTGGAACATCGGAATAATGTCTCATACAATATTTCACAATCATGAGCCTAATCATAAAAAGCGGCCTGGATGTTTGTCTACCCCCGGAAGAGGTTTTCAGGAGAGCTATTCGATGTTGAACTGCCAATGCCCAAAGGGCTATGGCAGGGTAACATAATATGATATTATGATCAAAAGATAGATTGCTCCAAACTACTGGAAAAAAACGATCAGGGACAGAAAAATGGGCTTTACTTACAATACATTAGTTTGCAGAACAGAATCACGTAGATTCCACAGTGTGTGGATGCATGCATCTTCCATTTTTGCCCCCAAACCTAGATGCAGTGGAGTCTGTCTGGTGGATAGCGAGTCCTGGAAAAGAAGCCCTACAAGCAGGTTGGCATCCGAAACACACCACACTAGTGACATTTGCTGGAATCAGCAGTCAAGTTGGTTACCTTTCCTTGTTCTGATCCCAGTTGGAGGAAACCTGCAGCTGAGTATGGCTCATGCGCAGGTGAGCCAACGGCACCGCCATATTGCAGGAGGCCATCAGACTATAAAGTCTCTGTAACGACTAGGCCATCATATACTTCCTCTGAAGGAAGTGGGCCACCATGTCCCTGACATCTTTTATCCTCTGTTGCAGCGGAAAGATCCTAACTTGATGGGTGTCTCAGACATAACCAATGTAGGTCTGAGATGAAGTTAAAATCCAATGCAATTTCTTTGCATTCAATGAAAAGTCTACATTGAAATATAAATCCATCAGAGCTTGGACTGAGGATGTCGTCTCTTCACAGGTGGCACCTCGGACTAGCCAATCATCCAGGTAAGGGATACATGTGCACACCTTTTAGATTTACATGGGTTTCAAATGTAGTAATTAGATTTGTAAATATCCATGAGTTTGATTTGAGCCAAAAAGGGGTGACTTTGTACTTAAAAGGAACTTCCCAAACAGAACCTCAGAAACATTTGATGGGGCTCAAAGATGGGGACATGCAGATAAGCATCCTTCGAATCCACCACACAGAGCCAGTCCCCTTAAAGAAGAAAAGACCATAAAAATACCAGTCTGCGCTGGTGTAATTTTTCTAATGTGAGGGACAATTTCAGGGAGGAAAGATTAAGATTGTGCATAGACCACCTTTGCTCTTTTTCTATAATGTAACAACTTGGGAAAATAGCCCAATTTCATCTCCAAGGAAAGGACAGGTTCTATGGCCTTCATTGTGAGAAGATGGTTTAACTCCAGCTACAGAAGCTTGCTCGCTGCTGGATGCAAGGGAGATTGGGATTGAGGAACAGGAGGGATAGGTAGTTGAAAACCTTTGGAGACCACTGATGACTTCCACCACTGATGAATCCACAGGTCCTTAAAGCATTAGCTCCAGACAATTTTGCAATAGTCGCCTCCTTCCACCATTGCTAGTGTGTCTTTCCTGACGAATATGTCATTGCCTCTTAGCATTTCATGTTGTGGGTTGGGTGGTGAAATACTCTTTGCTGAGTTCTGGACAGCTTATGCCTTTGCTTACTTGGAGATCTTTGCTGACGTTAGTTCCTTTCCTGAGAGACGCAAAAGTCTGCAAAGGATATACGCCTATCCAGTGTGGACTGACCATGAATGGGTTTAGGTCACTGTTCAGTAAGCGACACAAGAGATCTTGTAGTCTGAGTTGACATTCTTTTGTGAAGAGCATTGTGTGTGAGCTACAGTCAATCAAATTAACAAAATCTCATCCTGGATGTCAGGATTAAATGTGCTCCCTGCATCCAGGTCTGTCTACTGGTTTGGGAATACCGATACATGTCTCTAGCTGCTGTGCCAATGTGTTGAACAGAGGATTTCATCAGGTATAAAGCTACTCAGCCATGCCTGTTCGCAAGGCTACTTGATGTTTCAGCGGTGGTAAAGAGTCATGATCTGCAATTTCTTTTCATAATGATTAATTACTAGCAGCCACAATTGTGTCCGCATTGGCCTGTCCACGATGTAGGGTTGCATTCTGGTAACCTTTTCAACCGAAAGTGTCTGGAACCTTGCCATCCTTGTTTGAAGAAGTGCTAGTAGAAGATTGTGCTGCTGCCTTGTTGCATTGTGCAGCAGCAGCCACAACAGAACACTGAGTCGGTGGCACTGATGGCAGGCAAAGCTGCTCCCTTGGAATTGGTCAATGTATAATGTCAAGTGTGCGATTCACAGGCTGAACAGAGTGCAGCATTTCCCAAATCTTTTGCACTTCGGCAATGACATCTGGAGGATTCCCTTGAGGCTAAGGCTGAGGTCAACACCTCTCCTGCAATGGAGAGGATTCAGGAGTGGGGACCCCAACAAATTCTATCAGTCCTTCCAACCTGTTATGGTAGGCCATGGCCATGGTAGAAATTTCATATCCAGCGTCATCCAGCGACTCATCAGGGTGATCTGTGTCATCCTCCTGTGGTACCGACTGGGAAGGAATGATCAAATTTGGAGCCGAAAGAACTGGAACAGGTGTCCGAGGAGCCTGAAGTAGGTCTGAAAGACCTACAGTACTAAGAGGTCTGACAGAAGGACGATTCATAGGCAGTGCACATTGAGAAATCTGTGACAGTTGCCGAGGCAGAGCTGGTGTGACAGGCACCAACACTGATGCTGGCATGAGGATTTGGATGCCCTTGACGCTGCCCATAAAGAAGCTCTGCATTGCTTTTCACATCACACGTTTTTGAAATTTAGAGAACAGTTCTCCATTGGAAGTAGTTTGGCATTCAGAATGGCAACCAGGATGAAACATGAGTGCCCCTTGCCTCTGAAGATCAGTGTAAATCATTGGGGATGTAGAATTAATCTATCTGTAGATACCAAGGTCCAGCCCACTCCTGATATTGGCAACAAAAACCTGGGATGCTTCTGTGAGCCCCAGTTCCGCTTGCAAAACCTTTTAATGAAGGTTTCTTGTTCCTCCGATAAGCGCCAGAGTCATAACAGCTTTACTGAACCGGGTTACAATGGACTAATTAGCACTGGAAATTGTCAGACCTTAGTTCGGCTGCTGGGCATCTTGCGCACCATCCCAATCTACATCACAGCCAGAAATCAGCAGCAAGGTACTTCAAGTGACCAAACAATATGATTAACAGGACGAACCTTGGTGCCAGGCTGATGACCCACAGGATATGATGTCCTGGCATTCGCCCATGTAGCAGTCTGAGAACATGGAGGCACTACAACGAGCAAAACCCTAGTACCAGGCTCCAAATAGCCCTCTTTTTTATCCCTACAAGAGGGAACCTCAGGCTTGTCTCTACTGTGGTTAGCTGCTGTAGTTCCTAAAGGAACACTTGTGAAGATAGAGGCATATGGGAACGTGTCACAGGGGCCTACGTGCTGAAGAAAAAAAGTGACAAGCCCCTTTTTTGACAATTCTCAGGCGAAATGACAAACATTACTTGGAGGTGGCTTGTCAAAGTTCTCCTCCAGCTACGCCAGAGGCTGCCGAAGTGAACGCACTCATGGGGCACCAAAACCACCCATCTCCCAAACATGGTCCGGGCAGAGGCACTTGAGACACAACATGTGGGGTCAGCTGCCACAAAATTCCTGTCATAAGACAGGTAGGAAGCAAAAACAGATGGATGCAGCATAAGCCAGCTGCACAGGCTGACAAGAGTCAGAGGAAAGGCACATAAAATACACATACAAGGTGTAGGAAACATTTGCCTGTGAGCTGCCAAGGCGTCCAGTCGTGTTGAGCGCAGTCAAAAGGACTGGTGGGCAGTGCCAGGGGCGGAGCAAGAAGGGGCAAAGTTAGGCTTTGCACATGTGCTCCACCTTTATTTAAATTCAAAAGGTTTTGCTGTTTGCTTTGGTCCCAATGCAGGGACATTCCATAAGTATGGAGAAAATGAGACAGGACACCAGAGTATTATTTACATTTTTTAAATATAAAGTCCAACATTAATTGTGGGCTACATTTCCAACAGAAACATACCTTCCTGTTCAAGGTAGAGCCTTATGACTTCCACCACTCGTACCCAGCTCCTGTTCTTTTAATGAAACATGAAAGAAACCTAACGCTTTAGAGGCTTTTGCTGGATTCCACTGCAGTTTAAAGCAATTTTCTTTACATGTCACAGGGAATCCCCGCGCCAGCCTGTTACATTTATAAGCACTGGTTGAGAAGGGGCAGATTCCTTTTAGTACATCGTAGAAAGGGTAATGGTGAGGGTCTGTTGAGTGGTAAGACTTTGTGGTCTTTTTTGATAAGGTACATATTTTTCTGGTTTAAAACAAAACACAAAAGACTGTATATTTGAAACTTTGGCTGAGGTTAAACCTTACCCTCCCATATGTATGGGGGAATAGGTATTTTAACCCAATGGAATTCTCTGCAAATTATTTATTTCAGAGTCATTATAAATAAAAGGCAAAGTATCAGTGCTGAAGAACATGTTATATGGACTCACTCAGATGTGACCCCGTTTTAAATGCCTACCTCACAGCAGTAACTGCATCCAAGTGGGATCCACCATCTGCTGCCCATGGGGCTGGTGCGTGGCTTCCATTTTTACAATCTGACGAATTTGTCTTTGTTGGCGTGATGGGGCGGGGGATCCTGCTCTTTGTGCTTGTGGTGGAATCTTCCTTCCTCAGGGGAGGGGCCTTTCCTAATTTTTCAGAATCATGAGTGTCTTCTTCAGACCCTGCTGTGGACAGAGTCTCTGAGGGGCACCTTCTTTCATCGCTAGAGGAGGCTGAGGAGGAAGCCCCAGAAGCCATCCTCATGAGCCGGTTTTGTCTCTTTTCCATCACCAGTCTTGCCAAATCTGGCTGCTTGGCCCTCTTGGGAAACCTCTCTTTCGTAGAGTGAGAACCCGAGAGGTCCGAGCCCGTCTCCTCTTCAGAGAGGAGCACAGGGATGCGGCTTTTAAATCTGCAGCTAAAAGGCATTGGAAGGTTCTGCTTCAGGCCTTCTCGGGAAGCCTCTGGAGTAATAAGGCGTTCTGAGGCTAGAGCTGTCTTTCCCAGCCCCTGTTCTTCCAACATCAACTTCCCAGTGTCTTCGGAAACAAGCTCCAAACTGTCTCTGTCAATATGCTCTTCGGGTAGGTTGAAGCCATTGGACAGGGCTGGTGCTTCTTCTGCCATATCTGCTGAGGTCTCTATGTGATTGGCGAATGAAGCACAGCTTTCTATTTCCCCTACCTCCACAGCAGAGTTCACACTTCCATTTTCTTTCAATAACTCGTACTCCTCTTCCATGATTGGCTCTTCAAACTGGCCAGGTGGGCAGTAGTCCTCGTTCCTTAGCATTTGCCCACTGGAAGACATGATATTTAGATGACTTTTTTCAGCAATGTGAACAAATGTGCGCTCTACTTTGGTAAAAGGGGAGGAAGCGGTGGCTGGGGCAACTGGTGGCTTTGGCTCTGATTTAAGAACTGAGGATAACGTCCCCGGCTCCGATACATCCAACTGGCTCACTGTGGGTTGAGGTCTCTCACTCTGGGGTGTCAATGCAGCAAGTGTCCCCAAGTCAACATCAGGAATTAACTCATGGGTGATGGGAGACTTCTTCATGTCACCAGGTGAAAAGAGCACAAGGGTTTTTGAGCCTTCTTCCAGCTCCAAGTCATTGTCTGCCATTGACGCCCGACCTTTGGAGTCTTTCTGGTCATCAGCCAGGAGAGTGGAAGGAGCACCATCCTGGCTGCGTTCTGTGCTCTTCTGACTCACATCGCTGCTGGACCCACTGTGCAGTTCCACCTCCTCCTCCTGAAAGATGCCTTCTTCGTCCTCTGCCTCTTCCTCCTCCTCTTCATCCACATCGTCCTCTATGTCTTTTTCAGCCTGCCCGTTAATTTCTATCTGTGGCCCCGGTAGGCTGCACGGGGCAGTCAAGACCACTGTGGAGAATTCCACCCTCTTGATTCTCAAAGGGACGCGGAGCTTCTCCTTGCTGTGGGACATATCCTTTTTGAAATCTTGATAAGGCAAACTTAAAGGCACCACCTTAGGCAGACCATTCATTTCAAACCGCTTCACTGTAACCTGTAAAGACATGGAGACAACACATAAATCCATGTTTAAGAAGTGGGTTGAAAAAAGAAGAAACACCATAACAAGATACATATATCACCTTCAACGTTACACAGATATTTTATCAGAGAGAGTACCCTAAGACAGTGCAAATACGTTTTCTGTTTTGCATTTCATTTGATTTTTTAAACTAACGTAACTTGTCTGCATAGCTTTCATGGCATCAAAATACGGTCTTATCATGAAAATAAAATTATTATTAGACCACATGTTCTTAAATGAAACTGTTGGTTTGGAGAAGACATTTTTGTAGCAACATCATCTGATTGTCTAAAATGACCACTACCCTGGATTCTCACCCACAGAGAGCCTGGACCACTGAGTGTTGCCTCTGTAAATTATGTATAGCACTGTAGATACTTTTCATGACACACACAGTAACTAGTTATAAATAGAAATGTAGTTAGCTTGTGTGATGGGAAGTTACAATTGTATTAAAGACACCACGGCACATATTATGCATATATCCTGGCTTGCTTACCTTTGCAGGGAATAACGAAAGCGAAAAGACAAAGTTATAATGGAACTGATGTTTGCCCCACTAAAAAATGACAGCTCAAAACTTAGTGGTTGCACTCTTTCTTTGGATGGTTCTTTCTAGGGCAGAAAACCTTTTGAGTCCAAAACCACTTATGGCCTCATACACAGATCTCTTTCTATAGGTCACCCATCCGTCCATCAGCCCTGTAGGCAAGGTCATTGCCAGGACATGTGCAAACCCAGTCAAAGTGGGATTTTGGCGGCATGTCCCTTATATTGGGACAAGATATTTTAGGACCGAAATGACACACATTGTAGTGCTAATAGTGACCTAGGCAGCTGTTTAGAAATGCCTTATTTAATGGTAGGCCTCTTGCAAGATGTAGGGCAGATCATATAAAACAATATTTGCTTTTGCTTGCACAAGCTCAAATGCTGCAGCCATGTTCAAGCTGATGCCGTGTTAAAAAAGAATTAATGGTCTCCTTTGTAAAATCAAACAATAGCAGTCTTCTCACCATGATGAACACTTATTCTATCCTGTACTGCCATTTACCCTCCATCTAATACATGTACTCTGAGCAACAAATACATTTCTCTAAGAAATCACATTGGTAGTTATTACCCAACTAACAATATCATTCTTGCAGGCGTCAACTGCTCATCAACCCACAAATAAAAGCTAAGAATCCTTCATAGAGCTCATCAACATACCTTAATCACACAACGTGGGCATTAGTCTCATCCTTGATATAGGGACCACTCTGGACCTCATCTTCACAAAATGCCTTTCTTAGAATGCCTAGGTCCAATATCATTTGGCCAGGAATGACCATGCAGCTATCCCACTCTACATCCTCCATACACTAGCAAGCAATAAATCATGAAACTTACATCAGCCACACCTCGACAACTTATTTAACCACACTGTCCAAACCAAAAGTAGACACTAGTACTCTTTACAAGAGAAGGCCAGACTTTTCTGGTCTTCCCGATGAGCATACTTTGGTGAATACGATCAAATCATTAGTGGGCACGGCAAGAGGGTTACACTATTGTATAAATCACTCAGTCCAGGTGACACTCAAGGTGCACTAAAAGCTAGAGAAAAATGTGAGAGAGATCTTGACATATCAATACCTGATATAGAATGAATGCAGTATTGTTTACACACCAAGGAAGTCTCTATAAATTCCCAGTTGAAACTGATTCAGTGCACATTTCTGCACAGGGTGTATTTTACGCCCATAAGAATCCATAAGTCTGCACTGGAACAGTCACCTCGTTGCCCTAAGTGCAAGGCGCAAAACAGATTTTTTATACATGGCGTGGGAGTGTCCATGCATATGAACAGCCTGGCAACAATTCATGGATAGCCTTTCAAGCCTGATGGAATGGTCAGTGTCTCTCGACACTGAGGTATGCCTGTTGGGCAAATTCCCATTGAGGAAAGGCGATAGGTTAGTGACTAAGTGCATTGCTCTGGGGCTAATTCTTATGAAACGCTGTATAGTGTTACAGTGGAAGGGTACTGCACCACCGGCATATAAGGACTGGGTACCAGATCTAATACGGGGTTCGACTGCCAAAAGAGACACTTTTACCCAAATGACCATAAGAAATGGAGCCGATGAATTCTATTTGACAAGCGATCGGCTGGTGTGGAGCAGCTGCCAGGAATCGTTCTGTAGCCCCAGGACACACTATTTGTAGATCATAGAAGGGTCCTAAAGAGACACAATTTGAGAGACAGACTCTTACCAAATAAGCAGGAAGCTTGCAGGACTGCAAGAGGATATTATCATTCAATAAAATAGGACACAACAGCAGAATCTGGTCTCTGAAGAGGGCCCAAAGGACTGAAAATTATTGGACAACATTGATTGCCTGTGTCCCTGGAATAAACACCATTGAAATGTATGCCGAAGTCATGAAGATTTCTTTGTATATGGAAGAAATACAATTGAATATATGTGATATGTTGTTTTGAATTGACTACAAATGTCAAAACAAAACGTGTGTGTACACACAAGAGGTCCTTCCAACTTCCTAGGTCATCCAACCCAGGATTCATCTTTCTCTCAAATTCTCATACCTCACAGTGCAAATGAGGCATGTTGGTGACAAGGCCACAAACCTAATCTAACTTATAACGAATTACATTGATTCACTGTCGATCAATTATACTCCAATTGTACTCCATTTAGGAGAAATCTCGATCTCTGATTGATTGTCCATCTGATTTATGTCCACCCTGATCTATGAATTGTCATTATATAGTCATATTTGTATGTAAAAAATCACTTTATGTTGTGTTTGTATTTTGGAGGGCTATATAGAGTTGTTGTGTAGTACTGTTATAGCGTCATTGTGATAGGAAGGATGTATGCATAAGCCACGGTTTTATGTGTTGCTTTTGTAAGTATTGATGTATTTCTGATTAACTAATAAAAGCTTATAAATGGAAAAAATAGAACACTGTTTCCCCACTGAAGACGTGCAGCTCAAGACTGAAATCATCTGTCCTATGCAACATACAGAAACATACTGAAAGCAGATGCATTATCCGCAAGCAATAGAAAAAGTGCTGCAGAACACTCTCACATGCTTTAAAAGAATACAATTCACCACAAAAGACTATTAATCCGCTACCACTGATGCTTCTAATAGAAGCAGAGCCCTAGTCAAAGCCATCAAGAAAGACACCAACCTGGTCCTTGATCTCATATGTCCTCATTCCACTGAAATGTGCACTTTTATCAATCAATATTTCATCTCTAAAACACAAACTATCAAACAGTACAATGCCAAACAACCCATCACTCTCCCCTATACCTCCTTGTAATTGGTCGACCTTGAAAAAGCTGGACCTCTCCAACACCATCACTGTCCACAAAGCCATGATATGCAAAGTGTAGGCAGGGGGAGCAATGACACAACAAACTCCACCAGGTGAGGTTTTACATGTGTTAAGTATGATAAATAGGTTTGATGAATGAATGTAGGAACAATGGAATGGATCTAGAAGGAATAAGGAATCCATCTGTAAAACACTGTCAAGGATGGGTCAACATAAAGTGGGGTTCTACAGGTACTCTCCGCCCCTCAGGATAGGACTTTCAACTTCAATTCTTAGACCTAATCTTATAAAGCCTGTGTCCCTCTGGGTATGCCATAGGGTAGTACCGAAGGTCTGAACATGATGGCCAAAGTAAAAGATCAAACCTATTCATAGTGAGTCATTTAGCCACTGGTCAGCACAACCTTTCTAAATCTTCCCACTGCCTCTTGTTCTTTTCAGCATTTCATTCTTCAGAGACCTTTCCATGATACCCATTCCCAGCACATATCTCTCTCTGCTAAAGCTCAAAATAACTATGCATCTCACAATTCCAGTTTCCATCACATCAAGCAACTCCTGACAATAAGGGGGAAGACTAGGCACCATTTTCACAATGGAACCCTCCATTGAAATATAAGTCTTGTTCTGCCTCTAGATTCCAGTATCCTGCTTCCCTTAGACAGTTTTCCTACCAAACATCTGTACTCATAACCATGCAAGAGGCCCTTCAGTATATATAAGGATTGTGCTGCTTCAGTGACATCAAATAACCATGTGGGGGAAAAAATGAATAAAGCATGACCACATAAGTACTCCCCTACTACTCCAGCATTGTATAACAGCATTTTCTGCTTGTCTCATGCCATGTTGAACTACTGCTCCTAGCCGCACAATGGAATGTACCGAACCTCACTGCGCATGTTACTGCTCAAGAAGCACCTTACCCATTATTCAAGAATACTCGCCTTCACTGTTCATGCTTCTAACATATATCCTTTTTGGCATAGCTAAGTGTGTTTTGTGCTCTCGCCTTTTAGTCTGAGGCAGCTTTAGTAGACGGATGTCGTCATATTACTAACCCTCTCGTCTGCTTCAAGGAGAGATGTGAAGCCTTGGGGAGTATAGTTACCTTGAAGAAATGTGTTACACTATGCTGCTTACTGATAACACTAGTGCTGCTGAATGCAGCTGGCATCAAAACACTGTACAAGAAGGGCTTTATCTCAGTCTCAGTCAGCAATAAAGCGCAAAGGCATGACCTTGCCAAGACTAAGATCACCCCCTTCCATTGGCACTCATGTAGTCCTTGGTGTATAAGATAGCTGGACCCAGGAGGGGGGGTTCACCTGCATCGAAGTCTTGTGTTGCTGTTGGTCATTTGTTTTACTTACTGCTTTGACTAATAAAGTGTCCATCAAGTCCACCTGAATCAAGTGGTCTTTATTTTTCCACTATAATCTGGTGCCTTAGATGTCAGATGCCGCTGCACTGTGCCCTCATGGGAGGGCCACCGGACACTTTTCTTGGTGATGCCGTGGGCCCAACAAGGACGATCTCGTCAGAGGGGAGTACTGGCAGAGCGCCGAGAGACCCCAGGATGGGCGGACAGAGCAGATGTGGAAGCAAGAGCTGATCGGAAAATCGTGGGGTGATGAACACAGGTAACTGCATCAATGTATTGTGGTCTCATATGTTGTATTGTCTGAAACGGATCAACATGTCTGTAGTTGGATTAAAAGTATAGAATCCATCTGCAGTAATAGAAGGGAAGGTACCCTGCCTAACAAAACAAATGGTTATCTGAAGTAAAAAAGAGTAAAGCAGTTGGCCACCACAGTTTTAAAAGCAGCGCATTCATGCTCTCTACTGACTTAAAGAAGACAGGAGCCTGTAATATCAGTCAGAGTAGTGTAGGGCTGGGTAGGGACAAGGAGGAAAGTGTTATGTATGCATGCGTGGATAAGAACCTTGTGATTGTCTTGTCTCAACCCAGACTTTGTTACTTGATACCATCAATGTGCAATGCAAGTTGTGACCATATATTTCACACTCTATCCTAGGACGGGAGATGTAACAGGCTGTATTTCTACCGATTATGTGTCTTGTCTGTTGATCCTTACCTATCCACGTCACTGAAGAACTGACTACTGCTCTGCACTGTTGGGAGAATAATGTGGAAGATAAACTGTGTAACAGCAGTTATCTGAATCAGACCAACACCTGCAGGTGTGTCGGAAATTTCTGTAACAGGGCAGGAATGGGGCCTAGGTGATACCTGAGCCACCGAATAGACATGGCAGTACAGTTAAGTTCATGAGCCGTACCCACACCACCAGCCATGGGCCTCAATGGCGTCCCGGTGCAGATGGGGTTAGGACCAGACATGGATCCGTAGTAAACCCTACCTTGTCTTAACCCCCGAGAGAATGGGTGCAGGGCAATCTAGACAAGTGCTGCTCCCTCCTAAAGGGAGCCCAGCCCACTTCATGTTTACTCACTACTCGCCAAAAGCATGCAATTACCTGGAACAATGGCACGAATATACGCAGACCAAGTCACTGAGATACTTTCCTCATGAAGGCACATTCGATTTAGATAGAATAACAAACTTGCGACCCGCATTCGAGAAAAGGGGCTCACGTGTACACCAACGCCAATGGAACTGCTACCTCGATTGGTATACAGAAGCCACTAAAGGAACGACTAAATATAAGACCTAGGCATTAAAAGACTCACAGATAAAGCTCCAAGTAGGAAGAACGAATACACAAATCTGCAGGTCCCGACCCACAAAACCGGATACACACGGTTATATCCAGTTCCCCAAAGAGAGCCCTTGGCAAAAGAAAGCCCCGAAGACATTTTGGACACTCATAAATCGGCTATTTTGAACAACGGGCCAAATCAGCGAGCCGATAGCCCCGATTTCTCACAACTACCTACCTGCCAGCAATCCACGGCCAGAACCATGGAAGACCCGCTCACCCCTGAAATGAGGGCTCAGATTTCTAGATTATTTTCAGCATCCTCAAGGCACGTTCAAAGGCTTCCCAGACTGTACCCTAAATTCCGGCACTGGCGTATTTCTACTCAGGCTTCTCCCTAGAGGAGGCGACACCATAGTCACGGTGCATGCCTCTCAGGGCCCCACTGACTTATTTAACATGGTCCAGAGATTCTCCAAGATACGAGAAGTTCCTGTTAAATTCCTGGAAGAGCTCTAAGTAATAATACACTTTTACCACCCTTAAACCAGCTACTGCGGGCAGTGTTACCCCTGAACACGTTTGCTCTGCTTTAAGCACGGGAAAATCAGCAGACCCAAAAACCAGCCAGAAAAAGGGGACAGGGGGAGCAATGTTTAGAATTGTGATAAGGAGAACCTCGACATTTCAGAGACAGTGATAGTCTGGGAGAGCTTAACCTTGAGGATGTGATAATCTCCTGTAGCTTCTCAGATGAGTATGGGGATGCCCAATGCAAATTATATGTGGGTATTTGACAGACAGGCTGGAAATAGACTGAAAATAATAATCATGAAAAGAAAGTAGGAATAGGGTGCCAGTATTCCACAGGCAGGCTGGGATATAGCCTGTTAAGCATGGACATCCATGTAAACATCGGAAGGAGGTTGGATTATTGTGCCAGTGGAGTCCCACTAGTAGATAAAGGGACCTCAAAGGTGTGTGATGAGGAACATGAGTCCAATTAATGTTGTTGGTAAGTGATAGCAAAGAGTATGACATCATGTGAGGATTAACTGCTGTTGGGCACATGTCAGGCCTAACTAATAAAGACCTGTGCTCAGTGCGCATTCACGTGAAGTGAAATGAATGACCATGGAAATGGTAGCGTATGCAGTGGGATGAAGTCCCAACTGGAGGGGTGGCATCATGAATATTGCAGAACCAGGTGGGGGGGTTAATCAGGGAGTGGCATGATGGCGTGCATGACCAACAAGAGTGTCACTGGGAAGGCTGCTCAGGGGCTGTGAGGGAATTGCACCCACATAATTAGGTGACCCACATAGTGCCTGGTGAACGCAATGTTCGAACAAGTTATCCATTACAACCGCGTTAGGTTAACTTGATGCTTACGGGCCCCAAAGCAAGTAAATATCTACAGCATATAATTAGTAACAAATACCATCAGGAAAGATGTGCAACTTCTAAAGAATGGGCTTCATTATGAGTGTGCCGGTCCAGTAACAACGATGCCGGTAAGTGTACCGGCACCGTTGTTACCAGACCGGCACACTTTGAGTTCTGTGAGCAGCTGCCGATGATTCTTTGCATCAATGCCATGAGCATCGGGTCATAAGGATCAGCCATGTCCTCTGAATCCGGTTGTCAAGGAGGGCTGTTTTCCTTAGGAATGAGGAAACGTTGCTCGCCAGGCATTTCAGTGTCCCAGAACTCCTCCTGAAGAATGACGTCCGGGAGTTCTGTCATCTCTTTTAAAGGGGACAGTTGTGCTCCAACTGGCTCAGTTGTATCTGGAATTGGAGACACCGGTCCCAAAGACTTGTGAAGACTGCGCGCATTGGATGGTTTATCCGTGACGTCAGTGAATGGTGTTGTAGGTTCTATTTCTTCAGAAGACACCAAATTTTTCGGAATCGTCGATGGGTACTTTCGTCGATGGTGGTTTCGTTGATGATGGCTTTGTCGATGGCGGTTTCGTCGACGGAGTTTCTGTGGACGAAGACTTTGAAGATGATTGACTCGTCAACAAGAGCTTCGTGGACGAGAGCTTCTTTGACGAGAGCTTCAAAGACGAGTGATGTGCTTCCTTCGACGACGACTGATTCATGGACGATGACTTAGTTGACAAGGATTTTGTCGTGGACGATGAGGTTTGGAGTGTTGTTGTCATTGACAGTGGCTTGGTCGACGGTGCATCACTGACTTTGTTGCCACTCGTGGATGGCTTCACCGTGGACAGTTGCTCCCCACCCGTTTTTTTAAAACGCCTCCTTACCTTTGGAGGTGGTTTTTTCTTCAGGATGGCGTGTTTTGTGGTGTCCTGGGTCCAAGGAAGGCATAGAAGAAGTGGCTTCCAACTTTCTTTTAGCCTTATGAGAGGGAGAGGAGCTTCTTTCCACTGAAGAGGCCCTTCTCTTAGAAGTTTGTCTCTCAGATGGTTTAGTAGACGAGACAGGAGCTGTTTTGGCAGACTCCTCGTCAGAGGACAGACCCTTGGCTTCGAGGTGTTACAGAAGTCTACTGTGTCTGTCCTGCAGGGCTTTGGTGGAGAAAGTCCTGCAAATGTCACATTTGTTGATGTCATGTGGATATAAGCAGTAAATACAGTGGTCACGCGGATCCTTCATGCAGACCAATTTCTTTCTGCACCCCGTGCAGTTCCTGAACAGGGAAGGCTTCTTGGCAGGCTGAAGCTCAGCCATGCTGCGGAGAACTTTCACTCGAAGAAAAAGTACCAATAAAAACGTTTCTCAGAGTCCAAAGACTCAGAATAGCAAGCCCCTAAGGAGGGGAAAACAGTAGAATATATTAGAAAAATATATACTACACACAAAAGGTGAAAAGAATTTTGAAAGCTCAGAGAGCTGGAGGATTCCTTCTGCCTGATAGACTGCGGTGAACAATCTGAAGATGGCTGCCTGGGGCACAGCTTAAGCCCTGCCACTTCATTGGTTGGGGCCGTAAAGGACCAAAGTGAGGTGGAGGGACTACACAATGGAGTGGCTCATAGGCCACAATGGAGTATCTACATGCATTCTCTTGGGGAGAAGGGATGTATATTAAAAAAAATGTTAATAATTATTTTTTATCACCGAGGATTCCCAGTCTGACGACGGGGAATATTCAAGCATCTGAATCTATGAAAGATCCAATGCTGGAGAAATGATAGTTTGACTGCCATGGAGATCAAATATAGTGGGCTGCATGTGGTGATTGTAGGTGACTTGAACGCAGAGATAAAATATGGGTCAGGTTTGTCCAAAAATCTGGGCTCAATTATAATCACATAATATTTACATGAATTAGCGAATTAAAGGGGCCCCCTGGGGAATGCCTAGGAAAATAATACAAGGTCGCGTATGGCATGAACTATATGAAAATTGGGGCCTTTCGCATTCTAATGTCGAATTAAATCCAATTAATAATGCATATACATGGTCCAATGGAACCAGAATGTCATCTATTGACCACATTTTCTTGTCTCAGAGATTGTTTGTAGCTTGCGAAAAGTTCCTTATCACTGATTCCAACATGAGCGATCATACGAATCTGGAAATATGGTTGCAAATTCTTTGCAAGGCCCCTGCTCGGGGTAGGCTTAATATAGGATTAGAGGTGAATTCAGCGGGGAACAGATTAAATGGAATTATGGGAATGTAGCAAAGTTAAATGTGACCTTTGTGTCTGACCATCAGAAGCACTCCTGGGATGAAAGATGCTTATTATTTGCAAGTGCCAATTTTCCCGATTACCTAAACTCCTTGATCCGCAGCTCTGTCAAACCTATGGGGGTGAGAACGGGCATACCTCCTCGCTTGCATGTCTATGATTCTTTAGTGAGACAACAGAAAAACTGGTGTAGAAAACTAATTAGAAGAATAATGAATAGTGTATTAGATTGTGAACTGAAGAGGAGAAGAATCCGCTCAGCAAAGCAGGCATTGAAAAATTGGCTTAGGAGACATAAGGTATATATGCTTCAATTCGATAACCAGGCTATTCTGAAGGCTCTAAAACAGAGCTCGGTTTGCCAGTTCTGGTGTCTGATCAATCAAACTGAGTCCTTTCAGGTGGCAGTGCAATCAAACTGCATCATAGATGAGAGCTGGGTTGCTTACTTTAGCACCCTATATGCTGATAAATTTGCTATCCCCGAGGCACTTGAGGACCTTAGAAATCATCCCTGGTAATGCAAATTTGAGATTTCAGATATCGAGAGGCAAATTAAATCCTCAAGCTCGTCAAGGCCCAGTTGCCCTAATGGATTAGCTAATGTTACTCTGAAGGCTAATCCGGAGGTATGGGCCAAAGCCCTTTCACTCCTGTTTTCTGATATACAGGCAAAGAGGATTATACCTGATTCATGGAATATATCCTATATTATTCCCATAACTAAAAAAGGGGATAGGTGCCTGCCGACAAATTATCGCCCCATAGCACTTATGGACGCTGAATCAAAGATATTTGCAGGGTTAGTCCTGAAGCAGGTGGTAGAATGGGCAGATCGGAATAGCATTCATTCGAATAGACAGTTTGGTTTTCGCAAGATGATGGGATGGAAATACAGGGACTTGTGATTATGTTATGTCAAGAAAAGGCATGTAGGAGGGAAGCGAGCCCGATTTATATAGCTGCAATTGAAATGTCCCTAGCATTCGACAAGGTTGATAGTTTTACTGTGGACGAAACTTCTACATTTAGGGATTCCTCACTCTTTATTGACTATTCTAATGCATTTACATGAGGGTTCTGTTATCCAGGTTAGGCTTAATACTGAGGGCAAGATATCTTGCCCAATAAAAACCACAAACGGACTACATCAGTGTTGCATATTTGCGCCTACACTTTTTTAATTTGTACATGAAGGTGTCTTGATATTGCGTCCTTGATTTCTCCAAGAATTGAGGGGAAAAAAATTAATTGCGGTGCGTATGTCGATGACTTTTTACTGATTGACGGGATGCCTATAGGCCTTCAGCGTAAAATTAATGCATTCTCTGTATATGTAAAGGGAAATGGCCTAGTAATAAATGAGAGGAAAACTGTTACTTTGTGCCTTACTAACCATAAAAAGCTCCCTTCCTTTAGATGGATTCTAAATAATCACAAATTGGTGAAAATAAGATGAATGCGATATCTAGGCTTTCTTGTGTTTGACACGTGCAAGAAATATCTGTACTGGAATTGTATTGTAGAGAGCTCAGTCTATTTGATATCACAAATGAAAAAGATTTCCCAAAAATATTGTAAATACTCATTGACACCTCTACTTTGGTTTTATAATTTAAAAGTGATCCCAAAATTAAGCTATGGCTTGGAAATACTACCGTTCCATTCGTCATCTGGTTTGCAGAAGCTCAGAGCTAAAATATTGCAAAAAGTGCTGTTTTATCTCCCGAAATCTGTTCCATTTGCTGCCTTGCGTTACAAATTGGGCCTGTAATCATTGGAATGAATGGTACAATGGAAAAGAATGACTCTGTACAGAAATTTGACACTAGCTAAGGAAAATACTTCATACTCATATTTAGGGGCCAAGCTCAAATTTGGTTGCTCGGAGTCTCTATCGCTATTGCTTTTGCAAACAGACTGTTTAAAGGCATTAGATAATATTGGTTTGTCTCATGCTGCCCTCATGGTGAATCCTGTAAGAGTAAAATGTCTGTTACAAAATGACGATTGGGCAAAAACGATGGCCAGGGTGTGTGAGTCTCCTATATACTATCATCTAGTCTCTAATGGGAAACTCATGGGAAACCCAGAATCCTATCTGCTGAGCTTTCCGGATCATTGTTATCGAATTGCCTATCTGAGGTTTCGCTTTAATGTTCTGCTAACAGGTGAAATCAAGGAAATTAGAGAGGGGGGGGGGGTAAACACATCCCTTGTCGTTTTTGTAAAAGTCCTTTGGTGAGGGAAATTCTGAGACATTTACTACTGGACCGTGAGGTAATTAAGCCACAGCGGCTGAGTGCTTTTGGTAAATTTGTTTCAAATCCCAAATGCATCTACTCTGAATTCATCTGGTGGAAATTGTTACATGGAAAATCTGTTGTACTAAAAATAGCAATTGTTACATTTTTAGACAAAGTATGTGGTTTTATGAGTATCCCCCTGAAAAACTGACACATGCAGCCATGTTACTAACCTAATGATTTTGTTTTGGATAAGTTTCTTGTTTGTTTATGTTTTTATTGTTTATATAACACAAAAGAACAAAAAGCAAATAACAACACTCCAGCATTACATGCAATTTTCATCAAGCGTATGACACATTAACGTTAGTTTACTCTTGCTCTCCCTCAACCCTCACCCCAACTCGAGCCTACTCTCCCACTCCCACAGTGTCTTCCAGAGGTTCATTCTCTTCTATAACACTAGAGGAATTCCGTTCCTCTGGCCAGTCCTGGGTGGACCCCTGCAGTGTAGCTATCAAGAGTCTCCATGCCATCAGAGTTTCTGCTTCCTCCTCCCCCCTTCTATTGGTCGCCTCATACCATACAGCTGTTTCCGCCTCTGCCCACTTCAGGAGGTCCTGCCACCACACCTCTATCCTGGGTCTGTAGCTCGCCTTCCATCCCATGGCAATTCTGCGCTTGGCCAGTATAAAGGCCAGGTCCTTAGGTTTGCTTACATGCCTCAGGTTGCGTGGTCTCGTAAAGCCCCCCAACATACATGCCCACACTGATTCTACGTCTAGCCGGATTCCTTTCTCGGCCAGTGATTTCGTCCCAGAATTTCCCGATCTCCGGGCATGCCCAGAACATATGTACTATCTCAGCATTCACTTCTCCACATTTAGGGCAAGCTTGTGTTACTGTGTTTTTAAATCTAGCGACTCTTTGGGGGGTCATATATACTCTGTGGGTTATGTATAATTGGATCTGTTGCAACCTCGCGTTCCTGGACACTTTTTTGTGGTATGTTAGGGCTCTCTCCCACATCCCGTCATGCATGGGTATCCTCCTCCCAATCTCTCCTCAATTGCGATACCTCCTTCCCCACCCTGGACATCAGGAGTTCATAGATTCGGAGACCTCATGTCCTCCCTCTGAGATATCAGATATTGTTTCTTTGAGTTGCCAATGTGTTCCGTCCGCTGCTTGCAATCGTGCGCTTCCCAGGGTTCGTCTTGTGCAGCTCATGTACGAGTAAGCGCTCGCTTCACTCCGCGGCTCTCAGTCTCCCGAGCCCTTTGTTCATTTAAGCGGCCATTTTGTTGCCACGTTCTTTGTGCCCGTTCGTTCCTCTCAGCTCGATCAGTTTCGTCAGTGCGACATTGTTGCTGCTAATGGACGTCGCATTTCGTGCAGTGTTCTCTCTCATACAGTCTCCTGTTTTTTATGCGTTTTTGGTAGCTTAGGCAGAAGGCATCAGCAGAATAGTGGTCGGGTCCTCGGGAGCTCTGGAGCAGCCTTGCCTCCTACATGGCTTGCTAGCCATGCCCCCCACCTTGGATACGTTTCTTGTTGATTATGAATGCTACGCTGAAATTCTGTATGAAGGAAATGAATTGTTTTCTAGGAAAGGATTTTGCTGATTGTGATTTTAGTATGTAATTTGACTGAAATTCTATTTTGTTGAATTAGTGTCCAAATGTGTTTTGAGAATTAACACTGTTTTTTTTTAATTATTGCATTTGATTGCTGTTTTCGTTTCACAGAAATGTGGGATATTGGAAAAATAGGACCTTATTAATGCTTTCTTGTTTATTCTGTATGTATTGATATATATTTCTACTGTTTTGTATAAATGTTTGTAAAGGTTTTCTATTCATTTAAAAAATAAAAAAAATAAAGTGGGGGCGTGGCCAAAAAGCCATGGCGTGAGATGTGTCTCCGATCGGCTCCTGCTGATCCTTGAAGATCCGAGCAGAAAAATTGCGCTTTTGATGAGCATTTCAGCACCAAACAACAGGCATCGGCGTCGGAAGCACAGGGGCACATATAAGGAAACTCTGGAGCCCTAGAGACAGAAAGGGACTGCAGGCCAGACGTCGGTAGATTTCAACAAACCCCAACGGCGGCAGATAAAACAGAACGAAGGGGCACGGTGAGGGAAGCTAGTGCGGGAGTCCGAACTGCAGGAAGTGCGCTCTCTAAAGTGGAGGACAAGATAGCTGGAGTAAGGTGCATACAAACGACTGGTGAGACATCAGACCCTTGTGGGCTGCGGAAGACCAGGGCCGGCTGCCACGACACAAAGGAAGACCCATAACAGGGCGGCCTCAGAAGTGCGAGTGCGACGGCGGAGGGGCGATCGCAACAAAGTAACAAGTGAAGTTGCGTGGGGAAATGGAGCGTGTTGCGGTCACAGCCAAAGAGCGCGAGCGGCCGAGAACAAGTCAGCGCAACTAAGTAGCAGCGACTGCTGTGTGAGGAGGCGAAGGCCCCGACAGGCGAGTGACTGGAAACGAACAGGCCCAACATCGGACCCTTGTGGGCTGCGGAAGACATGGGCCGGCTGCCAGGACACAGGGGAAGACCCATGACAGAGCGGCCCCAGAAGTGCGAGTGCGACGGTGAATGGGAGATTGCAACAAAGTATCAAGGGAGGTTGCATGCTGAAACAGAGCGTGTGTGGTCACGGCCCCAGTGTGCGAGCTGCTGAAAACAAGTGAGTGCAACTAGGTAGCAGAGAATGCTGTGCGAGGAAGCGGAGGCCCCGGCAGGCGAGGGACTGGGAGCTAACAGGCGCAACGAGGCACAGCTGATGAAGCGCGAGCATTGAAGCACGTCACTGTTGCAGCCCCATGGTATGCAGAGGCCCCCTCTGATGGTGAGGAAGCAATGCAAGCAACAAAGTCAATAAATAATGTATAAAATGGCGGCCATATGCCCCCAGGGCTGACATAAAAAGCATAAGACACCGTACATATAAAGTGGATAACATAGACGCTGGACACACAGCAGCCGCGGTGACACAGCTAAGGCAGAGGAGGAGGCGTCAGCACACCAGATTGAAAGCATGTAACAGGGCGCACCACAACAGTGCTGTGTAAACAAATTGCCCCTGGCACACCAAGCAAAATAAGGGGACGCACGCAAACAGAATGAGCGGAGCCCTTTGTTGTAAGACAGTTGCGTGAACAGTACGCCAAAGCCCACGCGACCTCCCTGTATGGTACGGGCATAATGGATATGTGAACAAGGCCCACCAGCCACGGCAAAGGCATAGACACAGCATGCGCTCACATAAGAGCACCCAGCTCCAAGGGAGAGGAGAGTCGATCCAGGGTGCCGACCTCGGCACCCCGAAGTAGAGGCTTGCAAGAGGTGAGCAGAGCACAACTGCAGGAACAAAAGGTAATGGGTCTGGAAGACTAGTGGAAAGAGAACACGGCGGAAGCAAAGGCGAGAAGTGCTCGAGCCCGCCGCCGCTTGCACTTGGCCTCATACACCAGAGGAAGCACAAGCCCACGTGGGACATACGTAGAAAGAACCAGAAACGGCTAAGAGGACCCCTGTCAACATGTAAAGAGGCCTTATTGACCCAATCCCTGTGAGGCAAGAGACCCCAATACCCGACTGCGGCTATCCAGAGCATAAGGGAGAACCGTAATGGCTTCCAAACTTCTGAAGTCAAAGGGGAAACAAGCCACAATAGAAGACTACACTAAGACACCCCAGGCAATGGAGGGGGCCAGCAAGAAAGATAAAAATCAACAACCGGACAACACACTGGAGTGAAACAATCAGCCGATCCTAGATGCAATCGTAGACCTGAAGTCAGCCTGGGAGACCAAACTCGAAGCAGCTATGGCAGATCTCAAGACATCACTGGACCTCAAAATTGGAGCGGTACAAGAGCGGTACAAGAGGACGTGAACAAGATGTTCGGAAGGTGACAGAACGCACGAGTGTGCTGGAAAAAGAGGCAAGCTCAAACACTGCGGCCTGTAAGGCGCATGCTTCAGAAATCCATATACTACGTCAGCAAGTAGACAACCTGGAAAGCAGGGCTGAAGAAGCCAAAGGAAGGGCCTGCAGGAATAATATACACATTGTCGGGCTATATAGAGACCATGCTGCTACAGGAAATACAAGGAGGAGCTCTCACTCAGGGATTCACAGTAGAGAGAGCGCATAGGGCTCTCACAAGGAGACCGCCACCGGGAGCCCCTCCAAGGCCGATCATTGCTAAGATCCTGAACTATCGGGACAGGGAGAAGATCCTAGAATTCTTCCAAAATGGAGGCACAATACACAGGGCGGCTGCATCTATTATGGCATACCCAGACTATACGCTCCTAGTGTAGAGGAAACAATTGAACTATGGGTCCATCAAGAAGAGGCTGGGGGATGGGGCCTACAAGTACATGTTGATGTACCCAGCAAAGCTGAAGGTGCTCCACAAAAACATGGCCCTTTTTTTCGAGACGCCAGAAGAGGCGACAGAGTGGCTAGACAGACAAAGTTGCCCGGACGAGGCTGGCCTGCAGAAGGCGGACGGAATGGAGAAGTGAAGCAGTGCCTCCGGAAGTCAAGGTGCTGTATTACCTAAGACAATGGGACTAGAATATTGAAAAAAAGCACAAAGTAGCATTACTGTATTTGGTGCTTAACACAAGAAGATTTGTGCGCACAGCTTGTCGAGTATAATGCAGGACGTAGCGGACCCACTTTTACACCCTGTATTGTGTCGGGTGTGACAAGGAAATAGTAGAAACCTTGAAGGATATTGGTTTACTGAAAATAAGTGCAGAAGAACGGGAAAATCTAGAAGCCCTGATCACATTAGAAGAATTAGAGGCGGTGGCGGAGCAGCTACCGACCAGCAAGACTCCAGGCACAGATGGCCTCCCTAGCAAATTCTATAAAACGTATAAGAAAGAAGTACTCCCCCCGCTGTTAGCAACGCTAAATGTGGCTTACGAGGTGGGGACTCTACCGGAATCTCTCAGAGAAGCGATCATCATCCCACTCCTCAAACCCAACAAGCCGGACAGGATGAAAGGGGTTATCAGTAAATTGATACACCCTTATCAGACTGGATATGTCCCACATAGAAGTATATCCAATAACCTTAGAAGACTACATTACGTCATAGAGCAGTCCGAGGGGGCCTCAGCAGAATTAGCTATAGTGTCATTAGATACAGTAAAGGCATTTGACTCGGTCAAATGGCCATGGCTGCTGGCAACCCTAAAAGAAAATGGGATGGGACCAGGCTACCTGAAATTGGTGGAATTACTATATAGCTCACCACTAGCCAGAGTTACAACAGGAGCAGTTATTTCAGAAGATGGCTTAGTAGATGCACAAGACCGGGGTGCCCCAGGTCCCTGACGTTGTATATCCTAGCGTTGGAACCCCTAGCGATATACCTGAGACAACAATACGAGGAAGTAGGGATTTACACAAAGGGGAGACTGCACTTAATATCGCTGTATGCAGACTATATGCTACTATACCTGAGATACCCAGAAGAAAACTTGCAATATATCCTGAGGTACTTGAGCGATTCGCATCGCTCTTGGGTATTGCAGTAAACCCTAAAAAGTCCTGTATATTCCCCCTAGAACGGTATATAGGGGTCCCACAAGACAAGCTACCAGTACTGCCAGTACCCTGGGTGATAGATACCTTCAGATACCTGGGATTCGATATTTACCATACAACAGAGGCAGAACATATAAATAATACCGAAAAAGCCCTAACGAAATTTGCCAATAGCATGAAGTTCTGGACCAAACTCCTCCTAGCTATGATGGGGAGAGGGGCACAACTGAAGATGGTGGTGTTGCCCAGATTATTGCACCTTTTTGGGAACATACCACACATCATACCGAGGCGCTTCTTCGCCAAACTCCAAGGCATATGCAGAGAATTTTTATGGGCGAACACAAGGAACAGGATCACCCTATGGAAACTGCAAAACACATACGACAAAGGAGGCATAAGCCTACCCAATTTTGAGATTTATTACCTGGCCAGCCAACTGAGATACATGACTGAATGGCTAGCTGAAGACTCCACAGCAGAGTCCAGGTTGTTGGGACACGAATGTGCCCCGTATTTCCTGAGAGAATGGATCTGGCTTCCCAATCGTGAAACTGCGAAGAGCTCAGGTATGCTGGCACTAGGGAAGCAAATATGGCATAAAATGGGCCAGTTCATAAATAACCTGACCCCATATTCACCGCAAGTGCCGCTAGTGACACTGACCGGGGGAGATGCCCAATTAAGGAGATCGATAGGTACATACTGGGAGCCAGTAGGGATTGTAACGACGGGCGATATATGGCTAGAGGGGGTGGTAAAGGGATTTGATGAGCTGGTAGCGGAAACGGGTTTACACCTGGGACAACATATAACTTATGATTGACTAGTACGAAAAGCTAAGGAGACATGGTCCGAAATAACGCTAGGGGAGCAACCAGACATGGCCATTGAAACACTGTACTCTACTGATGTCAAGAGTGGGAAAAGAGGTGACACAGCTAAGACAGGAATGACAGGAATGGGAGGAGGAAACCGGAGAAAAAATGACGGATGGGCTATGGGAAAGGGTACAGAGGTACCACAAAAAGTGTCCAGAAATGCGAGGCTACAACAAATACAACTGTATATAACCCTCGGGGAGCATACATGATCCACGAGAATTTCGCGAATTAAAGGCGCGGGACCACAAAAATGTACTAAATAATAATAATTATTATTATTATTTCACATTTTGTATAGCGGGGAGGAGAACGCTGGGCTGATACATATGTTCTGGGCATGCCCCGAAACAAGACGGTATTGGGGAGAGGTAGCCCAAAGACTGAACGAGAAAGAGATTAACCTGAAAATAGACTCAATATGGGCATGCATCTTGGGAGGGTTCCCCAGGCCACGGCGATTGAAACATGTTAGCAAACTCAGAGACATGGCCTACATACTGGCCAAGCGCAGTATAGTCATGGGGTGGAAAGCACCTAACAAACCCAAGGTAGAGATCTGGTGGGACGATCTCCGTAAATGGTCTGAAGCTGAAACTGTTGTATGGAGTGAGGCAGCTAATTTTTGATTGATATTTTATTTCTATCGCGCTCATACACAAGTGTTCCAGAGCGCGACAAGGCAAGGGAGGGGAACAGGGGAGAACAAAACAGCGATCTTACTAGGCCCAGTGACATTGAGAACGTGCAAGTGCATGGGAGAGGGGGAGGGGAAAAGTGCATGGAAGGGGGAGAGGTTCAAAGTGCAAAGCAGAGGAGAAACAGATAAATAACAATAAATAAATAACAAAGGCAACAAACAGTGGTAATGCAGCCAGCAATTTGCAAGTGCAAGGCAGCAGACAGGGTAGGTCTGATAAGTGCAGGAAGAAAAAGGGGGGGCTCTATGGGTAAAGATACAGACCCCAGTGCAAGGGGTGGCCCGGAGGCAGTGCGGGAGGGTGGCAGGATGAGCAGGTACCTGGGCCCAAAAGACAGAGGGTGGCCAGGTGCACGGTGCCAAGAGAGAACAGATCAGCAGGGGAGAGGGGGAGCGAAGGCAGAAGAAAAGAGGAAGGTCTTGAGGTGCTTCCGGAACCGGAGATGGTTCTCCTCAAGTTTTAGAGTGGCAGGGAGGCTGTTCCAGAGGGAGGCCCCAGCCGAAGACAGAGATCTACCCCCAGCTGATTTCTTAGAAAAACGACTGACCCTGAGTGAGTTGGAGGTAGAGGAGCGAAGAGCTCGAGAGGGGAGGTATTTGCGGAGGGATAGCTGAAGGTATTTTGGACCCAAGCCCCAGAAAGCCTTGTGGACAATGCTGAGGGTTTTGAATTTAATCCTTGCATCCACTGGGAGCCAGTGGAGAGATTTCAGAGCTGGAGAGATACGATCCCAGGGCTTGAGGCCAATGACAAGTCTCGCACTCCTGTTCTGGATTAGTTGCAGAGGGCGGAGAGTAGAGGCAGGTAGATTTAGAAAGAGGCTGTTACAATAGTCCCAGCTAGAGAGAACCAGAGCTTGAGATACCATGAGCTTCTGGGGGAAGGAGAGGAAAGGCAGAGTACCTCTGTGGAGGTGCAGTCGGAAATTTGACTTTTTAGAGACCTCAGAGATGTGGGCGGAGAAGGAAAGGGTGGAGTCAAAGATGACTCTGAGGTTCCTAGCCTCGCAGGTGGGGGTAGGAGGAGGGCTAAGGGAGGCCGGCCAGAGAGTGAGGGGAAAGGATGGTGAAGGTGTACCGATGAGGAGGATCTCCGTCTTGCTGCCATTCAGACAAAGATCATTGGCGGCACACCAATCTTGAATGGCAGTTAGGCAATCAGAGATGAGAGTGGGAGAGGAAGTGGCAGATGGCAGCTTGAAAATGAGTTGAGTGTCATCAGCGGGGGGGGGGGGGGAGGAAGTAACGGAAACCCTAACAGCCGGGAAACACCTAGTGGCCACACTCTGGGGCCCCATCCAAGGGTGCTCGAGTACAGAATCCCCCGAAGACACTGACGAGGAAATACCACCAATGAAGAAAGAGCCAAGGGATGGAGCGGGGTAGGCTTGTTGGAGGGAGGGATAAAGGAAACAGTAGACATTAAGCACATGTCCGCATAATGCAATACAAGACAAGTACTGTGGGAGTTGTTGGTCTATTATTGATTGTTAAATGTAATGTTTGTTTGAAAACCAATAAAAATTGTTAAAATAAATAAATAAATAAATAAATAAAGTAAATCGGGCCCAAATTCAGAGAGGTAATCAGAAACTTCGCTTCCATGCTTAAACAACGATCTTGTGTTAAGGAGGGAGAGAGTGAAGTTAGATTCTTCATCAGAATGGGCGAGGTGTATATTGTTAGTGGTGTCATCTATGTTGGTCCCATGTGGCCAAGGAAGCCCTTCAATGCAGACCGGTGGGGCTATGGGGCACATTCTACCAGTGGATTAAGTGATCTAGGGCAGCATACACTTTGCTTCATGGTAGGAATATTCCTGTGTTGCGTCCGGCACGATTCCAGCAAAACACGGTAGCAGGAGACAAGATGTGCTGGCATTAGGATAAGTAACCGTGGGCTAGTAGGAACCGTAGTTTCTTAGTGCGGCGTGTGTAAGCAGAGCAGGAGCAGAGCAGCGGGTGGTGGATAAGACGAAAGTAGCAGCACTGCAGTTGCCAATCCGTCGGAGCACTATGGAAGATTCAAAGGGTGGATGGAATGGTTGGGGATCATACCAGTATGTGCTGTGCAGTAATCCATGTGCTACCGACCGTATGAATAAGCAGAGGTCAGTTACAGATGCATTAGTGACTGGTATCCGCTTACTTAGAATGCACAACAGCAGCCTTACAAAGATCTGGGCGACAACGGCGATGGTCGTCGAGGACCGGCAAAGACCGACTAAGCTCAGAAGCGCTGCACTGAAGCGCCTGACGTTTCACTAAATAGCCGTGGGGACCTCTGGGAAATTAAGTCTGCCTGCGAGCTGAGTGCCTGTAAAGAATCTAAGTAGCAAACAAATAAAGGAGTTACACTTAGAGGCTATGAGAGTGCTTTCTCTGTCTGCGAACATACAATATTGTTGAGCATGTCATTGACAAGCACGATTTCAGAAAGGCGCACAATGTAATTGACAATCACGGTTTCAGAAAGGCACACTATGTAATACGGCGCAATGAGGACAGCAGGAATATGCTGTAAGCAATTGAAGCAGTGAGTCAAGGTAGGGCAGCGCATAGCTGGCGAGTGACCTAGTAGTGTGCAATAAGTTAATCCCTGCTATCAAAACCGTTTTATAATGTTCCAGTTGTATGGCTCCTGTGAGAGTGCATGGAGTTTCTCAAAGTTATTCATCAACAGATTGGCTACTGCTGAACAATGTACAACATGCTTATCATATGCCGGGAGAGCGGTGCCCACAAATCTATATGCATGTCCTATGCCGGAAGGTCATTACCTCAATTTGGACTGCCCTGATGTATAGACAGTGACCGAGGTAAGCATTTCACAGGCCAGGTGATTAGGGTAGTCTGTAAGGCTCTGAGGATAGCGGAGCAGTTCCATTGCGCTTACCACCCACGCTCTAGCGCACACGTAGAATGTAACAACAGCAACCTTAAACTGAGATTATCGAAGGTGCGTATTGAAACAGGGCTGAAATGGCTGTTGCCCTCCCGCTAGTCTTGTTAGCCACGAGAAAAAGCCCACAGGGTAAACATAGACTAACCGCTCTCAAAATCCACACTCGACGTCGAATGAGAACGGGGACTGCTCCAACCGCAGATCCCTGCACCATGAGTTTGGCTTCAGAGGATGACACATTAATTCAGTACTGTTGCACAATGATTAAAACTGTTCAATCTCTCCACACACATGTCAGCGAAGCCCCGACCGAACCAGCTGTGGAACTGTGCCACACTCTGTGACCAGGACGCTGGGTCCTGGTGAAAATCCATCAGCGGGAGACATTGCTTCAACTGAGGCAGTGCAGCCCCTACCAATTCCTTCTCATCACGAACTCCGCAGTAAAGTGTGGTGTGATTTCGGTCCGAATCAATGCATCACACTACAGGAAGGTCCCTGCTCCATCCAATGACACATCACCGCTGAGACCGCCAATCATCTGTGGGCGGGCCCCGAAACCACCACGTTAACCAATCTTACTCAGACACGCACCAGCACTGCCACAACCCCCCACAGCACCATCTGTGACCTCTATGGCCCAGTGCCAGAATCGTTTGGTGTTTTTGGACCAGACTCAGTTTTACCGCATAGACCGGTCCCAACCTGCAATCAGTCAATACGTTCACGTGCTGCATCAGAACCTGCAAATGCTGAGTCTCTTCACCACTGTGAGGGCCCTGCAGGAGCTCCTGATAAAGGTCCTCCAGCAGGCAGTCCGAGCCCTGAAGAGAACCACCCCTATGGTTGTCTCCATGATCATCAGTATGACTTCAGAGCAGCCAGAGGCATAGAAACCGTTCTCCTGAACACCCATGAAGATCTGCCGTCTAATATTGATTCCAGCTCTCCTTCTGTCCTGATCCTCCTTAACCTTTCCTCTGCTTTTGACACTGTCAATCACGCCATCTTGATCAATCGACTCTGTGAGAACCTCAGCATCATGAATCTGGCCCTGGAGTGGTTGACCTACTTCCTCCTGGACTGACCGTCCCAGGTCCAACTAGGGTCCTTTCTCTCCACCACCTCTCTCTCCACATGGGGCTTCCCCCAGGGCCACAACCTATCACCCTGGCGCTTCAATGTCTACCTGGCCCCCTTGGTCTACCTGATCTCTACGTTCTCCTTTCAGTGTTATGCGGATGACACTCAGCTCTCTTTCAGGCCCCCCTCAGCCTCCTCTCCCCTCTCATTGACTGTCTATCCGCGATTCAAGATTGGTGCACCTCTAACGATCTCTGCCTTAATCCCAGTAAGATAGAGATCCTTCTCATTGGGACTCCTGCTCCCGCTTTCCCTCTCTCACACTTGCCGCCCTCCTTGTGCCCTCCTCTTTCGCCATCCAGTGAGACATAAAACCTTGCTGTCATCTTCGACTCCACTCTCTCCTTCTCTCCTCACATCACGGACCTTGCCAAGAAAGGCCACTACCAGGCGCACCTCCTCAGAGGTGTTCTTCCTTTTCTCACTTTCCCCCAGAAGCAGACTGTCTTCAGAACCCTGGTTCTCTCTAGGCTGGATTACTGCAACAGCCTCTTTCTCAATCTGCCTTCCTCTACTCTTCGCACTCTGTAACTAATCCAGACAGAATAAGACTGCAAGACTTGTCCTTGGCCTTACGACCAGGGACAGAATCTCTCCAGCTCTGAAATCTCTCCACTGGCTCCCAGTGGCTGCAAGGATCAAGTTCAAGACCCTCTGCATCGTCCACAAGTCTTTCTGGAGCCAGGGCCCTCACTACATTACATATAACTCTCTCTTCCAAAATAACTCCCTTCTCGAGCCATTCGCTCAGGTACCTCAAACTCTCTGTGGGTCAGACGCTTCACTAGGCAGGGAGTGGAGGGTGCCTCCCTCTGGAATGGCCTCCCTTGCCCATCTCAAACTTGAACCGGACCACTTAAAGTTCCAGAAGCAGCTCAAGACCTTCCTTTTTTTCTCCTCTGCTTTCTCTCTCCCTCTCCCCTGCTGACCTAACTGTCTCCTGCACTGAGCGGTTGCTTGGCTACCCTCAGATCTCACTGAGCACCATGCTCCTCCATGATCAGTCTCCCTTGCACTACCTCCGGGCCTACCGCACACTTAGGGGCTGTAACTGTAACCCTGCACTCCCCTACCTCCTTGCACTTACCCAGAGCTGCGCTGCCCTGGCTGCACTTACTCAGAGCAGTGCTGCCTTGATTGCACTTCCCCAGTCCCTCTCCCTGGCACTTCACCCTGCACTTTGCTTTGTCGCACTTGCACGATCTGAATGACTTAAGGCCTAGTACGATCGCTTGTCTAGTCCTCCCTCGGTCTCCCTCCCTTGTCTTGTCAAGCCTAGAAACACGAGTGTACAAATGCGTTATAAATGACTTATCATATCATATAATTCAAGTTTCGCTGCTGGTTCAACACCCCAGAAGTCTGACCCCATTGGATCTCACAACGCAACCACCCAGAGATACGCTCTGCGATGCTTAGGAAGAATACCAGAGATATCAAAACCCTGAGCTAATCGCTGGATGGTTCAGTTACCCACCTCTGGACTTAGATCACCAACAACCATGAATTCGCTGATCGAGGCAGTCCATGAGCAAAGAATGGATGTCCCTGCTGCTATGGCCCCGGCATCTATGAGTTGTTACCCCTGCTGCTATCACTTGTTGGGTTTTTTTTTACGACCCTGACCCTCCTATTTGTCTGGCTCTGGTACTCGCGAATGTTGTAGTGCAGGCATCAATAGAAGGAGCCGGGATCTTTGAAACTGTCGATCTTTGAAAGTGCCGGTCGCAAAGCAGTCCATGAGCAAAGAATGGCTGTCCCCGCTGCTATGGCCCCGGCATCTATGAGTTGTTACTCCTGCTGCTATCACTTGATGGTTTTTATTTGTGTGACCCTGACCCTCCTGTTTGTCTGGCTCTGGTACGCGCAAATGTTGTAGTGCAAGTATCGATAGAAGGAACCGGGATCTTTGAAATTTCCGGTCTGTGAAACTGCCAACATTTGGAACTTTTGATCTGTGGCCCACCGATCGCCGGAACATTTGAACTTTCCTAACTATGTTTCACTTTTGGCATCTACCTCTATGCCTCCTCCACCTTGTTTGAAGGGACTGACCACTGTGAAGAATCCTACGGATCCCTCACTGAAACCGTGCCTAAATTCTCCTCGCGGGTGGATCACCTGGGAGGAGACAAGGCCAAGAGCGGTGAGAAGATCCCGTAGGAGGAAACGCAGTATTTGTCCATTGAAAGGGAAAACCTTTCCAGGTTGCCAAAACAGGTAATTGCTTATTGTCATTACAAGGTTCCTGACCCACAAATAAGATCTGGGGTTTTGGGCACAAGTATCATAAAATATGAGCAAACCGTACCAATGGAAAGATCCTTCACGGAAAGGATCTAGAAAAATTGCCTTAAGTCAGATATCTCACTCTCTAATAACAAATTCTAAAGATCCATCTTTAAATAATTGTAAGGGGAATACATCTACCCTTAAATCCAAGCCAATACTTAAAAGAGCTGATTTTGTTGTTGAGGACTCCAAGTCCCATAATTTCATGAGTACTGCGACGATGAAGAGGACTGAAGAGGTATGTTGGAGAAGTAGTCAGGCAATTAAGCCTAACAGCCCACACCTGAAGGAACCTTCGAGGCATAAAAGGCCCCCTCGGGTGCAGGCAATTAGAAAGAGCTTGAACTGTGACTGGAGTGTGTGCAGTAGTAGCAGAGGCAGGAAGAAGGTGGCACAGTGTTGGCAAACCAAGCCGAAGTGGAAGATTCAGAGGGATGCTGGAACGTGAATGCAGCAGATTTTACCTGCTTGTTCTGAGAGCGTCCTGTTCCCCCAAACTCTGAAGTGCAGGCAGAGGCTGCGCAGCGGCAGACGTGCAGAGAGGCTGTTTGTGATCCTGATTGCTGTGGCTGCTGTGCAGGAAACATGTCAGAGACCAATGCGAGGAGTTGTGGCAGAGTCACAAGTCTCAGGAGCGAGAGGGGCTCTGTAGTCGAGTGGCTGAACCGGAGACACCTTCAGAGAGCAAGGGTGTGGGTCTCTGTAAAGCCAGAAGCTGTAGAAGCTGTGCCCGAAGTCGTGGAAGTCGAGCAACCCGCAGAACAAGTATCACAGAAGCCGGTGAATCAAACCTGACCGTCTGATTCCTTACGCGAGCACTGCCGGCAACAGTATCAAGTCTAATCTTCACTTGCGTAGAAGCAGAAGCGAGCTGAAGGCGTTTGTTGCATTCCTAACAAGGGAACAATGGAAAGTAGCACTCACATGTGATTCGAAATGTCCCTTTTACTAACGTAAAAGTAAATGCTACTGAAAGTCATTGTTAAGCCCTTAAACTTTATGAAGAAGAGGTTGCGTGTCGAATGTTGTGGGAAACCATTGTCAAACACTTAAAGCTTATAAAACCTGTCAAGAAGTTGTTGTGTGTGCCTAATTCCGTTTTCCAGGGAAAGAGTGAATGTCACCTCTTTATTCAAACAAACATTGTTCATCAAAGAAGTTAAGTGTTTAAACACTGTATCTGCAGCTGGAGAGAGAGCAATCATTGCCCAAGCCAAGAGTATTCCCTTATTGCGATTGAAAGAAGCCTTTCTAAAAGCCAGAAAATGGTCTAACAATTAATGTGAGCCCAATATAAGTTCAACCTTGCCTAAGATATATGTGTGCAAGCATTACCTGAAGCCAAGAGAGTGGCACCAAGGCTTCTGGGTAATTCAATGGCTAACAGTTGGCAAAGAGGTGAAGGCCAAGCTGGGGAAGGGAAACCTTGCTGCTTATGAATATTTTTGGAAGGTTCCGCAACCTATATTGCCAGAGGCTGGTGTAGAAGGAACGAGGTAGGTCCAGAAGGCAATATTGGGTTGTTACTATGGTGGTAGACAGACAAGAGAGGCAAAGAGGCTTCCCCTTTTGAAGAGAGATATTCAGAGGAAAAGTGTCTTGACTATTTGAAGGTGTTATAGTGCCTTAAAGTGAATCTTGTCAAAACCTGTCTTTAAAATACAAAGTACTGAAGCTCTGGTCGTATATCTGGTTGTCAGTAGAGGCAAGATCTCAGTAGTTGTATGCTATGAGGCCAAGGGGAAAGTGCTCATGGCAAACTGTGGTAGAAGTGAAGTTGTTGAGGAAGAAGCAACAGAACTGAGAAGTCATCCTGACAAATATACCTATTGTGAATTCTAACTTGAATAGATGAATCATTACTGTTAACCTAGACCTTTGTTCCATTAACATTCTAGAAGTTGTATTTCTTTTTGAACTGTGTCAAGTCAAGTCTTCTTGGAGACATGGAAGTTGTAAAGGGGCATTGTGGCTGAGAAGAACAAGTTACTTACCAACTGGTAACGTTCTTTCGATTGGATGTTCCTCCAATGTATTCCTCATCTTAGATGTATTCCATCCAGCTTCAGCTGCTTCAGAAATTTTTTTTGGTAGAGTGCGCTGTGCGTCGATGTCATCGAGTTGATGGTCCCTCGAAGGCCTCCGTCGAGGGTGATGTCATCAGGTGTATAAGTAGCACGTGCGGCGCCCGTCGGCCTCAGTTCTGTTTTTTCCCCCTTCATTATTGATTTTTCACTGTGCAGATTGTGCCGGCAGACAGATTCTGCCTTGCGAGAGCTTTGGAGTGGCAATAACCCAGAAAAATCTACAGAGGGGTAGGTTGGGAGGGCGATGAGGAATACGTTGGAGGAACATCCAATTGAAAGAACGTTACCAGTTGATAAGTAACTTGTTTTTCGAGTGGATTGTGTCCTCCAACGTATTCCTCATCTTAGATAGACTCCCAAAGCAGTATGGACAATTTCTCTGGAGGAGGGGTTAGATTTTTTGATACCCTTAAATGGCTGAATATAGTACTGCTTTACCAAAATTCAGGTCCTTAGACTAGGAAGCATCCAGACTATAGAATTTGGAAAAAGTATGCAGCGAAGACCAAGTTGCTGCTTCACAAAAGGACCATATTGGAACAGCGCTTTGTAGGGCTATCGAAGAGGCGATGCCTCTGGTGTAACGAGCGGTTAGACCTTCTGGTGGGTCTTTTTGTGCTAATCTGTAGCATTCTGAAATGCAAAGCACAATCCAGTGTGATATTGTTTGCTTTGTCACCGATTGACCCAATTTCCTTCCTGTGTAGCCGATAAACAGTTGATTGTCCACTCTAAGCTTGAAAAGTCTAGAGATGTAAAAGCTTAAAGCTCTTTTTGGATCCAACCTGTGTAATCTTTCCTCCTCCTTACTTTGATGAGGTGGATGATAGAATGCGGGTAAAACAATTTTCTGACTTAAATGAAAATCAGACCACTTTAGGTAAAAATGAGGGTTTAACCTTCAACACAACTCTGTCCTTATGGAACACAGTATAGGATGGCCCAGAAGACAGTGCCTGCAATTCGCTCACTCTTCTTGCAGATGTTAATGCAACTAGGAAAGCAGTTTTCCATGTCAGTAATCTTAATGGACAAGTGTGCAAAGGCTCAAAAGGAGCACACATTAAGAATTTTAGGACCAGATTGAGATCCCAGATTGGCACTTGAAATGGGTAAGGAGGAAACACATTAGTGAGTCCTTTTAAAAATTGCACTACCAAAGGAATTTTGAAATAGAAGCATTCTTCCGACGAGAGCTTGAAGATGGAAAGCGCCGCAAGATAACCTTTAATGGTTCCACCATTTAGACCTCTATGTGCTAGGGACAGAAGGAAGGACAGTACTTCCAGAATAGAACATAGAAAAGGATCGACATTCTTTTCTCTGCACCAGTTGCAAAACTTTTTCCAACGGCAACGGTATAGAGACTTTGTTGCTGGCCTTCTTGCCATAAGCAACACCTCCATGACGTCCTCTGGAAGGTCCCAATCCTTGTATCTCAGTCTTTCAGATAACAAGCGTGAAGGTTGAGCGTTTTGACCTCTGAATGGAGAACCTGACCCTCCATTTGTGAGAGAAGGTTCTCTCTCTGAGGAAGACATACTGGGGAACAGATGGACATGTCTAGAAGGTCCGGGTACCACGCTCTCCTGGCCCAATCCGGGGCAATTAGGATAATGCGGCTCCCGAAGCGTCTCAGTCTCCTGATGACCTGAGGAATGACAGGAATCAGAGGAAACACGTACAATAGTGGGAAATTCCACTCCACCATGAACGCGTCCCCCGGGGCTCATCTCAGGGGAAATTCCCTTGAGCAATACCTTTCGCACTTCCGGTTGATTCCGGTCGCGAATAGGTCCACTTGAGGGGTTCCCCAAAGGGCGAAGATCTCTTGAATGACTTCGTGAGCCAGTTCCCATTCGTGGGACACTGTGCTCTGCCTGCTCAGAGCATCTGCGTCATATTCTCCTCCCCGGCTAGATGAACTGCCGTTAAAGAGATTCCTTCTTGAATTGCCCAATACCAGAGCTGCATTGCCTCTCTGCACAGAGGTAGTGACCCTACATCTCCTCTTTTGTTTAGATAATGCATGGCCACAGTGTTGTCCGTCATTATCAGGACATTTTTTCCCCTGACAGTTGGTAGGAAAGCTTTCAGCGCTAGTCTGATTGCTCTCAGCTCTAAAAGGTTGATGTGTAGTTTGGACTCCGATGGAGACCAACGACCGCTGATTGTCAGATCGTTGACATGAGCTCCCCACCCCAGGAGTGAGGCGTCTGTCACTACTGTGATCTCCGGCCATGGTTGCCACAAAAGTTCTCCTTTCAGGATATTCTCTGAACAAGTCCACCATAGAAGATCTTGTCGAACTTTGTTCGGAATCTGGAGAAGATCCGTCATTTGACCTGAGAACTGGGACCATTGAGTCTTTAGAGCCCATTGAAGGGATCTCATTCTCAGACATGCCTCCGGCACCAGGAAGATGCAGGATGCCATGAGGCCGAGTAACCTTAAGAAGTTGTAGGCCTGAAGATTTTGGGCATTTTGGAATTTGGAAACCATCTGAAGAATGTCTTGAGCCCTTGACCTGGGAGGTGAGCTCTTTCCCAGGGATGTGTCTAATACAGCTCCTATATATTGGAGCCGTTGAGAAGGTGTCATTTGTGACTTCTTGAAATTGAGGGAGAAGCTCAGTCTGTGGAGGAAGTGGCATGTGACTTTCAGGTGATCTAGTGCCTATTCGGCAGACCGTGCTCTGATCAACCAATCGTCCAGGTAGGGGTAGACGTGAATTCCACCTCTCCTGAGGTGCACTGCCACCACTACCATCAGTTTGGTGAAGACCCTCGGGGCGGAGGTCAATCCGAGTGTCAGGACTCGAAACTGATAGTGTGAGTCACCAACCACGGACCTCAGGTATTTTCTGTGCTTGAGATGAATCGGCACATGAAAATAAGCATCCTGGAGGTCCAATGACACCAACCAATCCTGGAGTTGAGGGGCCTGAAGGATCTGAGAAAGTATAACCATCTTGAACTTGTCCTTCCTGAGGAACATGTTCAAGTTTCTTAAGTCCAGGATGGGTCTCAGTCCTCCGTCCTTTTTGGGGATCAAAAAATACGGGGAGTACCATCCCTTGTTCCTCTCCTCTGCAGGTACTGGTTCTATAGCACCTTTCTCCAGCAGGGTTAGAACTTCCTGCTGTAGGAGCGGGTCTGAAAACTTCAAAGGGTGTCTCCTTGGTGGATTGCTTTGAGGTTGCGTTAGAAAAGGAAGGCAGTAACCTTGAGCTATTATTTCTAGAGCCCAAACATCTGAAGTAATGGCTCGCCATTCTTGCAGATGCTGTGACAGCCTGCCTCCTACAGGTGTCTTGTGATGCAAATACTCAAAGTTGTTTTGTGGCGGTTGCTGCAGCCGCTGATGGCAGAGAGGCTGTAGCTGGAGCTGGCTTTGCACGTTTTCCTCATCCACTGCGCGTGGCCTTTCTCTGGCCCCTTTGACTGGCCATTCCTCTCGCCTTTCCATATAACGAAAAGGCTGAGGTTGCCTAATAGCAGCAACCAAAGACTTGGCAGCTGCTTTTGAGGTCTGCAACCTCTCAAGGCTCTCGTCAGCCTTGCTGCCAAAAAGGCGAGACCCGTCAAAGGACATGTTCAGAAGACGGTTCTGCACGTCTGGTGTGAAGCCCGACTTCTGTAGCCACGCAAATCTGCTATTTACCGTGCTAGTGCCCATGGACCTGCTCACAGTATCTACAGTGTCCAATCCAGATTCAAGGGATTCCTGCATAGCCTCCTTCCCATCTCTAACGATGGCTAGGAACCCTTCCGTTTCGTCCCCTTCTGGTATATGCTCCGCCGCCATCGCAATGCACTCCCCAGAGTGTACGAAAACTTTGCCAAGGCACATGTGGAGTTGGCTGATTTTAACGCCATACTCCTAGCTGAAAATACCTTCCGTGCCCAGCCATCCACACGCTTATCGTCCCTGTCCGGAGGGATAGAAGGGTACGGCAGTTTGTTAGAAGCTGTGGCTGCGGTATTTTGAAGTGAGGGATTTATTCACTGGCGGAATAGAACCCAGAGTTTCCCAATTTTTGGCCACCCTATTTTGCAAGGCTATGTGAAAAGGTAGTATTGGGTCTTCAGTAGGACCATGAACAAATATGTCTATTAGATCATCTTGGATGAATTGGGCTGGAGGTCTGGCCCATCCCAAATAATCTATCACCTTTGTCATAAGCTGATGGTATGATGGACTGGCATGTTCTCCTGGTGCTGGCCTACCAAAGTCATTTTCAGGAGATGTATCAATACCACTTGCATTGTGTGGTGATTCAACCAAATCCCTCATCCTGCTTTTTCTGAAATCAGACATTCTGGGACATTTGGGATGCCATATTCCAGCCCAAAAGGTACATTCTCCTCATCAGATTTCTCCTGTTCCTCAAAAATTTAGGTCAGGTTTTGAAGAACTCATTCCTAGGAAGAGGTTTAAAATCCTTTTCTGGGAGAGGTGGAGGAGGAGTATTAATGGGTCCTGAAGGCATTACAGGTTTTGTAGCCTTCTCTTTCTCTTTTTCAGGTTGATTTGGCCGAACTGGAGCTTTTGGCTTCGAAGGCATCGAGGCGCTCTTCAAAGACTTGCCCTTCGAAGTTTGTTTGTTCTCGGATGGCGTCGGTGACCTTGAGCAGTTGACTCCACTCGAGCGGCTTTTCTCGCTCGGCGTCCTAGAAGGTTCTCTATCCTTCCGCTTTCGATCACCCGGGCTCGAGGGTGCGTGAGTGTCTGAACGATTACGCTCCCGGCCGGCTTCCGAGGAAGGCGCGGACCGAGGCTTCGGTTTCTCGAACACCTCCATCATTTTGGCCCTGAATGCTTTCCATTCTTCAGATGACGAAGGTTTAGTGGGACATTTCATCCTTTTTGGGGATTCGTCCGAGGACGAGGTGGAGGGCGACCTGTTGCGTTGTTTCTTTGATTTTTTTGTCAAAGACGACGAGCGATGGGAATCGCTTCGGGACCTGGACTGATGCCTTTTGCGGCGAGGAGATTTCTCCTCACGGGACATCGACTCAACGCTAGTGGCTTTACGGTTGGATTTACGACCTACCTATAGTTTTCCCCTACTCTCTCGCAAGGCCTTCCCCGTCATCGCCTGACACTTCATACAGGCCTCCATGTCGTGGCCTTCTCTGAGGCACCACAAACACTCTCGGTGTGGTTCTGTGATCAACATTTTTGAACCGCACGACTTGCACTGTTTGAAACCCGATCTCAGGGTCGTGGTCAGCATCGATGACAAGGACATATTCGTTATATTTTATGCTATTCTCACAGAACTCGAGGCTACTTATACACCCAATGATGTCACCCTCGACAGAGACCTTCGAGGGACCATCAACTCGACGACATCGACGCATGTCGCCCTCTGTCGAAAAAAAAATCCAAAGCAGCTGAATGGAATACATCTAAGATGAGGAATACGTTGGAGGACACAATCCACTCGAATAACATTGATGCAATTCTGAGGAAGAGAAAAGTCTTTACTTTATCAGAAGACAAACTTTTGTTGTTGTTGGAACTGTGGTTGACAGATCGTTACCTAGTATTGACTCCTCGAGAACTGAATTGAGACTTTGCAACCTATGTGAAATTGATTATATTCTTATGATGAACCTTAAGGCTGAATATATCTTGAATCCTGGGGAAGGGAGTTTACCCAGGTTGTTAGGAGGTTATCAGGACACTGTGACTATTAACAGTCAAAATAAACAGAGACTGGCTGACTAAGCTATCTAGTCTAGTGGAAGACATTGCCAATGCCACTACTGCTTTCCTGTCATTGTTGTCCCGTGAATAGCTGTCCAACCACACAATGGTACTCTACAACCAAATGACCCTAGATAACATACTCGCCTCCCAGGGCGGCACCTGCACAGTCGTGAAAAGTGAGTGCTGTACAGATTATGCTAGCAATATCACTGACATCATCACGCACATTCACAATACTGTAACCTGCTTACACAGTGGTGATGAGTCTGGGTGGCCCTTTTGATCATGGATTATGGTGCTATTGGGACTGCTAGGAGCATCCATTCGGCAGTTCTGCTGATAGCTATGGTTATACTCCTGGGGCTATCCTGTCTCTCCATGGTCTGAATGTGATCCTGTCAGCGCATAATCAACACCTGTTCATATGTTCCGCCAACTGCTCAAGTAATGTACTGCCAGGTTACTAAAGATACAATTTGTTATGACATGCTTGGATGTGAACTATGCACTATTAAAATGTGTGGAATGAGACTGATGTTAAAGACTGTGGGGGAAGAAAATGGAATAAAGCATAACCACATAGGTACTCCCCAAGTACTCCACCATTGTATAACAGTATATTCTGCTTGTTTCACACCATGTTGAACCAATGCTCCTAGACACACAACGCAATGTATTGAATCTCATTAAGCATGCCACTACTAAGGAAGTGCCTCACCCTTTATTAAAGAATGCTCACCTTCACTGGTCACGCTTCTAACATATATCCAGTTTGGAATAGCCAGGCGTGTTTTGTGCTCTCGCATTTTAGTCTGAGGCGGCTTTAGCAAGGGGATATCATCATATAACAAGTCCTCTCGCCTGCTTCAACGCAAGATGTGAAGAACTAGGATGTATAGTTACCTTGAAGAAATGCATTACATTGTGCTGCTTTCTGATAACACTAACGAGCATTGTTGAATGCAGCTGGCATCAAAACACAGTACAAGGAGGGTTTTGTCTCAGTCAGCAATAAAGTGCAAAGGTGTGACCTTGCCAAGACTAAGACCATCCCCTTCCATGAGCACCCATGTTGTCCTGGGAGTATGAGATACCTGGACCGGGAGTGAGGGGGTTCACCTGCGTCAAAGTCTTGTGTTGCCATTGGTAATTTGTTTTGCTTACAGCTTTGACTAAAAAAGTGTTCATAAATCCACCAGAATAAAGTGGTCTTTATTTTTCCACTATAAATAGAAAGCTTCACCTTATGGTTGCCCAAGCAAACTCCAAATGATTCTGCCAAATCTGGCAAAGAGCCAAAGCCTGCCCTATCCATTGCACCCACAATATACCTGGCGAGCTAAAGTGTCAATAAAGTATTATTTTACTCGACCGAAGTCTAGTTCAAGCATATTCCTGAAGCATCAGAATCCAACAAGCCTGGCGCCTCCACTGTCTTTCCACAAAAGGGCAACATAAGCCCATAATAAAAGCAAGGGACCATACAGAATGATAAAACTGGTTGAACTAGCTAACTGAGGAAGGAAGAAAAAGGTACTCACCGTAGCGACTCATTTGCACTGCAAAATGTGCCTTCTCCTTTAATTTTAAAGGCACGCATGGGTGCAGTCACATGGCGTGGCTCTGATCTGCTGTTTGCGCCCCCGGTTCCAGCCGTCAGTCCCTCTTTTACATGTAGTGGCTCTACCCCCATCTCAGTACAGTTTATGGGTGCTGGAGGGAGTGTCCTTTGGAGGTAAGGGGACTATGAACTATGAGTAGAGTAGTCCCTACGATGAGTATGTTTTTCTTACACCTACTTTCTGTCCCTTTTCCTACATACTGTTTGGGTTGCATGCATAGCATGAACATAAGCCAGTTGGGGGCAGCTCAGCTAGCTTAGATTCTGTTTTCCCTTACATATATGTTCTTATTGGCATTTTCAGATTAAAAGAAATCAAAATGACAGAGTGAGGAGGGTCACCCCTCATAATCTATACAAAATAGAAAAGTACATAATAACAATATAGTTGCAAACTATCGTGAGCGATACCTCCAAAAATGAATGGAATGAACAATATTTCTTTGTAAACTCAATTATTTCTTGCACTTGTCTATAGAGACGAGGGAGCATTTGCCCAATCTGTCCCTCCACCCAAAGAAACTTCAGAACGCATTAACACTCCAAAGGAACAGAAAACGTTACATGTAGAACTGTTAAAGAAAACGCAGGCTAAAGAGTAAACCTGAATAGAAAATAAAATACCTTTGTGAATGTAATTAAAGACCTTGCATTGATTCTCATCAAATCTACAGTTATGAACCCACAGGATCCTCAGGGGATGCCTACCCTGCCATATACTCAAGTTCAATCCAAGCCATGCCCACCTACGCCCCCACATCCCTTTAGTGATTACAACAGTCCTCTGGCATCCTCAAGGTTTCCAAAAACATAAGACTCCCTTCCCCTCCACATCTTCAGTTTTAAAGGTAAACAAACTGTAGCCTTTAGACTCCACTCCAGACGCTTTGCAAAGCTCTTAAAAATCTCTTCTCCTACAATTAGCCACCTCACCAACATCCAGAAAGATAAAACCCTCCTCCTTTCTCAAGAGATTTGAGCATTCTTGTTTCTAACCCTTTCCAAAACCTCCTCTCTCTCTGCAACACATCCCATGTGAACAGCTATGGTTGGACCAGAACTTTCCCCTTCCCAATGTTACTTTGAAAAGCAACACCATTTCACTATTCTGAGTTTTGAGCCAACGCCTGAAAGTCCAGATGTTCTTCCAACCATGAGCTGCAGTAGCTCCAGGTCCAATCCTTTAACCACACTTTGGAAGCCCACCTAGCTCATTATTGTAGCCCTTTGTAGTTTGTAATTCAGGTTGAAGCCTTATCCATGGTTTTGTAGTTCAAAATCATACATTTGTGCCAATTCAATCTTTATGATATGTAGCCTTTTCAAAATTCTCCAAGAAATCTGCACAGGCCTCGGAAAGAGCGCATCGCAAGTGACACACACATCTCATCAGTATTCAAGCCTCAGGCCCTCACAGGAGAGTGTTTGGGGATCCGAAGACAGAAAGAGATCATTGCAGCATACGCAGGGAGAAGCAGACACAGACATGTCCCCAAGGACTTGAGTCCGGGCAGCAAGAGTCTGCACCTGACACTGTAGAAAAGAGGACTAACATGAGACAACAGAAGCTGGGTGCAGCAACTTAACACGACTGAGGCTGCCTTTGAATTTAAAGGAAAAAACATTTTGCGGTGCAAATGTCTCCAGCCCTGTGCCTATGGAAGGACACCCTACGAGTATGAAAGGGCACAGCACATAGCAGTACAACAAATGCACTGAACCTCCCTTTCCCCAACTTGGATGGTCGATCTTGTGTCCAGACACTCATTAGGGTGTGATCCTTCTCTGCCATTGTGAAAGGGTCCCAAGCAGGGGCAATCTGAGCTCCTTTCAACAGATGTGCTATGAAAATTGTCGAATATCACCACTCTTCCTAGAACCACATACAGAGAGGAAACTGATGCTGCAGGCATCATACCCTTAGTTCACTCTATCTTTCCTTCAGACAAATGAAAGTCAACTGATTCAGAAAGGAGGCTGGGCAGGCAACTCTGGCCAACACATGATACAACATTGGGCCTCATTACAAGTTAGCCGGTCCGGATATAATGTTTGCTGGTAAAACCGTACTGGCACCGTTTTCCGGACCGGCTAACTATGAGTTTGGTGGCCGTGTAGCGTTACACCCGCCAGGTCTAACCTGGCGGGTGTAACGCCACTGGCTGCAGACGGACGCGGAAACACCGGCACCATTACTGCATGGTGCTGGTGTTTCCGTGGCCCCCATTCCTAAAGAGTCCTATGGGACTTCACGGGAAAGGGGAGTAACGGAATGAAGGCGCCGGAATTACCAGATCACCGGGGCTGTAGTGCCCAGTGATTCCGGCAAGTCCAGAGCCGGTAAGTCCCCACGGGTCTGGCAGCAGCCTGCCGGTTTTGTGTCTTCTTCACCCAATGGTATCAAGAGCACACTGCATAAACCTCATAGTGCCTTTCTGTAAACGGCATAATGCATCCATGAAGGACAATTTGTGATCAGCCTGTCCAACTATCTCTGCCACACAAGTGTCATAATTGTGTAGAATACAATCATCTGCCATAACTACATCAGATGTCCTACCTTTATCCGGGTAGAGCCATATAAATAAGGATTCAAGTACTACTCACCATATAGGAATCAGATCTCCTTCATCCTGTCAGGATTGCTCCCCAACTTGTTTTCTGGTTGTGGCACAACAGCTTCCTTTAGACAGGAATCATCACCTTTCAGGGACAAAAACTATGTTGACAGATTATGAGCCAAAGAGGTCAGAACCTCTCACCCATCCATCATCAGACTTTGACTCAGTGGGCATTGGAATCTGTTAGGACCGTTGCAGCTGCTGTTCCTCTACTCTTCTTAGTGTAAAGGTAACAGTGATCCTTCTGTGATTCTACTGCACCATCTGCACAGTGCTCTTGCTCCAGCCAAAAGACATTCATCAGAAAGGACAAACGGAACCACCTTAAGAAGGATGACGCAACCATCAAAGCAGCAATGCACATGCAGGTGAGGAACAGCAGGAGCCGTGGCATGTTTTGGTTTATACCAGCAGGTCCCTATATACTTGTTCTGGACAGTAACAAATGTATAGCAACCAATAGGGTTTTGGAAACTCCCCAGTAAGCAAACCTACAGCAAATCATAGGTCTGATCCCAGTCAGTCACCACCAGAGATACCACCAGAGATACCAGTTACTACCATGCAACCCAATGCTGTTCTCCACAACAGCTTGTCCACAGCACCCCAGGCCAACGCTCCAACTGTGACGACAGCAAGCCTGAAGCAAGCCACATCCAGGCTGCCCAAATGCAGGAGGCCTCATGAAGATCATGGCACATGACAAGGAGCGCAGACGAGTTACCCTGCTGGATCCTCAGAGGAAAAGGCAGGGTTGACTGACACTCTTAATCAAATAGTCGACCACGTGTTTGGTAAGGTAGCCGAGTGTCAAAGAAAGTAACAGTTGGAGGAAATTAGAGGGAACTTGTTCTTGGTGAACAAAGGGAGTACAAATTTGCAGAGTTGTCAGAGGGGTTACAGGATATGTGTAGGAGTGTGATTAGTCAGTCATATACACATAACATCCAGATAAGCATCAGGCAGAGATTATGCTAGAACAGGGTCCAAGTGCATTGACACCGGCAAGTGAGTATGGACAACAGAGGAACGTTGTAGGTCCAACAAGAGAGATGATCAACCAAAAGACAAACATCCTATGCATAAATATATGCCTGTGCATTATCCTGCCATTCAAATGCCCCACCATGGAAAGTAAAACAATGAAATGGGAAAAGTCACTTTCTGGAATCATATGGTCTCCCGCAGTCTAGAGATGACAATGAATCAGGAAACACCAGTCAAAATCCATGAACATGGGGGAGATATCCAGGAGTGTAAAAGGAAGGAAAGCTGAGAGCAAAATGGAAGAAAGACCTACAATGGTAATGTTTCCTGTCAAGTCTCTTTCTAACACAGCTGATAGCTGGAGTAAGGGAAAGGAGGCCCACACAATCATAATCTTGAGTGAGAATTTGTCCAGAGGTAGCAACACGACCGGGTAGCAGCATCTGCACATACTTATCGGGTCACTTACTCCCCAAAAGCTCAGCCCAGAACCTTTAACGCAAGATAAAACACTTCTCTCCATCAACAAGACCATAAGAACATACCTCTTCCACAGTGTTCACGACATAGAGAAGAACAAGCTTCTTACCCCTGGTAGCGTTCATTCGATTGGATGTTTCTCCCATGTATTCCTCATCTTTGAAAATTATCTTCCAGCTTCAGCTGCTTCGGGAAAACATTTTCCCCGACAGAGGGCACTGTGCAGTAGCGTAGATGATTCAATGGGCCTCATTACGAGTCACGCGGTATGGAAATAACGGTGGCGGTAAACCCGCCACCACCGTTGTTTCCATACCGGGTGATCTCGAGCGCTGCAGGCGGAGGTGTCATTCCCGCCAGGTCTGACCTAGCGGGTTTAACACCGCCCGCCTGTTTCCATGGTCCCCATTCCCATTGAGTCCTATGGGACTCAATGGGAATGGGGATTTACCGAATTCCGCCTCCGGAATTCCCGGGTTACCAGGGTTGTAATGCTCCGGTAATTCCAGGAATCACAGAGGCGGAATGGTAAGACGAGTCCGGTGGTAACCGAGCCAGAAAAACCGGCAGGTTACCCCCGGGCTCGTAATGAGGCCCAATGTCACTCAAAGTCTTCCATCCGATGGTCGACGTCATCTGCAGGTTTTGTAGCATGCACAGCGCACTTTGGCTTCAGTTCTTGTTTTTGCATGTATTGGGAATTACTAGTGTCTCGTTAGACTTAAGAAGACTCAGAGAGCGCAGAGTGTAAAACACATACATTGGGCCTCATTACGACCCAGATGTTAACCATGGCGCTATTAGCGCCATGGTTGATGCCGGATTCCGCCATGGTGAATGGCGGAATTACCGCCCCATTCCAAGGTTGGCGGGGCTGTAATTCCCCATTCACCATTGGCCCTTCCCCATTCCCATTCTTGCCCCCATAGGGCTCAATGGGAATGTGGAAGGCGGTAATTACGGCACCACAAATTGCGGTACCGTAATTACCTCCAAGGTCCCTTTGCGGGTCCCTTCCTTAACGGCTGGTAAAACCAGCTTTTTTGGTAGGGACCCGCAAAGGGACCTCGTAATTGGGTGGTAAGGGATTACCGGCACCAGTGCCCTTAACGGTACCGGTAATCCCTTACCGCCTGGGTCGTAATGAGGCCCAATCTGTAGCGGGTAGGTTGGGAGGGGTGATGAGGAACACGTGGGAGGAACATCCAATCGAAACAATGTTACCAGGGTAAGTAACTTGTTCTTCGAATGGATTGTGTCTTCCCACGTATTCCTCATCTTTGATAGCCTCCCAAAGCAGTAATGGTATTGGAGGTGGGAAAAGAATTTTGATCTGCCTTTAGCAGTTGTCATGGACTGAGTGCAAGACAGCTTTCCCGAAATCTCCCTCTTGAGTAGAATTGTCCAGGGGGTAATGTTTCACAAAGGTGTCTATGGTAGACCATATGGCTGCTGCACACATGTCTTTAATAGGAACTCCTCTCTGAAGAGCGGAAGAAGTAGCCAAGCCCCTGGTTGAGTGAGCTCTTAGACCCTCTGGGGGATCTTTTCCAGCCAGTCTATAGCCAGAATAATCCATCTGGATAAAGTATGTTTTGCTATTGCTAACCCCAATTTATGACCTGTATATCCAATGAATAATTGGTCATCCTAGCGGATTTTTTCCATTTGCAAGATATAAACACTGAGAGTACTCCTAGGGTCCAGTCTATGTAACTTCTCCTCCTCCTTTGCAGGCCGAGGAGGGGATAGAAAGTTGGTAAAACTATCTTTTGGGACAACTGGAAATCAGAGACTATTTTTGGCAGAAATGACGATCTTACTTTAAGAATAACCTTATCCTTATGGAGGATCGTATATGGAGGTTTACAAGACAGTGCTTGCAATTTGCTTACCCTGCGGGCAGATGTGATTGCGACTAGCAAAACAGTTTTTGATGTTAAAAGTCTTAATGGAAATGAATGTATGGGTTCAAAAGGAATGCATATTAAGAATTTTAATACAAGATTTGAATCCCAAATAGGGACCAAAGAGGGAGTAGGAGGAAACACAGTAGTGAGTCCTTTAAGAAACTGAATGTTTAAGCAAGGCTTAGCTGTTACGGATATGTGTTGGAGTTGTAATATGGATCGAGGCAGGACGAAACACCTATTCTGGGAGTGTGTTAAGGTGAGAGGTTTCTGGTATGGCATCACCAGAGTGATGAACAGATTGTTGAATGTTAACATGGACTACGAATTTTAGAATGATTTTGGGAGAAACCACTGTTCTAGAGGATTTGAATACACATCAAATAACTTGGATTTTGAGAGGGGCCTCTGTGACAAAAAGACTAATTTTAAGGGACTGGAAATCCAAAAATATTATGAGAAGTGATATTTGGCTAGAGGAAATGTATCAAATCTGTAATATTGAAAGAGTGATCTACTCAATGCAGAAGAAGAAATTGTTATTCTCGAAAATTTGGGGAGGCTTTTTTGGACGTGGACCTGGCTTGAGTATTCTTTCTGGAGAATGGATGACTGCATAGATAAGTCCAATTTTCTATTTTTCATTCTTGCTGTTACAGTATTGTAGTTTTAAGTTTGTGTATTACAGGTGTTTACATGATTTGTAATTGCAATGTATATAATTTCCTGGATGGTCGAGGGGAAGGGTGATTAGTCAAAAGGGGTGGGTTGGGTTTTGTTTTCCTTTTTTTTTCCTTTTTCTTTTTTCTCTTTCTCTCTCCTTCTTTCGAATAGCATTAGGGTTGATATGTTCTTCACATTGCAGATGTTAATGGTTGGAGGATCAGTCTGGACACCTTAAGGGGGAAGTGAGGGTTGATATTTGCTGGTTTTATGATTTTATTGTATTATACTTGCTTTTTGAAAACTCTGAATACATTTTGCTCCAAAAAAAAGAAACTGGATGATTAAAGGGATTTTAAAGTATGAGGTTTCCTCTGAAGAGCACTTGAAAATCGAAAAAGTGTTGCCAGATAACCTTTTATTGTTGTGATCTGGAGTAGAAAAGATAACACTGTGGGTGTATCGCACTGAAATGGATCCACATTCTTATCCCTACAGCAGCTTCTGAACTTGTTCCAACAACAGCGATATAAGGATTTTGCTGATCGTCTTCTGGGAGGTCACAATCCTTGTACCTCAGCCTCTCAGAAATCATGCATGAAGGCTGAGTGTTTTGACTTCTGGATGGAAAACCTGATCCTCCTCTCGCGAGAGAAGGTCCTCTCTTTGTGGAAGACATATCGGAGGGCAGGTGGACATGTCCAGAATGTCCGGGTAACATGTCATCCTGGCCCAATCCGGGGCAATTAGGATAATGGATTTCCTGACCTTTCTCAACCTCCTAATCACGCGAGGAATGAGGGGGCCTGGAGGAATCGTGTATAGAAGTGGAAACTCCCAGTCCACCACAAACGCATCTCAAAGAGCTCCTCTTGGGGGAAATTCCCTGGAGCAGAATAGCTCGCACTTCCGGTTGACACTGGTTGCGAACAGATCCACTGGAGGGGTTCCCCAAAGAGTGAAGATATCTTGAAGGACTTCCTGGGCTAGTTCCCACTCATGGGAGATTGTGCTCTGTCTGCTCAGAGTATCTGCTGCCGTGTTGTTCTCTCCGGCTAGGTGAACTGCTGATAGGGATATTCCTTCTTGAATTGCCCACTAACAGAGCTGCATTGCCTCTCTGCACGGTGGTAGTGACCCTACACCTCCTCTCTTGTTGAGGTTTTACATGGCCACTGTGTTGTCCATCATTATCAGGACATTCTTTCCCTGTACAGAGGGTAGAAAGGCCTTCAGAGCAAGTCTGATTGCCCTCCGCTCCAAACGATTGATACGTAGTTTGGACTATGATGGAGACCAACGACCACTGATTGTAAGATCGTTGGTATGGGCTCTCCACCCCTTGAGTGAGGCATCCGTCCCTACTGTTACTTCCAGCCATGGTTGCCAAAAGGGTTCTCCCTTCAGAATGTTGTCCTTGCAGGCCCAACACAGAAAGTCATGTGCGACTCTGCTCGGAGCCTGGAGGAAGTCTGACATCCTGCCTGAGAATTGGGACCATTGAGTCCTGAGAGCCCATTGGAGAGATCTCATTCTCAGGTGAGCCTCTGGCACCAGACAAATGCAGGATGCCATGAGGGCGAGCAACCTAAAAAAATCGAAGGCCAGAAGACGCTGGCCACTCTGAAATTTGGTGACCATCTGCAGAATGTGCTGTGCCCTCTCCTTGGGTGGCAAGGCTATTCCTGAGGAGGCATTTAGGACTGCTTTGATAAATTGGAGTCTTTGAAATGGTATCATATTTGACTTCTTGTAATTGAGGCAGAAGCCCAGTTTGTGGAGAAAGTGGAAAGTCACACTGAGATGTTTCAGGGTCTGTTCTGGAGAACGAGCTCTGATTAGCCAATCGTCCAGGTAGGGGTAGACGGGAATCCCCCCTCTCCTGACACTCGCTGCCACCACTGCCATCAAATTGGTGAAAACCCTTGGGTGTAGGTCAGCCCAAATGGCAGAACTCGAAACTGAAAATGAGAACCGCCAACTGCAAACCTCAAGTTCAATCTGTGCTTGTGATGGATAGGCACATGAAAGTTAGCATCCTGAAAGTCCAATGATACCATCCAGTCTTAGAGTTGGAGGGCCTGAAGGATCTGAAAAAGGGTAACCATCTTGAACTTGTCCTTCCTGAGGAACGTATTCAAGTTTCTTAAATCCAAGATGAGTCTCAATCCTCTGTCCTTTTTGGGATTAGAAAATACGGGGAGTACCAACCCTTGTTCCCTTCAGGTGCATGTACTGGTTCTATTGCACCTTTCTCTAGAAGAGTCAACATTTCCTGCATAAGGAGATGATCTGGATTTTTCAATGATCCTGAGGCCTTTTTAGAAAAGGAAGGCAGTAACCCTGGTCTACCGTTTCCGGTGCCCAGGCATCTGAAGTAATCTCTGGCCACTCTTTTAGATGCCGTGAAAGCCTGCCTCACACTGGGGTCTTGTGGATAAAGGCCTCAGAGAGGTTTTGAGGCGGCTGAAACAGCGGCTGAGAGCAAAGCTACGGCTGCTTGGGCTGATTTAGCACCTCTCCCTCATCCACCACGAGGAAATCTTCTTTGTCCTCTTTGACTGGCTTTGTCCTCTCCCTCTTCCAATTGAGGAGTAGAAACGAAAGAACTTACCCCTCCAAGATGACGCACCGGAGTAGGAATGTTGAGGCAGTCTAATGGCGGCGCTGAGAGATTTAGCCGCCACTTTTGAGGTCTGTAGCCTTTCCAGACTTTCATCAGCCTTGCCAGCAAACAGTCTCGGGACATCAAAAGGCATATTGAGTAATCTAGATTGCACGTCCAGTGCAAACCCAGACTTCCTCAGCCACGCAAATCTGTGCAGCATGGTGCTAGTCACCATGGATCTGCTAATACAATCTGCAGTATCCAGACCTGACTGGAGGCACTCAGACATTGCCTCTTTAGCATCCTTGATGATAGCCAGGAAGTTGTCTCTCTCTTCTCCTTCGGGGATGTGTTCTGCCTCCATTTCTGCGCAATCCCACAGGATGAACGAAAATTTAGATAAGGCACAAGTGGCATTTGCATCAATGCCATGCTATCGGCAGTAAATAATTTCCGCGCCCAAGTGTCCACCCGTTTATCATCCTTGTCTGTAGGAATGGTAGGATAATCAGATTGTTTTGTGGACGTGGCTGCTTGGTTCACCAAACCTTCTGGAGTCGGGTGCTTGGTCAAGTAATCTGGGTCACTGCTTGACAGTCTATATTTCTTGGGAAAGTTCTTATTAACCGCATAGATAGAAGCTGGGGTTTCCCAGTTTGTTGTAATGCTTTTTGCTGAAGCAATATGGAAGGGCAAAATGGGATCCCTCTGTGGACCCTGATCCAATATGTCTGTCAAGTCATCCTGCTGAAAAGGAGGAGCATGTCTACTCCATCCCAAATATTCTACTACCTTGCTCATTAACTGTCTATATGAGCTGTTAGCATGGTCTGCAGGATCTGGCTTTCCAAATTCCAGCTCAGGAGATGTATCCACTCCGCTGGCTTTAAGTCTAGATTCATCTGAAATGAACTCATCTGGAGTGATCGGAGTGCCATATTGAAGACGAAACAGTGTTTGATCATCATCAGACAGTTCATGTTCTTCATAGATTGAATAAAGAGATTTAAAGAAATCTTTTTGTGGTAGAGGTTGATAAAGAGATTTAAAGAAATCTTTTTGTGGTAGAGGTTGGCAAGATTTCTCTTGCGTTTGCGTGAATGGTTCTGAAAAAGTCTTCATAGTAGGCCTCCAGGCCAATGGCATTGAAGCATTCGATTTAGGCGATGATGGCTTAGATATGGGTGTCGAAGTTTCCGATGTCGAGGGCGTTGATGGAACCGATTTTGTTTTCTTCGAAGATGTCTTTGACAAAACCCTCAAAGAGCTGGACTCTCGACTTGTCGAGGTGCTCAACACCTTTTCACTCTTTTGAGGTTTTGAAGACACTCGATGTTCGTCAGGCTTGTGTCACGGACTCGAGGGTGCACAGGGTTTACCCTTAGACTTTCCCTTGTCGTCTTTATGCAGAGCGACCGGGACATGGTCTTTCTTATTGAGTAGGGGCTTCTCTCTCGAAGATTATCATCATCTCCCTCCGAAACTCTCCCCATTTTGCTGGGGAGTCGGATTTAGTTGGACATGCTATTCTCTCGGGCGAGGAGACACTCAAAGAAGAAGGAGACCTATGATGTCTTTTCTTCGACTTCCTGGAGGAAGAAGAAGAATTATGTGAACAACTTCTTTCGCCTCATCCGAAGTACCTTTTTTCAGGACAGAAGGGGATTTTGGGATTCTACCCAACGCCAATTAACCTTTGCACTCTCTCAGAGCCTTTTCAGTCATTGCCTGACAGGATTTGCAATCCTTCGTACAATGCTCCGTGCTGAGACACCAAAGGCAAATGCGGTGGGGTTGGTTATGGACATCTTAGACCCGCAATCTTGACATTTCTTAAAACCCATCGGCAGTGAAGACATGATGTTTTATTTAACGAACTGAAGGCACCGTAATTTCTCTCGAAGTGAAAGCTGAGTCAGAAAAACTGAACTGAAATCAACAGGCGCTGAGCATGCTACATATACTGCGGCTAAGGTTGACCATCGGACGGAGACCTTCGAGGGACATAGAGTCATCGACGCTACCCCACAGCGCCCTCTGTCGAGAAAAAAAAACATTTCCGAAGCAGCTGAAGCTGGAGGATAATTATCAAAGAGGAGGAATACGTGGGAGAGCACAATCCATTTGAAAACTATTTCAGCATCATGACCCAGTGGACAAGCCAGGGACCTGCATCCTGAACCAGCACATGCGGAATATTAACAAATGCTAGTCTTCCCAGAAACAATGGAACATCTTTAGCTGACCTTGAAAAGATGACCAACTGAGTCAACTTGCCAGCAGGTATTTCCTTCTGGCTGTCAGTGACTGTCTTCTGTTAGGGATTTACAAAGGCCCTCCTGGACAGAGCAGTGTTATTCTCTCACGTGTCCCTTGCGTGAATTGGGCCATCTCGGTGGAGAGATAGTTCTCTGTCTTGTGTTAGAGCTCAGAATGTAGGTCTTCTAGTTGGGGCGTGCATTGCCTATCTTGAATTAGAGTCCTTTTTTAGTCTTCGGGTGGAGCATTGGTTCTCTATTTGGTGGGGCCTTCTGGAAGTAGAGGTGGTCCTTTGTTTCATTTTAAGAATTCTGGGGTTAGGCCTTACAGAAGGAGTGACAACTGTGGGGCTACAATCGTGAGTCTACAAGTGGAGAAATAAACAGTTTAGATACCCCATTCCTAATATACTTGTTCTAAAGTTATAAAGTCCAGTATAAAAAACCATGATTGAATGTTGTACTGATTTTTCCAATGCACTAATAGGTACACATAGAGGGTGGGTTATTTTACCTTTCTGGACTACACAAACAGCTGCTGTATCCCTTTTGAGGATTCTATTAATTGCTTTAGATTTCTGTGCAATGGCTGCCTAACAATGTAGTGTGGCTCACAGGTATGCAGCATTTGCTCGCGAGGTTGGAGAAACAGCTAAACTCGTCAACTAGTTAACAGGGTTGCAGTGCCTGCAATGGTCTCGGGAGGATAGCTCAGGGGCAACGTGCTTGCCTTGGAAACAAAACAACACTGAGCACCACAGTTTCGATCCCTAGGTCCGCGCTTAGAAACCTCTGGGTATTAAGCACGTTATAAATAACCTATGATATCATATCAGGGGGGAACGGCCACACCTCACAGCCTCAACTCACTGTGTCACATTCTTGGCTCATGAAATCCGCTCACAGATGCAATGTGCCTGACCATTACAGCTCACATGGTCATTATCACAGCTGACAGGATGACAATCTCATCTCATAATATCTGCTGGCAATTTTGGAGGAAAAGCTCTCTTGAGTCACAGCCACAGCTCATGGGGTCACAGCATCAGCTCACAAGGCCATGAGCATGCCAGTTAATGTTGTCTGCTCACAAGGTTGCAGAATTAGTCCCCCTATCTTGATAAGGTCAAATAGTTGCAGTACTTCATCGTCAAAATACCATTTTTTTAAATCTTGGTTGTTATTGAGTCATAGGTAATTAAGGAGTGAGGGAATACTTACTGAGGAAAACAATTAACGATAAAAAACAAAAATGGTACATATGACCATAACAGTACAGCCTTAAAATGGCTTCAGTCAAAACCACAGGACGAAAGAAGCTAATCAAAGGTACACATGTTACCAATATTTCCAAGGTTATTGCCAGAAACTCTGTCTATGAGGCTAGGGGATGGGACTAGGGTGACAGCTGGTGCCGGGAACCATTACCCTTGCAGTGAGGCATACGCCAGGGGAGATCTGTGGGGGGTCCACCAGGTCTCCCCACCACCTCCCTAGCTTTGGTCCTGTCCTACTAACAAGAGATCCCTGTGATTGGCTGGGAAACACAGGTATGGTGGTGAAAACAGAGGAAACTGACCACTCACTGTGGGACTCAAGGTAGAGGAGGCAGATGCTTTAAGGAAGAATTATAGTAGTAGAGGTCGCTGGCAGGATGATTCCAAAAAGGAGGAAAGAAGATGGAGAGGAGGACATGAAACCGGTGAAAGGAGGAACAGCATGTTGGATGCCCTTAAAGCTTGTGACCGTAAAGAGGATCCTGACTTCGCAGAGAGGGAGGCCAAGAACCTGGCAAAGTTTTGGTTGGGGAGGAGGGTTACAGGCCCTGATACCAACCACAGGGGGAATGGTCGCAGTAGCCTGAGGTCTCACAAAGAACGCATTTCCCGGGACTAACTACGCCAAACGAGCAAAGGGTAGCAAGTGATGGCATTTGGTAGGAGAGTCAGGGAGGACCAATTTCAGATCTATATAACTGCAAGAAAAACACAAAGGCCAAAAGAAAGACATGCAAACTCCCATATACTATAAGTGACAAAGGAGGTTAACTTGAGTGCACGGGTGTTAGATGGAGGAATTTAAAATGATGATCCTAAAGCATTTTGGGACAAGAACAACCATAGAATACATGCATCCTATACTGACTGGCTGTGAAACAAATCAACTTAATTCTGATGTTTTACCTGGTCTCAATTCTTATGTTGAGCCCTTGGCTGCGACAGAGGGTAAATAAGAGTGTAATGGCTGAGCAATATGTTTATTCTCTCCCAAGGCTGGTGCACTACAAACCTGGAGTCTCTTAATGACCTTGTGGTCCTGCCATATTCAAATGAAAAGCAGATGCAAGGAGAGAGCATGCCCTGTTCCATCACTGGAATTGTGCTTTGGAATGCCTTTTAATGGGACGAAGAAGGGGAGGGGCTGGGAATGTCTCATGGCAAAGCAAGGGTCTGTTCTTGTCTGACAAGCTACTAGGAAAAGAGTTATCCAACCTTATCACCTTCACTCTTGTTGCTCAAAATAGATAGTAGAAGTGCTAAACTAGAGTATTGCAAAGCTGCCATGAACTTAATGTTATCACCGGTACCTGTCACTTCTCAGTTGCGTTCAGCCCAACTCCCCTGAGGAGGCAAAATCAGTGGCATAAAGCCAAATGCTGCAGTTTCCCAGACCAGGGATCTCTAACAAAGGAACCCACATTGGTTCTTTAGGCATCATTATGAGTTTGGTGGTAATTATGAAGGAATCACTGACATACTTGTTTACCAGTACTCCCATTTGTCCTGCAAATAAACTCGAGGATTACAAGTGAGGCAATAGTGGATTTAGCCCCCATTTGTGGAGTGAGTCCATGGGATGTTAAGAGGTTTAGTCTAATGTACTGTGAGCTGTAAACCTGATTATTTTTGGAGGTAAATTCTCCATGTCATGGGACCCTTTCCGCCCATCAATGGTTGTTGGTAGAAAGAGCACAATGACAAGAGTAATAGCTTCTTTGCCTCATATCTGAGACAGTTGGAAAGGTGGTGTTTAGAAAATGTAATCTCAATCTCTAAAATAAAATGAAAATGTATCTACTTACCTTGAAGGTTGGAATAGCATGAAATATAATAGAACCTGAGCATATCATTCATCTAAGTAAAACATTTGTGTGTTGCAATATTCAAGGAGTAACACGTTGTTGGATTGTAATTGTTTATCGCAGAAATATGAAACCATTTTGCCCCACAAATTTAGCTTCCAAATGGGCGCAGCAGCGGGCGTGACCACACCCCACTAGCTCTGCCCACAGGTGCCACAACTCAGTCCCCTTTGAAGCATCAGACAGAAAACGGTCCATACTGGCAACTTTCAAGTATGGGAGATGGTGGGTGGGACATATGGAGGAAAGGAGACTATGGACTTGGACTACTTCAGTTACTACTGTGAGTAACTTTTTATTACTCCTACGTCCCATCCCCCTTTGTCCATACTGCATGGGCGTATACCACGCACCATAAAGATTGGGAGGAGGAATAACTGTCTTTATGATTTGTTGGCAAACAGGTTCCTCAACACTGCGTGTCCGAATGCAGCATCTGATCTGGCACTGGTATCCAGAAAGCAGATAGCATAGCCCAAGTTGCTGCTTTGCTCATTATATTCCCAGAACGTGTTGCTTAAAAGCCACAGCTGTGGCTTTAGCTCTGACTGCATGAGCATGCATGCCTGCTGGACGATTTTTGTTTTGGAGTTTGTAGGCTTCTGTAATGGCGGTTACTATCCACCTAGGTATTGAGGCCTTAGAACCCTGTGAACCGATGGGGGAATTTACAAAGGTGATGAAGAGTTTTTCTGACTTTCTAAATTCCTTAGTCCTGTCTACGTTGAATTTCAGGCCATGTAAAACCTTGTCAGCCCCAGAACCAGTGTCTGGAAAAAAGGTTGGAAGCACGCTCTCTTGGTTGAGATGCAACGCGGATACAATTTTGGGCAAGAACTTCAGGTGCGTCCTGAGGACCACCTTGTCTTTGTCAAACACTGTATGTGGTTCGTTAGCAGATAATGCTTGGATCACGCTAATCCTATGTGCTGATGTTACTGCCACTAACAGCACCGTTTTACAAGTAACCAATTTAATATCTGCAGAAGTCATAGGTTCGAAGGGCTTATGAGCCTGGGCTGCAAGACCCACATTGAGATCCCAGACTGGATGAGGCCTGGGTAATGGGTATACATCCTAGTCAATGCTTGTAAATGCCTCTTAAACACTTCTCAGAGTTCCTGTAAGCTCCTATTGGAGCCAGGTACCTGCAGCAAGTATCAACCTGCACACCTGACTTTGCTACATTTGCAGAGAAGGATAACACTTTGTCCAGAGAACAAGTGAGTGGTTTGATCTTGTTATCACTTGACCAGAAACAAAACTGAGACCGCTTTTATACTAGGTTCTAGTCGATTCTTTACATGCTTTCTGCATAGGCTGTAAATCCAGCTTGGAAAGACCAAGGTGGCTTAGTGTGAGCTCCCCAGGAACCACGTTGTGAGGGCAAACTTGTGAGGAGTTGGGCGAATTACTCACCCCCCACCCCCCTGTTGAGTTAAAAGGTGATGTTTCCCTGCTTGTAACTGAATGGGTGTTGGTTGTGAGAAGTGAATGAGGTCTGAGAACCGCATTCATGCTGGCCAATGAGGAGCTGTTAGAATGATTGTGCAGACCTGAGACTCTCTCAACTTGTGAATGACCCTTTGTAAGAGAGGGGTTGGCAGAAAGGCGTAGCACCAAATCCTGTCCCAAGGAATGTGAAATGCAGTGCCTAGTGACCCATTGCCCTGGCCTATCCATGATGCAAATAGGCGACATTTGGTGTTGTCTTTTGTGGCAAACTAGTCCACATCCAGTTGACCCGAAGTCCTGAACACCATATTGAGGGCTACTTGATCTAGGCTCCCACTCTTAAGATGCTGCGCCGAACCTGCTTAGTCTGTCTGCTTCCATGTTGTCCTCCCCCGGAAGGTGAATCGCTGTGAGGAAATAATTGTCCGACAGAGCACACTTCCATGTCTCCACTGCTAACTTGAAAAGGGCTGGAGACCTTATTCCTCCCTGCTTGTTAATATAAAACATAGATGTGGAGCTGTCAGTTATGGTTAACAATGTCCTGCTTTGTAACAATAGCTGAAAAGATTTCAGGGTTAGAGCTATGGCGAGAGGTTCTAGATAGTTTATGTACTGGTTCCTCTCCACGTTGGACCATTTTCTATGTACAGAGTGAACTCCTAACGTGGCCCCCCCACCTTTCCATTAACAAGCCCGTCGTCATCATACTAGAATGAGGGGTCAGATGGAAGACAGCTCCACAGATAACAGTCCACCATACCAGATCCTTTTTCAAGGAGATTAGAATGTGAATTTTGTTGGATTGATTCCCTGTTTCTTGATCCCAAGACTTGGGTAAATGCATTTGTGTGGACCTCATTTTGAACATGGCGAGAGGTGCCATGGGAATACACAATGCCATTTGACCTAGTAAATGTTGGTACCACCACGCAGTGGTGAAAGCTCTGGAGAGAAAATGATTGCCTGCTGCCACAATATCCATGAACCTCTCCTGCATAGGGAACATCCTCTCAGTGAGTGTGTCCCATTGTATGCCCAGAAAGACTAAGCCCTGAGTTGGCTTGAGTTCTGAAATTTTGAGGTTTAATGAAAACACCAGATCGAATAAAATTTGCATTAGCCTCGAACTGGATCTTTCCGTCCCCTCTGGAGAGCTGGATCTTATTAGCCAGTCGTCCAAATACGGGTAAATGGGATGACCCTCCTGTCTGAGGAGGGAAGCAACTGTACTCATAATTTTTGTAAAAACTCAAGGGGCAGAGTTTATGATGAAAGGGAGGACCTTGTATTGAAAGGGAAAGCCCATCATTCTGAATCGCAGCAACTGTCTGTGTGGATATGGATGCCATATGGAAGCATGGAGGTAGGCGTCCTTCAGGTCCAGGGAGCACAACCAATCTCCCTTGCAGAGAGCTTCAGCGATATGTGCCAGTGTCACCATCTTCAACTTTTCCAGAAGAAGGGAAAGATTGAATTAAGACTGGTCTAGAACCACTCGCAGGCCCGCCTTGTTCTTCATGTGGATCGCAAAGACGTGCTGGTAAAATCCTTGACCCCTATCTGTGTAGGGAACAATCTCTACAGCTTGGTTCTGGATATGTGTTGTATCTCCTGTAGGAAGGCTGGAGAACCAATTTGCAGGAGAGGAAGAGGGGAGAGTGGGAGGGACCGGGAGTCAAAAACCTCCTGAAACTACTGATAATAGCCATGAGTGCTGGAAAAGGTGATGCCATTATGGCACATGCCGAGCTAGTCTTCCACCCACAGGGGTATCGTGGAACCTGACGCACCCCTCATTGCTTCTGAGGCTTTTGAGTAGGAGGGGGGAGAGGAAGGCACAAGTCTAAAGGTTGCCTTTAAAGGGCCACCTCTAAAATATCCTTTTACAAAGGAATGACCAAGCAGTTCGACGCTCTCAAGACTAATACCTCCGCTAGCACTCCTACTTCCGGTTGCATTTTCTGAGGTACTGGAACCCCTAAGAAATCTGCCAATCCTTCCATGCGATCAAGGAATGCATGAGCCGAATGCGTCATATCTTCATCCTCCTCTTCAGACTCTTGGTGTGACAGGGATTTGGAGTAGGGGATTCCTTAACCTAAGGAGCCTGAATTGCAACAAGTATCAGGATAGGGTCCATAGGTGGAGCCTGAGGCTGTGAAGGTTCCAGAGAATCCTGCACTGGTTGAGGAAGCGTTTGCACAGGAGACAATGGTGGAGGACGTGGTGGTGGAAGGGCAGGAAGTAGAGGCATTGATTGTGGTGCCTGAGGAGGCTGGACTTGAGGCACCACTTCCTTAATTACAGATTTAAATATCCGCGTCATTTGCTGTGACCTCATGAGTTGTATGAATCGGTCAAAAAACCTCTCCTCACAAGCAGACTTTGCTTACTACCTGTGGGGACTCGAGCCTTGCGCTGTCACTATAGGGTTCCAAGTAGATGATAATGTTCTACTTCCGAAATAACCATACTGAAAACAATTTCCCTCTGAGGGTGCCCCTGGTTGCGTGTGATATGTAGTATTCCATGGTGCTTGAGATGGGAACCTGTCGCAACTGAGGGCAGACTGTAAGTAGGTTGTGCAGGCCGCTCTGAAAACATCTCTGATTGTGTAGCCCACTCCGAAGGAAAAGAAGCAAATGTTGTGATAGATTCCTCATCTGACTGGGAGATTTGCGCCACTGAATGGCTAGTTGCAATGGGAGTGGTACATTTATGGGATGTGCACAGAGACAGTACGCTTGGTGCAGAGTTCTGAGCATTAGGCTTTTGTAGGCCCTCGAGATTTGACCTGGTGTTCAGACCAACTTCAGTGTTACTTTATGCCCTCAGGCTTTCGCCCGGTAGTCAGATAGTGTTTACGCATTCCCTCAGACCTATACAAGGTACCAGAACTTTTAGGCCCCTCGGACCAATGTCCAGTAGTAGGACCACCCGGTCCCTCGACTTGGTAGGGTGCAAAGACCCCTCGGTGCGTCCACTGGTAGTCTGGGAAGCCTGAGCTCAAGTGTCGGTATGAGTATCTTTACGGTCCGCTCACGTAATGAAGAAGAAGGATGACTTACCTGACTGACGTCCTTTGTCTTGTGAGGTGCGAAGACTCCGAGGTGATTGAGAGGCGACCGCAAGAAAATCCCCCTCCACTTGGATAACCGATTTTTCAAAGATCTAGGAGTGAACGCGTTGCATGCAACGCAAGAATCCCACCGGTGATCGGGCCCCAGACACTCTATAAACAGAGCGAATGGGGGTCCGATGCCGGGAAGGATCCCTTATAGGAGGCACACCAAGGGAAACCACTTGTGAACGCATTATTGTGGAGCGAGGCATGGGGCTGGTGAAAAAATTGGCAGAAAACTGATTCTCAGTAAAATAAATACACGTGCTAGTGCAGGGCTGGTCAAATCCCATCCGAGATGAAAAGTGGACTGAGGTGAGGCACCGGTGGGTGGGGCTAGCGGGAAGTGGAATTTAAAGGGGAAAAAGTGCTTTTGCAAAGCAAAATGGATCCGGTCCCGTCCCTATGCAGCGACACCAACGGAGTAATGGAGGAAAGGGAACGGAACGCAGATGTACAAGTTTTTTTAAACACAAACACTTCTCTCTGGGTAAAACCAAAAAATACCAAGACAGTCTCTTCTAAAACATACAACAAATTGTGGGGCTTCTTTTAGGATTTACAAGGCTTGGGGTACAAACCCACTGCTTTCAGTCTCTAAGCAATGTCTCTGGTTCTGCTCCTTTTGTCACTCATTGATGGTGGGATATGACCACCTTTGCTCTGTGTAGCTCTTGCAGATGTTATTGTGTTTCCCCCACGAGTTGCAGGTATAAGCAGAGTTCTTTGTAAAATATGAGGTGAAGCTAACTGGGTTAACTTTCCCAAGTTTCCAGGCAATGACAACCAAACTTTATGACCTCCCTCTCCTAGCGTCTTGAGCTCTACCCCTCTCAAAGGCCTCTCTGCCCTGTTCCTGCTCTTCCTCGATGCCATACCATGAGTTTGTTCCTCTTCCACCTGTGGGCTCCATGACTTTAGATGGGAGTGTCACCACTAACCTCTGACTTGGGCTGAATGTGCTCTTTTGCCCTTACTAGCTACCATCTTTAAAGCTTCTTGTACCTTCTCCTGACATGTGACTCCATCCTCCTACTGACACTCAATTCCAACTTCCTCCAAAAACATCTTCTCCTCATCTCACCTCCAGCTTCCTGCACTATAAGCTCCCTTCATAATCTCCTCTCTGCACCACCAAGTTTTTCCCAGCTGTTTCCACAACCCCTGACATCAAAAGCCCACTCTGCTCTGGTTTGGGACAGTCTTTTTAAACCCTGAGGGTCTCTTCCAATATGGTATTTTGTTCATATATTTGCACTAGATTGGAATGATGGGTGGGGAAGTGGCATTGGAACCAAGCGTGTCTGATAGGCTTATGTGTGCTGTGCGGCCGCTGGGCAGCGGCTTCAAAAGCTGGTCCACATTTTGTATTTGATGTTAAGGTTAATCTATGTTTGGGTACCAGCATCCAGCATTTGCAACCTGGTTGTGTCTCTTTGGAACTAGCAGTGAAGGTAACAGGTGTATCCGCGGTGTTCTCATGATGTTTGGTATGCCAGGAATTACTATTGACCCAGTATGCCTCTTGCTGCACAAGGCTGAGGGTCCCAGAAGGCTGCCTTTAAAGGGCAAATGTTGTGCATATGCCACTTCGTAATATCATCTGTCCAATGACAGGGGTTCTGTGAGGGACCCCCCTACACCACCAGGTGCATCATCCACTAACCCGTGCAGGCCCCAAACCCCTTGGTTACCAGACTAGATATCTCCACAGTTAGGCGGGGGATTTTGTTATAATGCAGATAAAATGTAAGTTTTCTGTTGCATTCAAAAAGCTTGATGTTGAACCCTTCCTTGCCAGCATCTGGAATCTTTGAAAGATAGTTGGGGATCAACTATTTGGATGTAAACATCATTGTAGAAAACAAATGAAGTTGATTCTGATTCCACATGGAAATCTGAAAATATCTCTGGTGATATTTTTGTCACAGAAAACCATATTTATTTTATACTTCCAAAAGTGTACAATTGCCATGCCAAGTTTGTTTTGTTAATTTGCAGGATTATTCAATCTATAATTATGATTGTGGTGCGTATGATTCATTATAATTAGAGCAGCCATAACACAAAAGAAAAACTAACACAAAACTAAATTAAACCAACTTTACAAATATAGGTTGTTATTAGAAGTATGGCACTTTAGCCATCTTTTGCTTCAATATAACTTAGATCATAAAAACACCAACATGTTTCTGGTATATGCCACTTTCCAGTCTTTCATCTGGTTAGGTTGTGGTGGTCAAATTCGTTTTTTTCATGCCATGAGTGATATCAGTAAATCTTTGTAAACATGTTAAGTTGCCCCTCAGTGTTCATTACTGTTTGGCAGACCCTCCACAGCCCTTTTCACATCTCATACGAATTAGCCAATGTGGTATCTGAGATAATCACAGCATAAATGAAATGTGTTCAAATAATGTTCCCACATTGCAAAAAGAAATCCTGAGAAGTATGTCATCCATTTTCTGGGATATGTTATACATGTTGGCACCCAACGATCCGAACTTCAAACTATTAGCCCAAACTATATGGAGCCATTTGGCAGTGATTCGTTAATTATTTAAAATGTTTTTTAAGCACAGTATACATGAATTGCCTTTTCATGGGCCCTTTGCACCTGCTGACGCTGCACCTAGTCATATTTTATTTCTTCATGAAAGATTGGGTAATCAGCATGGGTAAATAGAACATCAAAGAAACTGGAAAGAAAGACACATCAATGGCACTTTACCATCCATTCTTTAATAAGGTTTTGGTAGTACATAAGCTTTTCCTGTCCGATTGTCTGGATTAACATCAAATGGATTAAAAAAGGCACAAAATTTGCTGAACAGCGTGTGTGTGTGCGTGTGTGTGGGTGTGTGCGTGCGTCCGTGCGTGTGTGTGTACAGATATATAATTTATCCCCAGAAGGATTTTTGCCCTTCTTGTATCAGTTCAAGCGGTCGATCCTTCCAGTACTCTGCAACATTTACAGCGTATTCTAAATATGGGTGCTCACTGCATGCTTATATACAAGAGATTAGAACCCCTGGTTTACATATATATTTATATACAGTTATGTACAGAACTTGAAATCCGAACCCTTTACCACCATCAACCTACATGTCAAAACAGTAGCTTTGTTTCATGCTGCACCTGCTACAGAAAGTACTTTGAGCTGTTGTACAGCAATATTGAGGTATAAGGAACACATAAGGTTCCGAAATAGACGTCGAGAGCACATAAAAGGCTACCAGGTTAGGCATGCTCAATGAAAACAAACAGTGTACTACTGCCTATCTGTGAACAGCGCTGGATCAACATAAGCAGGTCTGTAACACTGAAGACGTACAGAACGAACAAAGGTAAAAGCAACTCAGTACGCTATTAAATGGTGATAAACACAAATTGTTTCGCATAGGTACAGTGTCCTTTATTTCTGTAATGGCAGTCTGAGAAAAATGGTTTGGAGAGTTGCCTAAAACAATGCCAGTGGCTATGATTCATTCCAAAGCCTCAATCCAGAAGTCTTAAATGGCAGGCTGAGAAAAATGGTTTGGAGAGTTGCCTAACACAATGCCAGTGGTTATGATTCATTCAAAAGCCTCAATCCAGAAGTATTCACTTCTGATAATGACGGCAAAGCTGAGGTCCTTAAATGGTGTCCCTAGTGGAAAGGTTTGGGCAATGTCCTGTGTTAACTTCAGCAGGGTGACAATTAGCTATGGGTTGAGCTCAATCCTGTCTTTGCTACTTTTTTTCTGTTCTTCTGCAGTGTACCCCAAAGGTAGTTGGGCTCCACCGTGATAATGGCCCATCTTTTACTTTGCATATTATCTAGGTTGTCAGAGGCAGAGTTCAGAGCCTCCTTTGAGAGGCTCTGATGTTTTAGCTGGACCCTACACCACCCTGATCACACCTGATAGGGTGCACTGTGTAGAGAATTCACAGATGCCCAGAAATGTCTTCTCGTTAGCCCCAAGACCCCTCAAGCCAAGAACTAGCAGATCCAGGAGTTTTGGGTGCATCTCGAAATTTGCGATCAAGCACATCTGCTAAAACAGTGAGTGGCATTACAACGATGCTCCTCTACAGATGCCAATGTACAGCTCTATAAAGATACAGCAAAACCATTAAAGATTCGTATCCCAATGAAGGCTATTATCATTGTTGACAACATCCGTGAACAAAATGAATCGAGGCTCTCTTTCTTGTCACCGGTAGGCCAGTTCTAATGTTACTAACGCCAGACAAACTAGGACTGACATTTTAATAACTGTGCCAGGAACGAATTATTGAATGGCATTCGACTGAAACATTCTCTCCAAGGGATGGTATCTGTGTGCCAATGAATGGGAGAACTTGTCCCTTAATTTACAACGTGTGGACGTAATTTTCCAGTGCTCTCTGGAAAGAACCTATGACCAAACAATAGCCCAGCAACTGGCTGCATACAGGTTCTGGCAAAAGCAAGTTCAGCTACTGGCATCCCTGGTATACCCTCACTACCAAGTTTAACGGCGTAATGTTGAACTCGTGAGGCTGAAGTTCAGCAAAATAGAGGATACTGAAGGGAGTGTGGCCAGTGTGATAGGAAAGAGATACCACAACGAGGGCAGGAAGCAGCTGAACATGTGCCTGGATTGGCCTAAGCCCCCAAAGACTGAGCTGTGTAGGCACCAACAAGGGGTGGCATAAGACTAGGCAGCCCTCCTTAAAGATATGGTCGCTAGTGGTGTGAACCCACTGCAAGGTGAGGCATATGAGCTGCAGTTGAAGTGTAAACGCCACTGGGAAGGGAAGGACACATGACTCTCTGATGGAGTGAAATGGTCCCAAGGTTGGACATGTGAGCCCTCAAGTGAAATTAAAAGGTCCTTGATTTGTTTTCTGTGTAAGGTCTGACTCGCTTCAAAATATAGGTTGAAAACCTATGTTTTGGTATTGATAAAAGCTACTGGTCAGATCATTTATATTCACCTTACTGCTGTTCCCTCTTGTTATTGTTCGTGCTAACTGTGTCCGGATGGGAGTTAGGCACAGTCGCTCAGGGACTCGGTGGGCAATCCAAGCCCAATGGTAGGGAGTTTAGACACCCTGTGGGTGAAGAAAGAGGAGCTCATTGAATAATGAACGCTTGGCTTCTTCCAGGTGCATCCAAGGACATCATGAAATGGACAGGAAGGCACAAAAACGAAAGCGGGAGAATGAGAAATATGTTGTACGAGAAATGAGCCTGTGTGGAAAATGGCACAATTCTGATGTATGGTTCCGATACTAAGCATAAGTGACCCCCGAGAAGGCAAACCCAATGGCAACGAAATAAGCCAAACCTTTTATTCTCAAATGCTCAGAAAAATATCAGAATTTCTTTTTAAAAAGTAAAAAGATCATTTATACTAGCCACTCCTCAGTTTAAGTAATTAGAAAGACACACAATGGCAGACTTTGGTATCCGGAAACCTCAGCACTGGTGTCTTTAGGGTACAATTAAAATTGTTGGACACTGTGCTCTTTGAGCACCTTTTCTTATTGGGTGAGGACACCAGTGCCGGAATCACTATTTGTGCTCGTTTTCTTTAAATATGATTTTCGTGAATGTTATTATTTTGAAATGCTATATTTCCTTCTATAAAACTTAGCAACAAATCACACCATATTCTGTGGGTTGAGGTTAAAGAGTTAAGGCGCTCGTGCCACAAACAAAAGTGAAGAGGAACGCAGGGTGCTGCTGGCATGCAATGCTTTTACCGCTCAGGGGAATACAGCGAGGACAGATGGGGCCATACTCCCTACTAGCTGAGCAAGCTTGCTGGCCAATATCGTCAGTTTAAATGGGGGGCGTAAGTACAGAAGAAGAAAGGGAGGAAGCCGGATCTGTGGGGGGTCTCAGCTTGACTTTGCCAATTGTTTAAGGGCAGTGTACGATGGCATGACTTTGTGACAATGATTGGAAGCCTCCAGGTAGTCCAGTATGTGCCTGCCAGATTGGCTAGAAGGTCTTCCGTCTAGACCTCTTCTTTCTACTCTTCACGGGTTGCCAGTTTAGAAAAGAACTATTTTAAACGTTCTGTGCCTGCCTCATTGTGCTGCTCCTTCATAGATCTATTTGAAGCTGGCTCGCAATGCTCACTTTTGATTATTCCGGTCTTCTGACCAGTGCCGTCTGGGTACCCTGTGTTTTCTGCATGTTCGTATGGGTGACCGTTCTTTTTCAGTCCTGTCATGGTCTTGTTTGCTTTCTTTGCAACCAGTGCCATGACGCCAGTTATTGACCAATTGATTTTGTAACATACCTAACATAAGCAGAAACAGAAATATTTTCCTTCCGTGACATCCACTCAGCACAAGACATGAGAGTGTAATGTACAGTGATCTTACTATGTAGTGCTAGTAAAAGCGCTAGAGCGCGGTCTGTTCCTCGACATCGGGAGATGCTGCATGCTTGCTTCTACCATTCTCTGATACTTCGCTGATTGCATTGCCTTACATGCAAGCATTGTTATTAAAGTAAAACATTCAACAGTAAGGTACAAATCGGCATTCAACTATGGCTGAAAATGTCCCTTAATGGCTTTTGTCAAGTTGAGTAACAGTGAAGGCCACTATTGAGAAGCAAATGGGAAAACAATAAGAACTCAGGAGTCCAGCAAGAACCACAATATCCTGATCTGTTTGTATTGCAAAGTTGTTCTAAAAGGATTCCCCCCACCCTCTACAACATCTTCACCAGGCCCCTCTTCAACATTTTAGTCTCCCTCGGCATAGCCTACACCTTAGCTACACCGTAGCCTACATCAACTATCCTGACGAGACACAAATCCTGATCCCACTCTCAGGTAATTTACCCAGAAGATTCCAATACTCTCAACAACATTTACTCTACTATCCAGGTGTGGATGGCAGCAATCCACTTCTGTCTAAACAGTGACAAGACTGAAATCCTGATTTTCGGCTCTCCCCATACCCGTAAGCCTCTCAATTCTCAATACACCACTTTGCAGATCGACCAGTGTGTGATTCCAGTCTGAACTACAGTAAAGACACTAAGTGTCTACCTTGACACCTCTCTAACCCTATCCAGACAAATGAGCGCCATTGCATCCTCTGCAGCTTATGCAACCAAAGTCCTTAATGCAGTCAGAGCCTTCCTCACAAAAAACAATTGTCTCACCATCGCCCGGGCATTCATTGGTTCAAAGCTAGACTACTGGAATGTCCTCTTTACAGACACTTCCACTGGCAATATCAGAAAACTGCAAATTATTCATAATTATGCCTTGAGAGCAGCCTTGAACATCCCAAAACGAGAACACATCTCCAATGCAAGAAAGGAAGCTCACTGGCTGCCCATCCAGGAACGGCTCCACTTCAAATCATTGTCCATTGCCCACAAGTGCCTCTCTAGTACAGCACCTCCTTACCTCACACAAAGAATCACTAAAGCCCATTCCCCGAGACCCACCAGGACCCCCTACTCGGACAGACTCCTTGTTCCAAAAGTGAGAAGATGTAAAGTGGGAGGTTCTAGCTTCCCCTTCTGCGCTGCCAAACTCTGGAAGGGTTGAGGGCTGAGAAATCCTACTAGGTCTTTCGCAAAGCCCTCAAAACCCAGCTCTTTTCCTAATCTCCCCTCCCTGACCACCCAGTCAGCTACTCCATGACACCCTACTTCAGTATTCTCAGCATGACCAGTAAGTATGTAACACTTCCCCTCTGCAACCAATGTAACCTTATGTATGCTCCCTGTCTTTCCACCTATACCTTACTGACTGACTAATTGTGTCTCCCCTAGCTGTACCTGACCTGTATGTGCAGCAGCGTCTAAATGCCTCTGGGTTGTATGTGCACTTTACAAATGAAATAAATAAATAAATCGTATGCCTGAAGCGCAGCTGTCTTAAGCGAGACGCCCCAAGTACTGGGAAGATAGCCGTAGGTGGCACACATATGATGGTGCTCTAAAAAGCAATTGCCTGTGAAAAAGGGGAGGAGATAAAACAACTGCATGCAAACGTTCCTAGGAAACTTAAACACGTGCTCTTTTCTAAACTGGGATTCTAGAATTGACTAAGATCAGGAGAAAATCAGCACTGGCAGATGATTTAGTCTGCATAGGCCCTTTAAAAATGATCACATTCATAGCATGTTCTGTTTTTATATTACATAGCCAACATACGCTGCCAAATTACCTTTACATTTGTATTTTAATCTTTGCATGCACCAAACATCACAGAAGAGGATTCAAGTCCTAAACTCACATGAATTGGCCGTCCATGTAAGTGGCATTGACGGAAATCCCCTCAGTCTTCACGCAGGGCTATATTCCATATTTGATATTGTTTTAAGAATGTTGCTCTTTCTAATTGTGCACTGGCATCTCAAATGTGGAAGAACAGACAACACAGGCTTTAAACAGTGTGCAGGTCGTTCCTAACCCACACAAATGTAGACAAACTTTTTTCCATATTTAAAGAGCTCAGCTAGAGCTGATTTGTAAATGATTCAAAGAATACAATTAAGGGACTTATTACATGGGAGAGACACCAATTAGAGAGTACAATCAATGTGGAAAATGTGAAAAGTGAGAGAATGAATACGTTAATCACCTGTAACTCCTGTTCTCCAGAATGAATAACTTTCCTAGATTCGCATGCTGTTTGAATATTTCCCGTCATCGGGCTGTGAATCTTCGGTAACATTAAAGCAGGTTAACTTTACATTTTCAAACTGCGTTTCACTTTAATGTTCTATTAGAGTCATCCTGAATCATGTTGCCCACAGCCAATTAGGCAGGTCTCCCTTAGCTCCACCCCTGGTAGCCATTTTCAGATTTGGCAGGTACACGTTATGTGGCAGTATGAGCCAAGAAGAGCCATCAAGAAGGTATGTGGGAGGGTTGAATGTGAATCTATGAAAGATACCAATACTGGAGAACAGGACTTACAGCTAAGTAACTTATTCCTTCTCCAGCATTGCATTGTTCATAGGTGCACATGCTGTTTCAAGAAGATTACAAAGCAGTACATACATACAACGAAAGCGAGCAGAGGCATAGCTCAACAGAAGTAACCAACTCACCTCAGGAACACTCACCTCACGCAAACAGGTTGTGAAGCACTGCATGGCTGATCCAGAACTCCTCCCTGGAATCCTTACCGACACAGTAAAACCTTGTGAAGGTATGGACAGACCACCACGTGGCTGCCCTGGAAATGTCCATCAAGGGGACACTGGACAGGAATGCTGTAGTAAATGCCACAGCCCTTGTCGAGTGTGCTCTTGGTCCGCCTGGAAGGGACCTGTTGGCCATTCAATGACAGTGTGAAATACATGCCGATAACCATCTTGCAATGGAAGACTTTGAAAGGGTTTTGCCCTTGCCAGAAGGTCGAAAGCAACAAACAATTGTGATGATTTGCGCAAGTCTTTAGTTGCAAGCTACATAGAACCTGAGGATTCGGGCCACATCCAGAGAATTTAAGGTGCATTCCACAGGAGATGAGAGAGAGCCAAAGAACACCGGTAGGACTAAAGATTCATGAGAGTGAAATAAAGAAGGGACCTTTCTCCATGAAGGAAGGATTCTGCCGAAGGACCACCTCACACTGCTGCTAAGTCAAATAGGGAGGCTTGCAGGAGAGAGCCTGTGGTTTGCCTACCCATTGTATAGCGCAAAAAAGCAGCCAAGTGCACATTGATAGAAGAGTGTGTTAAACCAGCATTGGCCAAAGACAGGAGGTACGGTAAGGCGTCCGATACTTGTACGTGAAACAGATCGAGACGTTGACCTGCACACCAGATGGCGAAGGACCCTGCTGAGGGAGTCCGCTACAGTGTTGTGGATCCCTAGTAGACGGAAAGGAATCAGGAATATGCTGTGTGTCAGTGCCCACGACCACAATGCCTAGGCCTCTGCTGACAGAATTGGTGAGCAGGTGCCTACCTACTTGAGAATACAGAACATGGTGGTGGTGTTGTCAGTGAAGACACAAACCACTCGGTTTTTAAGTTGAGGCTTGAAGGACTTTAAAGCCCAGAACACCGCCTGCAGCTCCAGAACATTGACACCTTCTCGTCAGGAGACAAGAGGCCTCTGGCTTGGAATCTGCATTTGGGAACTCTGCATCCCTCCAGCGAAGCATCTGCCATGACCATGATCTGATGCTCCGGGAAGCGAGAGGGTGCGCCTTGAGTGAGATGCAGATGAAGGCTCCACCACTGGAGAGCGCTGCAAAAGGGACATGTTAGATGAAGCCTGTGTTCCCAGGATCCAGAAATCTGCTGCCAACAGGCATCCAGGAACTCTTCATGCAGTCTCATTCGGCGTATGTAGGGTGGGATCACTGGGATGCACGAGGGCATCATTGCAGGGAGGTACTTGAGAGAGTGGACTGATTCAACTGACATGTGTGACAGCTGGAGGACCTTTGTCAGAATGGATGTCACCCTCTCCTTGGAAGGCGTGGCGAAAAATGAGAGTGTGTTTAGATGTGAACCCAAGAACAGCGTGTCCTGAGATGGAATTAAGCAAGACTTTGCAATGTTCACTCAGAAACCTAGTGACGTCAAGCAGTGGATCGTCTCTTTTGTATGCCGAGTTGCCAGTGGAAGTGATTGGGCCACACCAACCAGTCATCCAGATACGGATAGACATGAATACCTGAACAACAGAGGTGGGCTGAGGCAGGAGCACGACATTTGGTGAACACCTGTGGGGCTGATTTTAGGCAGAAGGGCAAGGCCTTGAACTGGTAGTCTTTTCCTACAACCTTGAAGCGAAGAAAACGCCTGTGTCACTGATGAAGTGGGATATGGAAGTACACATCCTCCAGCTCTGGAGGAGAGGAAATAACATTCTTGCAGCTGGCCCAAGATATGCTGGAGCATGACCCCTTGAGAAGTTTGTTGAGCCTGTGTAGGTCTAATATAGGCCTCCAACCACCCGATTATGTCTTTAGCAGTATCTGGAATAAACTCTGGTGGTTTGCAGATAAGCTAGGATGATTTTGATTGCTCCCTTTGCGAGGAGGTAATGCCCCTCCTGCAGGAGTAGAGGTAGGTGTTTTTCCGCCTTTGTAATGGGATGGATGGAGGGGAGGAGTCAAATGAACTCCAGACTGTGGCCGTGCTGAATAATGCATAACACTCATTTGTCGATGGTGATGGACTCCCACTATGTTACAAAGTTTGTAAACTGCCCCTTCCCCCCCCTCTCCTGTGGTGTAGAAGTGAGGGTTGGAAGCCGAAGCCTGTTCAGGCTTGTTCTGGTGGAAGAACCGTGTTGATGCTGGTTCCCACAATAGGCCTGTGTTCTCCCTTTGTAACCCACTTAAGTGTTGGAGGAGCGCAACGTCTGTAGATGGGAGAAGGATCTGTAATCCCTCGAAGGTCTGGAAAATCGGGACTCGTGTCGCTGTTGCAGAGTGCCTAATGAACAGTGGTGTCAGTGTCGGCCTTGATGGCTTGGAGGGTCTCATCCACTTTCTTGTCCAACAGATCAACGCCATCAAGCCGCATGTCCACCACCTTGGACTGCACTTCAGACTGGAAATTGGTGGTCTTGAGCCAACCTTGAGGTCACAATACAGTGCTGTTTCTCATCTGGCAGAATCCTGTGTCTGCGATGACCACAGCAATGGACCTGGCATGATCTGGTGCTGCTTCACCATCCCACAGAAGCATAAGCGCCTCCTCAAGCTTGTCATCAGGTAGAAAGTCAAGCACTGGGCCCAGCTTAAACCAGAGATCCTAGTTGAAGATTGCTATAGAGTTATCCACCTTGACAGTGGTAGTAGCCATGGACATAACAGGTTTACCTAAGAGTCCAGCTGTTTGCCTTCTTTGTCTAGCGGTACGACAGGGGCAGAATCCGCAGCTTTGTATTTCTGCTCAAAGCAATCTTTCTTGGATAGTGCTGAGAAATGATACCTCATCAACAGCAGGCCGTCTTCCCAAATATCATACAGCACCGGGATGGCCACTACAGATTTTCTGGTTGGCTCATGCCTTTGATAACGGAACACCTCCTTCTTCTGCTCCTCTGAGAGAAGATTGGATAGTTGCACTGCTCGAGACATGAGCAAGTGAAAAGAACCAATTTTCATCGGGAGGGGAGTCTTTTGAAGGTAGATCCACGACTCGCTGTCACCTGACACCAGGTCATCGAACTTGTCAATGAGAACAGTGGCAGCACACAAGTCGGCCACGGGAGGAACGAACCGCAGCAAAATTCTCAGAAACGTAGATGGAGAGACCAAAGTGTTAGTCTTAGTGGCAGATGACATGCTTGTTGTCAATGGGATGGATCTGGTCATCGACAAAGAGGTCGATAAGGTGGTCGTCATTGTCGACTAAGCGTGGGGCCGCCTGTAGCCTGCCGATGACATCGTCAATGAGTATGACGTGAACGGGGCTGTCGCCAAAGTGGACATGTGTTGTTTCACAGAAGTAAAGTGCTTTGTTGCGAGGACGCTCTGGATACTGTAGCCATCACTAAGGGGACCGTAGACGTGGACGAATACCCCATCAAAGATGTTTACATAGGAGCCGTCTGAGTAAGCAACCCATGTCCCCTTTTCACTTTCTTCCTCAGGGAAGATTCTTCATGAGACCTCAACCTCTTCGACGAGGGAGTGTGTTCAAGGGATCTGCTGTGCCTTGCAGAAGTGTAACTGCGGACAAAGGTTTGGCACCATCATCTAACCAAGACACCAACCCCCTGTGGTGATCCTTATGGGTCTTGGAGGAGAATGACTGACAGATGGTGCAGTTATTCAAATCATCGCCTGGATATAGATAATATAGGCATTCCTCATGAAGATCCTCAATGTACACGTTCTGAAGGTGAGACGTCAAGCAGGCCTTGAACAGGCTTTTCTTCCCACATGATGTCAACAGACTCTTGAAGGCCTCAATGGATGGAAACAGGGCAGCACCCCCAGAGGTGACATAATGGGCTGAATGTCCACACCCGCTGGCGAGGAGACGATGCAGCACCAAACGATGAAGGAATCTTGAAGCGAAAATGAAAAAAAGTAGGCAAAATCGTTGAATATTGAACAGATATTTTCAAAGGACTCCCAACACTTAACATGTTGTAAAAAATCTCAGGATGGCCTCCAGAGGTGGAGTTAAGGGAGACCTGTCTAATTGGCTGTGGGCAATTTGACTCTGAATGACTCTAAAGTGACAATTAGCTTAAAAATCTAAAGGTCGATGTTTCAATGGTACAGCGCATTTTCATCCTGATAGCAGGGAACATTCAAACAGCATGTGAATGTATGAAATGTTTAAAGGGGGAGGGTGCAATACCTTGTCAGGGTGATCAATTGAAAGCAGTCTTCAATGGGAGATTGTGTGATTAATGAGAGGGATAATCAATGGGAGATTTATCAATAGAACAGTGTTTTTTGCACTAGAAGTGGGAGGGATAAGAGCGTATAAAATCGATGCAAGTGTGTTTAAGGGACGAGTATGAAATACATGGGAGGGGTGTCTCCACTGGGAACCATTACAATCATAATGGGTGTTTGATGAATGTGAGGTTGTCTTATTACTGTAGAATTAATCCAAGGAAGGCAGTGTTATCAATGGCTGGAATGTAATCATTTGATCATGTGATTAATGGGAGAGGGTGTGATCAATCAGAGAAGTTGTGATTAACAGGGGAGGTGCAATCAACTGGAGCAATTGAAAGTAATGAAAGGGGAGGCCGATTTCAGAGGGGATGTCAAAGGGGATTGGGCATGAATAATTGAAAGGGGTATGAACAGCAGGAGTCAGAAACATCTTTGTCTGAAGGAGGAAAGGCAGTTGAAATGAGGTTTAATTTACAAGAGGAATATGAGTTCATAGAAAGACAACTATGTATGAGACTGTGATCTGAAAGAGGTGCAGTGATGCAATAGGGAAAAGCCAATAAGAAAAGCTATATACTCTATTATATAGCTACATATCTAAAAGAAAAGCCTTCACTAAAAAGACATATTATCTAAACATGGATCCCTGATCCTAAGAGCAGATATTCTGCAGAAGTCAAGATGCAGTATGAAACAGAAGGGCTATAGAATTAGAGATTGTGGAAGATTAATGAAAAAACCTATTCAGTCCTAAATGTCTATCCAGAAACAAAAGTTGTTAATAACACAGATGTGTATATAGCAAAGATAAGAGAGATTTCCGTAGTATATTTTCATTATCAGTAGGTTTGTGAATGCCAAGACTCATTCCTAATGCTTGGGTTGTGATTCTAATGATATTCTGAGGAAATTGGATATCATCAACCTGCTTTTTTAACACCATTTCCTGAGCAGAAAGAGGTCAATGCAGCAATCTATTTTTTAAAGCATTTATGAGGTTATTAAATAATTTACACATCCACAGAAAATATTAAGGTACAATCAAAATGATTATCAACCTACTAAAATGATCGACCACATAGAAATTGACAGAGCCATTTAGATTTGGAGATGGATTAACGAGACCCGAAATGTACTGCACACTGTAAAGGCTTTAATGAAGACAAGATTGCAGTGAAAAGAAGAAACAAAGGCATTTTTGATCCTTCAATATTGTGAGGGATATAAATATTAGATGGACATGGACAAATTGTGTGTTTATAGATCCTTGAATGAAATTAACTGAAAGTGTATGTCATAAATTGAAAATGTTGCTAGAAAACTGTAATTCGTTGAGTACCATATGTTGTACATTGTACTAAATGCCTTGCTAATGAATGCTGTACAAGTCCGCTTGCACCAATTCTTATCTCTTTCCCGCAAGAAATAAGGCAGTGTTGTTCCAATTATTTGAAATGGGCAGAGCTAAAAATGTACCTGGAGAACCTTTCTCAGTTATCTCTCAATTTTGTTATCCAAGTCAAATCTTAATTCAGTACTTAATAGAAGGACCTAAACCCACCAATGATTTTCTCTTTCCTATGCCTGCATGTACTACAAGATACCTAGCATCAGAGATTCTCCATTTATAACACAATTTGTTAATACATTTCTTAATCAGGGTCTTGTACCCCTCGACTAGAAGATGTCAATTGTTACGCCCTTGCTGAAAAATTATCAAACTTAGATCCAGCAAACCTTCCAAATTACCGTCCGGTAGCTGGCCTTACATGGCCAGGCAAACTTCTTGAGAAAGTGGTCATGATTCAATTGCAGGAACATGTGGAGGAGTCATTATTGGAGCCTCTCCAATACAGATTTTGGCCGAAATTCAGATCGAGGCGGCATTGCTGGCTGTCTGCGATGAGCTTTTAGGGGTCGCGGATGAAGGAGATCTATCTTTGTTAGTAATGCTGGACTTGTCTGCTGCCTTTGATACGGAGGACCATCACATCTTACTCAGCCGGCATAGAGTGAGAGGAAATGTCTCGGAACAGTTAAATGGTTCAAATCATTCCTCTCAGACCGACAGCAGCATGTTAAATCTGTAGGGTGTATTTCAGATGCAATACCTACCCCAGGGATGTTGAGTACTACAAGGTTCCTCACTATCTCCCTTGTTATTTAAACTTTACCTTCATCTATTAATAAATATCCTGAGGAGTCATAAGGTCCATTTCCACTCTTATACCGATAACACCCAGGTGGTCATTAAAATAGGCAATGTTTAGGAAACCTTTCTTAAGGTCACTCAGTGCTTAGATGAAGTCAGTAACTGGATGTCTGTAAAGTAGCTTCAACGGCCCTGCAGCTGGCTCTCTGGCACATTTCCCCCCTCTGTGGAACCTCTAGCACTTACCCACCTCTCCTGTTCCCTTCTCTCCCTGCACGTCCATGTTCCGAATGTTCACAAGGCTTAATAGGACCACCTCTGCCTTTTACTCATCATTGTTATTTTATTTCATTGTCTTGTTTTGTTACATTGTTCCCTCCCATTTGCCCTGTGGACGCTTTGAAACCCAATTTCTTGATGTATAAGCCCCTTAAACATGCACAATGAATAAATAAATAAATAAAACATAACCCAAGTAAGACCGAGGTAGCACTGTTTGGGCCCAAACACCTTCTTGTACTAGAGATGTGTCCACATGTACCACGTTTCCTGGGGGCTGAACTGAATTTTTCAGCCAAGATTTAAAATCTTGGCTGCATTTGGCAGGATCATTTTGGTGGTGAACGTCAGGTGGGTGCGAAGGTACAGACTTTTTTTATTCTCTGTGGCTTTTACGGTAAGCTTTGCCTTTCATCCCTGTTGACGATCATGCGTTTGTAGTGGGAGCATTAGTGAATTTGCAGTTGGATTAATGCAATAGTCTTCTTGCCGGTATCCCGGCCAAACATTGGCAGTCGCTGCAGAGAGCACAAAATACTGCTGTAAGACTGGTTTGCCAAGTGGGGAAGTCCTCCCCTATCTCTGCCTTTTGGCGGTCTCTTCATTGCTTCATATACGAAAGTTTGAATGGCCTTGCCCCTTATCTGGTGGATAACATCATTAGAAACCAACCCAAAAAACTCTGCTCAGGAGATCAATTGCTCTTGCCAATCCCACCTTTTTCTTGTGTCTCTATGGGTGATAGAAGATTTTCAGAACAT